>NC_042967.1:0-321448 GCF_901001165.1 Salmo trutta | reverse complement strand
TAATCAGTCACCATCATTACTACTGTAGACACTACCACTACTATAATCAGTCACCATCATTACTACTGCAGACACTACCACTACTACAACTATAATCAGTCACCATCATTACTACTGCAGACACTACTACAACTATAATCAGTAACCATCATTACTACTGCAGACACTACCACTACTATAATCAGTCACCATCATTACTACTGTAGACACTACCATTACTATAATCAGTCACCATCATTACTACTGTAGACACTACCACTACTATAATCAGTCACCATCATTACTACTGCAGACACTACACTACTATAATCAGTCACCATCATTACTACTGCAGACACTACCACTACTATAATCAGTCACCATCATTACTACTGTACACACTATCACTACTATAATCAGTCACCATCATTACTACTGCAGACACCAGAACTACTATAATCAGTCACCATCATTACTACTGTAGACACTACCATTACTATAATCAGTCACCATCATTACTACTGCAGACACTACCACTACTACAACTATAATCAGTCACCATCATTACTACTGTAGACACTACCATTACTATAATCAGTCACCAACTTTAATACTGCAGACACTACCACTACTATAACTTTAATCAGTAGACATCATTACTACTGTAGACACTACCACTACTATAATCAGTCACCATCATTACTACTGCAGACAATACCACTAATATAACTATAATCAGTCACCATCATTACTACTGTAGACACTACCATTACTATAATCAGTCACCATCATTACTACTGCAGACACTACCACTACTTTAACTATAATCAGTAACCATCATTACTACTGCAGACACTATTACTACTATAACTATAATCAGTCACCATCATTACTACTGCAGACACTATCACTACTATAATCAGTCACCGTCATTACTATGGCAGACACTACAACTACTACAATAAATCAACATCATTACTACTGTAGACACTAACATTACTATAATCAGTCACCATCATTACTACTGCAGACAGTGCCTCTACTACAACTATAATCAGTAACCATCATTACTACTGTAGACACTACCACTACTATAATCAGTCACCATCATTACTACTGTAGACACTACCACTACTATAATCAGTCACCATCATTACTACTGCAGACACTACCACTACTACAACTATAATCAGTCACCATCATTACTACTGCAGACACTACCACTACTACAACTATAATCAGTAACCATCATTACTACTGCAGACACTACCACTACTATAATCAGTCACCATCATTACTACTGTAGACACTACCACTACTATAATCAGTCACCATCATTACTACTGTAGACACTACCACTACTATAATCAGTCACCATCATTACTACTGCAGACACTATCACTACTATAATCAGTCACCATCATTACTACTGCAGACACTACCACTACTATAATCAGTCACCATCATTACTACTGTACACACTATCACTACTATAATCAGTCACCATCATTACTACTGCAGACACCAGAACTACTATAATCAGTCACCATCATTACTACTGTAGACACTACCATTACTATAATCAGTCACCATCATTACTACTGCAGACACTACCACTACTATAACTATAATCAGTCACTGTCATTACTACTGTAGACACTACCATTACTATAATCAGTCACCAACTTTAATACTGCAGACACTACCACTACTATAACTTTAATCAGTAGACATCATTACTACTGTAGACACTACCACTACTATAATCAGTCACCATCATTACTACTACAGACAATACCACTAATATAACTATAATCAGTCACCATCATTACTACTGTAGACACTACCATTACTATAATCAGTCACCATCATTACTACTGCAGACACTACCACTACTTTAACTATAATCAGTAACCATCATTACTACTGCAGACACTATTACTACTATAACTATAATCAGTCACCATCATTACTACTGCAGACACTATCACTACTATAATCAGTCACCGTCATTACTATGGCAGACACTACAACTACTACAATAAATCAACATCATTACTACTGTAGACACTAACATTACTATAATCAGTCACCATCATTACTACTGCAGACAGTGCCTCTACTACAACTATAATCAGTAACCATCATTACTATTGTAGACACTACCATTACTATAATCAGTCACCATCATTACTACTGTAGACACTACCACTACTATAATCAGTCACCATCATTACTACTGTAGACACTACCACAATCAGTCACCATCATTACTACTGCAGACACTACCACTACTATAACTATAATCAGTCACCATCATCACCACTGCAGACACAACCACCACTATAATCAGTCACCATCACTACTACTGTAGACACTACCACTACTTTAATCAGTCACCATCATTACTACTGCAGACACTACCACTACTATAATCAGTCACCATCATTACTACTGCAGACACAACCACTACTATAACTATAATCAGTAACCATCATTACCACTGCAGACACTTCCATTACTATAGTCAGTCACCATCATTACTACTGAAGACACTACCACTACTATAATCAGTCACCATCATTACTACTGCAGACAATACCACTACTATAATCAGCCACCATCATTACTACTGCAGACACTAACACTACTATAATCAGTCACCATCATTACTACTGCAGACACTACCACTACTATTAATCAGTCACCATCATTACTACTGCAGACACTACCACTACTATAATCAGTCACCATCATTACTACTGCAGACACTACCACTACTATAATCAGTCACCATCATTACTACTGCAGACACTACCACTACTATAATCAGTCACCATCATTACTACTGCAGACACTACCACTACTATAACTATAATCAGTAACCATCATTACTACTGCAGACACTACCACTACTATAATCAGTCACCATCATTACTACTGCAGACACTACCACTACTATAATCAGTCACCATCATTACTACTGCAAACACTACCACTACTATTAATCAGTCACCATCATTACTACTGCAGACACTACCGCTACTATAATCAGTCACCATCATTACTACTGCAGACACTACCACTACTATAATCAGTCACCATCATTACTACTGCAGACACTACCACTACTATAATCAGTCGCCATCATTACTACTGCAGACACTACATCTACTATAACTATAATCAGTAACCATCATTACTACTGCAGACACTACCACTACTATAATCAGTCACCATCATTACTACTGCAGACACTACCACTACTATAATCAGTCACCATCATTACTACTGCAGACACTACCACTACTATAATCAGTAACCATCATTACTACTGCAGACACTAACACTACTATAATCAGTCAGTCACCATCATTACTACTGCAGACACCAACACTACAATAATCAGTCACCATCATTACTACTGTAGACACTACCACTACTATAATCAGTCACCATCATAACTACTGTAGACACTACCACTACAATAATCAGTCACCATCATTACTACTGCAGACACTACCACTACTATAATCAGTCACCATCATTACCACTGCAGACACTACCACTACTACAACTATAATCAGTCACCATCATTACTACTGTAGACACTACCATTACTATAATCAGTCACCATCATTACTACTGCAGACACTACCACTACTATAACTATAATCAGTAACCATCATTACTACTGTAGACACTACCAATACTATAAATCAGTCACCATCATCACTACTGCAAACACAACCACCACTATAATCAGTCACCATCATTACTACTGCAGACACTACCACTACTATAATCAGTCACCATTATTACTACTGTAGACACTACCACTGCTATAATCAGTCACCATCATTACTACTGTAGACACTACCACTACTACAACTATAATCAGTAACCATCATTACTACTGCAGACACTACCACTACTATAATCAGTCACCATCATTACTACTGTAGACACTACCACTACTATAATCAGTCACCATCATTACTACTGCAGACACTACCACTACTACAACTATAATCAGTAACCATCATTACTACTGCAGACACTACCACTACTATAATCAGTCACCATCATTACTACTGCAGACACTACCACTACTATAATCAGTCACCATCATTACTACTGCAGACACTACCACTACTATAATCAGTAACCATCATTACTACTGCAGACACTAACACTACTATAATCAGTCAGTCACCATCATTACTACTGCAGACACTACCACTACTATAATCAGTCACCATCATTACTACTGCAGACACTACCACTACTATAATCAGTCACTATCATTACTACCGCAGACACTACCACTACTATAATCAGTCACCATCATTACTACTGTAGACACTACCACTGCTATAATCAGTCACCATCATTACTACTGCAGACACAACCACTATTATAATCAGGCACCATTATTACTAATGCAGACACAACCACTATTTGAATCAGTCACCATCATTACTACTGCAGACACTACCACTACTATAATCAGTCACCATCATTACTACTGCAGATACTACTACTACTATAACTATAATCAGTAACCATCATTACTACTGCAGACACTATCACTACTATAATCAGTCACCATCATTAATACTGCAGACAATACCACTACTATAATCAGTCACCATCATTACTACCGCAGACACTACCACTACTATAATCAGTCACCATCATTACTACTGCAGACACTACCACTACTATAATCAGGCACCATTATTACTAATGCAGACACAACCACTATTTGAATCAGTCACCATCATTACTACTGCAGACACTACCACTACTATAATCAGTCACCATCATTACTACTGAAGACACTACCACTACTATAATCAGTCACCATCATTACTACTGCAGACAATACCACTACTATAATCAGCCACCATCATTACTACTGCAGACACTAACACTACTATAATCAGTCACCATCATTACTACTGCAGACACTACCACTACTATTAATCAGTCACCATCATTACTACTGCAGACACTACCACTACTATAATCAGTCACCATCATTACTACTGCAGACACTACCACTACTATAATCAGTCACCATCATTACTACTGCAGACACTACCACTACTATAATCAGTCACCATCATTACTACTGCAGACACTACCACTACTATAACTATAATCAGTAACCATCATTACTACTGCAGACACTACCACTACTATAATCAGTCACCATCATTACTACTGCAGACACTACCACTACTATAATCAGTCACCATCATTACTACTGCAGACACTACCACTACTATTAATCAGTCACCATCATTACTACTGCAGACACTACCGCTACTATAATCAGTCACCATCATTACTACTGCAGACACTACCACTACTATAATCAGTCGCCATCATTACTACTGCAGACACTACATCTACTATAACTATAATCAGTAACCATCATTACTACTGCAGACACTACCACTACTATAATCAGTCACCATCATTACTACTGCAGACACTACCACTACTATAATCAGTCACCATCATTACTACCGCAGACACTACCACTACTATAATCAGTAACCATCATTACTACTGCAGACACTAACACTACTATAATCAGTCAGTCACCATCATTACTACTGCAGACACCAACACTACAATAATCAGTCACCATCATTACTACTGTAGACACTACCACTACTATAATCAGTCACCATCATAACTACTGTAGACACTACCACTACAATAATCAGTCACCATCATTACTACTGCAGACACTACCACTACTATAACTATAATCAGTCACCACCATTACTACTGTAGACACTACCACTACTATAATCAGTCACCATTATTACTACTGGACACAACCACTACTATAATCAGTCACCATTATTACTACTGCAGACACTACCACTACTATAATCAGTCACCATCATTACTACTGCAGACACTACCACTACTATAATCAGTCACCATCATTACTAATGCAGACACTACCACTACTATAATCAGTCACCATCATTACTACTGCAGACACTACCACTACTATAATCAGTCACCATCATTACTACTGCAGACACTACCACTACTATAATCAGTCACCATCATTACTACTGCAGACACTACCACTACTATAATCAGTCACCATCATTACTACTGCAGACACTACCACTACTATAATCATTCACCATCATTACTACTGCAGACACTACCACTACTATAATCAGTCACCATCATTACTAATGCAGACACTACCACTACTATAATCAGTCACCATCATTACTACTGCAGACACTACCACTACTATAATCAGTCACCATCATTACTACTGCAGACACTACCACTACTATAATCAGGCACCATTATTACTAATGCAGACACAACCACTATTTGAATCAGTCACCATCAATAATACTGCAGACACTACCACTACTATAATCAGTCACCATCATTACTACTGCAGACACTACTACTACTATAACTATAATCAGTAACCATCATTACTACTGCAGACACTACTACTACTATAACTATAATCAGTAACCATCATTACTACTGCAGACACTATCACTACTATAATCAGTCACCATCATTAATACTGCAGACAATACCACTACTATAATCAGTCACCATCATTACTACCGCAGACACTACCACTACTGTAATCAGTCACCATCATTACTACTGCAGACACTACCACTACTATAATCAGTCACCATGATTACTACTGCAGACACTACAAATACTATAACTATAATCAGTAATGATCAGTACTACTGCAGACACTACCACTACTATAATCAGTCACCATTATTACTACTGTAGACACTACCACTGCTATAATCAGTCACCATCATTACTACTGTAGACACTACCATTACTATAATCAGTCACCATCATTACTACTGCAGACACTACCACTACTATAACTATAATCAGTCACCACCATTACTACTGTAGACACTACCACTACTATAATCAGTCACCATTATTACTACTGGACACAACCACTACTATAATCAGTCACCATCATTACTACTGCAGACACTACCACTACTATAATCAGTCACCATCATTACTACTGCAGACACTACCACTACTATAATCAGTCACCATCATTACTACTGCAGACACTACCACTACTATAATCAGTCACCATCATTACTACTGCAGACACTACCACTACTATAATCAGTCACCATCATTACTAATGCAGACACTACCACTACTATAATCAGTCACCATCATTACTACTGCAGACACTACCACTACCATAATCAATCACTATCATTACTACTGTAGACACTACCACTACTATTATCAGTCACCATCATTACTACTGCAGACACTACCACTACTATAACATGTTTCAAAACCATACACACTTCAAAAGAAGCTGGCACCACACACCACATTTTCTTCAGGAAATGTACTTTTAGCCTAAAGCTAGCTATCAGTAGGTCTACATATAGTGAATTCGGAAAGTATTCAGACCCATTGACTTTTCCCGCATTTTGTTCCTTTACAGCCTTATTCTACAATTAATTAAATATTTTTCGTCATTAATCATCACACAATATCCCATAATGACAAAGCAAAAACTGGTTTTTAGAAAGAAAAAAAATGTACATAAAAGTATTCAGACCCTTTGCTATGAGACTCGAAATTGAGCTCAGTGCATCCTGTTTCCATTGATCATCCTTGAGATGTTTCTACAACTTGATTGGAGTCCACCTGTGGTAAATTCAGTTGATTGGACATGATTTGGAAAGGCACACACCTGTCTATATAAGGTCCCAGTTGACAGTGCATGTCAGAGCAAAAACCAAGCCATGAGGTTGAAGCAATTGTCCGTAGAGCTACGAAACAGGATTGTGTCAAGGCACAGATCTGGGGAAGGATTCCAAAAAATGTCTGCAGCATTGAAGGTCCCCAAGAACACAGTGGCCTCCATCATTCTTAGATGGAAGACGTTTGGAACCACCAAGACTCTTCCTAGAGCTGACTGCCCGGCCAAACTGAGCAATTGGGGCGTAGGGCCTTGGTCAGGGACGTGACCAAGAACCTGATGGTCACTCTGAAAGAGCTCCAGTGTTCCTCTGTGGAGATGGGTGAACCTTCCAGGAGGACCACCATCTCTGCAGCACTCCACCAATCAGGCCTTTATGGTAGAGTGGCCAGACGGAAGCCACTCCTCAGTAAAAGGCACATGACAGCCTGCTTGGAGTTTTCCAAAAGGCCCCTAAAGGACTCTGACCATGAGAAAAGAGATTCTCTGGTCTGATGAAACCAAGATTGAACTCCTTGGCCTGAATGCCAAGCATCACACCTGGAGGAAACCTGGCACCAGGTGAAGCATGGTGCTGGCAGCATCATGCTGTGGGGATGTTTTTCAGCGGCAGGGACTAGGAGACTAGTCAGGATCGAGGGAAAGATGAACAGAGAAATGTACAGAGAGTTCCTTGATGAAAACCTGATCCAGAGCGCTCAGGACCTCAGACTGGGATGAAGGTTTATCTTCCAACAGGACAACGATCCTAAGCACACAACCAAGACAACACAGGAGTTGCTTCGGGACAAGTCTCTGAATGTCCTTGAGTGGCCCATCCAGAGCCCGGACATGAACCTGATCGAACATCTCTGGAGAGACCTGAAAATAGCTGTGCAGCGACCCTCCCCATCCAACCTGACAGAGCTTGAGAGGATCTTCAGAGAAGAACGGGAGAAACTCCCCAAATAGCGTCACACCCAAGACTCGAGACTGTCATCGCTGCCAAAGGTGCTTCAACAAAGTACTGAGTAAAAGGTCTGAATACTTATGCAAATGTGATATTTCATTTTTTTCATTTGCAAACATTTCTAAAAAACAGTCTTCTTTTTCATTATGGGTTAATGTGTGTAGATTGATGAGGGGGAAAAACAACTTAATCCATTTTAGAAGAAGTCAAGGGGTCTGAAAACTTTCTGAATGCACTGTATTCTACATAGTTCTTCAATAATCACAAAAATAATTTTAAAAGAGCTATTATCACTAGAGTTGTCATCATATTTCTCTACCCAAATAATGGCCTACAACTTTCTAATCATTACATCATTCAACTCAAATCATACTTCAGTCACACTGAAAGTTTTACAAATGTAAATCGTGCATCTACTTTCCGGAAACCCACAGCATGATTGATTCAGAGTTGCTTTGCTTTCCTAAGAGTGTTGTCCACATGATCCTGCTTTTTATTCCCATCTTCTGACAGAAGATCACTTTGTCCTATGTCTTTCTTATTTTACCCTGCTGGTCATCTATGAACATTTGAACATCTTGAAGAACACTGGCCATATTTTATTTTAACTTTATTTAACTAGGCAAGTTAGTTAAGAACAAATTCTTATTTACAATGACAGCCTAGGAACAGTGGGTTAACTGCCTTGTTCAGGGGCAGAACAACAGACTTTTACATTGTCAGCTCAGTGATTTGATCTTGCAACCTTTCGGTTACTAGTCCAACGCTCTAACCACTAGGCTACCCTGCCACGCCAATGGCCATATACTCTTATAATCTCCACCCGGCACAGTCAGAAGAGGACTGGCCACCCCTCAGAGCCTGGTTCCTGCCTTTCTAGGGAGTTTTTCCTAGCCACCGTGCTTCTACATCTTCATTCCTTGCTGTTTAGGGTTTTAGGCTGCGATTCTGTATAAGCACTTTGTGACATCTGCTGATGTAAAAAGGGCTTTATAAATAAATGTGATTGATTGATTTCTTCTTTTAGATTTCACACGCAACAACTGTAGTTTAGACTGTAGTTTAGACATTGTTTCCCCACAATCCGAATTAATATGGTTGATATAGTCAAAGTAATCAGACCAATTATTTTACTACATTTAACTTTGACTATATGTAACTGCTTTGCTTTAAATAGTCAAGTAAAACTTTTTAAACTTCTACCACTACTACAAAAAAACTTTGAAAGCGTTAAAGCAAGTCCCACCAATTGTACTTCATGTACAATTACCATCTAGTTAATCCTATATAAACATTACCATTTTTTGAATTAATTTAAGTTTAACTTAACTCACTTTTTTTCACTATCCAAAATGTAATCTATCCCTGCCAGGGTTAAACATCTTCCATACATTTTCACAAAAGTCCATAATCAGCAAGACCAGTTTTAAGACTCTACGGTAGCTTTATTTCTAGTACTTATTATAGTATTTCCAGCCTACAGATGGAAACCATTGCATATCACTAATGAACTGAGCCTTGCCTTTATGAGAGCCAATTCCTCTTAGTAAACTGAGTAAGTCAATACATCTGTAAAGATAGGGCACAACTCTACTGCAAGTTATATAACCATTTATACTTATTTTTAAAATAGATTTATCAGATTAATGAATCTGCCACAGAATAACAGTTCATATTTGAATGCAGTTAGTGTTGCATCCGTCCCTACTATGACTCTATGACACCAGGCATTGGTGAGGCAATACAGACAAGAGACGCCAGACTGAGACAGAGCCAGAGCTTACTCTACTCTGTATCCCTCCTCCATCCACCCCATGTCCTTAGCTAACCCTACAATCACAAACACAAAAGTAGGTCCTCTGGATAAAGCTGTACATAAGCGTTTACTAGTAAGAGTTCACTGTTGCATGACATTACATCACACTTTGTTAGTTGCCATACCAACATAACACAATTAGAGATTAAACTCAGTTTTAAGACATCTGCATAGAGGGAAGTGATGCTGAATTTAAAAGAAAGTTTACCTACTTGGAAAGGAGCCATGTGGAAAGTGACAGGGTAGTCTTACAAAAGCCCAGTACAGAAAAGAAACAAAAGGCTTCATGGAACAAAAAATGTACTCCAATTACACTGAACAGAAATATAAACTCAACATTGAAAGCTTAGTCCAATGTTTCATGAGCTGAAATAAAAGATCCCAGAAAGTTTCCACATGCACAGAAAGTGTATTTCTTTCAAATTTTGTGCACAAATTTGTTTACGTTCCTGTTAGTGAGCATTTCTCCATTGCCAAGATAATCCATCCATCTGCCAGGTGTGGCATATCAAGAAGCTGATTAAACAGCATGATCATTACACAGGTGCACCTTGTGCTGGGGACAATGAAAGGCCACTCTAAAATGTGCAGCTTTGTCACACAACACAAAGTCACAGATGTCTCAAGCTTTGAGGGAGTGTTCAATTGGCATGCTGACTGCAGGTTTGTTGATGTCAACTTTGTGAATAGAGTGCCCAATGGGGGCAGTGGGGTTATGGTATGGGCAGGAATAAGCTACAGACAACGAACACAATGGCAATTTGTTTTGAAAACTCTGCCATGACATGTTGTGATAATGGTGCCGGAGGGGAGGGCTGCCGTTTTATGAGCTGTGCTATTTTGTTAGTTTTTTCGCATTGTTTGGAATTTATTTTGTCCATATTGTTGCTGCTACCGTCTCTTATGACCGAATGAGCTTATGGACATCAGAACAGCGATTACTCACCTTGAATTGGACAAATAATTTTTCTTTAATGAGTTGGACGAGAGGGATTTACTCCAGACACCCGAACAGGCGCTCATCCCCGTCATTTGCAGGAGAAAGAGACTGAGGTTTGGCGGAAGGAGATCGGGGTGCCTTGTGAGGATCCGGAGACAAGTGGCTAATCTGCCTTTGCCATCGGTACTATTGGCCAATGTACAATCGCTGGATAATAAAGTGGACAAACTAAAAGCACGTATATCCTACCAACGGGACATTAAAAACGAATATCTTATGTTTCACTGAGTCGTGGCTGAACGACAACATGAATAACATACAGCTGGTGGGTTTTACACTGCATTGGCAGGATAGAACAGCAGCCTCCGGTAAGACAAGGGGTGGTGGTCGATGTATATTTGTAAACAACAGTTGGTGCACGATATCTAAGGACGTCTCGAGGTTTTGCTCGCCTGAGGTAGAGTATCTCATGATAAGCTGTAGACCACACTATCTACTAGGGCTGGGTGTTATGGCAAATAAATTATCACGATATATATATATATATATTTTTTTTTATATATAAATTAATAAAATAATGTTTAAAAGGTGCATATCTGCTTCAGACTCAAGAATGCCTGAACAAACCAATGGCTTTAATGTTTCTTATTTATTGTCAGAAGCAGAACTCACAAATAACATTAACTCCACTTTTTTTAAGCTGTAAACCCTTACAAGTCATGAGCAAGAAATAAAAAATACTAAAATAAAATAGTGCAAGTCAATATGCATTATAACTGTTAGCCTAAATGGCACAATTCATGTTGTGGTAGTTGTTGTCTTACAAGTTACAAGCAAGAAAGACAAGTCTGTCTACTGTCTCTAGCTTAAATGATAATTATCACAATTTTAATCAATAATGTTTAAAATAATCATTTCTGCTTCAGACTCAAGCCTGCCTGAACAAACCCAAGGCTTTAATGCTTCTTATTTATTGTCAGAAGTAGAAGAACTCACCAATAACATTAACTCCACTTTTCTTTAAAGCTCTAAGTTATGAACAAGAAATAAAAAAACTAACAGTGCAAGTCAATATGCATTATAACTGTTAGCCTAATGGCACATCACAGTTGAAGTTGGGGTAGTTGAAAGAAAGACAAGTCTGTCTACGGTCTCTGGCTTTAAATCCCTTCACTATGTTGCCACCTGTGCTAAAAACACGCTCTGACAGGTAGCTGGTCGCAGGAATGCACAGGTAGCGCTTGCCAGGTGGCTGACTTTGGGAAAGTTTATTTGGTGGATCTTCCACCAGTCCAGTGGATTAGTTTCACTGTCAGCATCAGGAGACTGATGGTAGCAGCTGAGTTCCTTTTCTACCAGCTGGATTTCAGTAAGACCTGTAGTAAGAAGGTTTTTTGAAAGAAATTCCCAGTGACTTTCTCTTTTTAGCTGGCAGTTGTGGTGAAGCAGCAGCAACATCTCCCTGTGCTGGGCTTGGGTTTTCATGTCCCTCATTAACCATCTCTGAGACAGCTCTTGCCTTTATGTGGCCCACCTTCTCCTCTTTGATGTAATGTGTTTTAAACCGAGGGTCGACCAATGAGGCTATGTCCAGGAGGTCATCTGTGGCTAGGTCATCCTATTTCTCATTCAGATCGTCCATGACTATCGTTTTGATGGTTTGGGTGAGCCCTGTTTCACCATCATCAGGTTTCATGACCTCTGTATTGAACAGGTGTAGTACTGGCTTCAGGTAAGACACTCTGACATAAGACTCACCAGACAGAGCATCTGTGAATTCTAGGAGTGGGGTCAATGCCTGGTTGATGGACTTAAGAACATCTATATCTGTATAGGTGGGAGCTAAGTGCCGGGTCTTCTTGTCACTGCTCAAGACCTGTGAAATGGCTTTCTCCTGCTCCAGTACTCTTTGCACCATCTTTTGACGTGATCCCCACCTGGTAGGCGACTAGGTCACCAACTTGTGTTGGGGTAGGTGGTGTTCTTTTTGAGCAACTGCCAGGTCTCTCTTCTTTTTCCACCAATAGGAAAAGGCACCTACCACTTTCTTACACACCCCAATTGCTCGATCCACCTGTTTGTCTCTATCCACTCTCTCTAAGAGAAATCAAGACATTTTAATAAAATGTTAAAATCACAATCACTTTTAGTCATGTAATATTTAACTTGAATCAGTAGATGAAAAAAAAGCACATTTAGTTTCATCTAACCAATCACTTCAATATACACAATTGACAAGGTTTCTTACCAATGGCCAAGTGCAGACGATGTTCATAACATTGCAGTCGGGTCCATTTGTTGATTTGAGCGGCCTTCACCACGTTCGCACCACTATCCGTTGTAATGCAGACCTGTCTATCTTGACTGAGTCCCCAGGAAGCCAGAGCATCAATGAGCCCCTCTGCTATAGCTTCACCCGTGTGGTCGTCGGGAAAGTATGATGTTTGAAGGCATTTATTTTGAAGATTCCATTCTTTGTCAACATAGTGGACAGTGAGGCTAATATAAGGCTCTGACGTGCGACTAGACCACAGATCGGTAGTAATAGCAAAATACATCAAATCTGTCTTGAGCTGTTCCTCAACTTGTTCCCTACATTCGGCATAGAGTTTAGGCAGTGCGGTTTGAGAGAAATGTTTGTGGCCAGGGAGCACGTACCTGGGGTCAATTAAATTGAAAAGCCTCTTGAAACTTTCCTTTTCGACTGTGTTAATTGGTAACATGTCCTTAGCAATGCAATGTATAATAGCATTTGTGATGTCTTTGTGACTTTTTGATGTTTGCTCGTAGGGCATAAATGCTGTCAGTGTTGACTGCTTCAGGCGAACATCCCTAGATTGGCTGGTGCTTGAGGGGCGTTTATCAATACCGTTGCATAAACAAACTTTCTGCATGTTCCAAAGTGATTTTGCTTCAAAAAGGTGAAAAGGGTTTGTCGTATTACCAGACTTGGTAGCCACCTGTCTACGGCACAATTTGCGCCGAACATTGCTGTGCTCTTTGCCGGACTTCAAAAAGCCAAACCACTTCCAAATATCTGAAACAGTTGAAGCCTTTTTATCAATAATTTCTTTGTTGGAAGCTGCTCCTTCTCCATGGCTATCACTGCCACTGTTTTTGCCTACATCACTCATTTTTGTTGGGAATAGTGGCTACTCCATCACTCTAGGTGCTAAGTGGTTTTTAGTCGGCGTATACCTCTCCACGTGACAGTCGTGAAGAGGGCACAACAAAACCTGTTCCCCCTCAGGAGACTGAAAAGATTTGGCATGGGTCTTCAGATCCTCAAAAGGTTCTACAGCTGCACCATCGAGAGCATCCTGATGGGATGCATCACTGCCTGGTAAGGCAACTGCTCGGCCTCCGACCGCAAGGCAATACAGAGGGTAGTGAGTACGGCCCAGTACATCACTGGGACCAAGCTTCCTGCCATCCATGACCTCTATCCCAGGCAGTGTCAGAGGAAGGCCCTAAAAATTGTCAAAGACTCCAGCCATCCTAGCCATAGACTGTTCTCTCTGCTACCGTATGGCAAGCGGTACCGGAGCGCCAAGTCTTGGTCCAAGAAGCTTCTGAACAGCTTCTACCCCCAAGCCATAAGACTCCTGAACATCTAATCAAATGGCTACCCAGACTATTTGTATTGCTACTCTCTGTTATTATCTATGCATAGTCACGTTAATAACTCTACCTACATGTACATATTACCTCAATTACCTTGACCAACCGGTGCCCCCGCACATTGACTCTGTACCAGTACCCCCTGTATATAGCCTCGCTATTGTTATTTTACTGCTGCTCTTTAATTATTTGTTACTTTTATTTCTTATTTTCTGTAGGTATTTTTCTTAAAACTGCATTGTTGGTTGAGGTCTTGTAAGTAAGCATTTCACTGTAAGGTCTACACCTGTTGTATTCGGCGCATGTGACAAATAAAATTTGAATCACAGAGATACCGTGATGAGATCCTGAGGCCCATTGTCGTGCCATTCATCCGCCGCTGTCACCATGTTTCAGCATGATAATGCACGGCCCCAAGTCACAAGGATCTGTACACAATTCCTGGAAGCTGAAAATGTCCCAGTTCTTCCATGGCCTGCATACTCACCAGACATGTCACCCATTGAGCACGTTTGGAATGCTCTGGATTGACGTGCACAACAGTTCCCGCCAATATACAGAAACTTCACACAGCCATTGAAGAGGAGTGGGAAAACATTTCACAGGCCACAATCAACAGCCTGATCAACTCTATGCGAAGGAGATGTGTCACACCAGATACTGACTGGTTTTCTGATCCACGCCTCTACCTTTTCTTTAAGGTATCTGTGACCAACAGATGCATATCTGTATTCTCAGTCATGTGAAATCCGTATATTAGTGTCTAATTAATTTATTTCAATTAACTGATTTCCTTATATGAACTGTAACTCGGTAAAACCTTTGAAATGATTGCATGTTGCGTTTATATTTTTGCTCAGTATATAAAACATGCTGCTCCAGCGTGGTATTATGGTCTGTTTTCAGAACCCTGGAATGAGTGAAGGGGACAGGGATTTTGAATGCCTTTAACAAACTGCCTCTCTACAACTATCAATGGGCCATGAATGCATACACTACCATAAGGACATTGTGTGTGTGTGTGTGTGTGTGTGTGTGTGTGTGTGTGTGTGTGTGTGTGTGTGTGTGTGTGTGTGGTTGTGTGTGTGTTTTTAGGGGGTTGCAGGGGTTGTGTTAATTAGGGCATGCAACAGAAAGTGTTTAAAAATGTTTCTCAATGGAAAATGAAAATGAACATGACTTATTGGAGAAGGCAAGTCAGTTCCTCCCTATTTCAGTTTGTTTCTTCCATTTTGTGCCTAATCAACACAGCCTTGGGGTGTAGTATAGGCCTACTGTATAGGGTGAAGTTGCCCCTAGACATTGTTCTTGGGTTAGTTTTGCATTTGCCCCACTAACTGCAGATACTAGCAGATACCCATAGACTTACAGTCATTGCGCTAAAGCTATAAATTTCACCCTGTAGCTACTTTACCTGGGAAGCAGGAGGCAAGGTGTTCCATCAGGGCCTCCTGGCTGACGGGCTTGCGAGCAGAGTTCATGGCTGAGATAGCCAGACACAGGATCTCCCCCAGTGGGATGAACTGGGACTGGCTGATAGGAGACATGCTGATGGGAGACACATCACCTGCAGTAGGGAGAAACAGACAAGAGTCAGTGAATGAACTGTGGCTCTCAGAGTAGGAGGGCTGATCTAGAATCCGGTCCCCCCTGTCCATAATAATCTTATAATCACTATGATTTAAAAGGCAAAACTGATCCTAGATCAGCACTCCTACATAATATTGCCCCAGGATTCAGTAACTGACCAAATCTGAATGGTAGCAAAGCTCAGCTAATGCTGTGGGCATTCTGTCCCGTTCCACCAGTTGGCTGTCACCTGATGACTGAGTCTCCTCCCAGAACTAGTATCGCTTCATATGGTTATAATAGCGCTATCATTTTTAAGCCATGTCAATTAAGGAGGCACAAAGGTGATCATCTGTAGGGGAGATTGGGATAAATTGAGCTCCACTCTCTCCTATATAATATCCCTGCTTTCTCTCACCACACATTTAGCCAGATCCCACCATATTAAAAAGCATAAGCCTTCAGAAACCCAAGCATGAATACTCTGATCCTGGTTCTAAGTTAACTAATCCTCGCAAAGACAAGGGAGGTGTAACTGTCAGGTGTGTGCGTACTGGTAGCGAAGTCAGGTGCAGGAGAGCAGAGATTTTTGAACAGGCGCACACTTTATTGAGGCAAAAGTGCAAAACGCGCAAAACAGTCACAAGAATTATGTTTAACAATAAACATCTTCGTGAAATACCACGGAAAAGACAAACCAGTCTGGCGCTATAACAAATAACACGTAACACAAACAATCTTTCACAAAGACATGAGGGGGAACAGAGGAATAAATACATGTAGATTGATTGGGGAATGTAAACCAGGTGTGCAGGGAACAAGACAAAACAAATGGATACATGAAAAATGGAGCGGCGATGGCTAGAAAGCCGGTGACGTCGACCGCCGAACGCCGCCCAAAAGTCGTGACAGTACCCCAGTCACACAGCGCACCGTCCGAACGATCCCCGGATGACCAGAGGACGGTGATGTGTGGGCCCAAAAGATCAACTGGTCACGGACAGCAGACGGAACGTACTGACGCCCGACGGGACACTGGAGTGGAGCGGGCTCTGTACGCAGCACCTGCTCAATGTCCGTGTCCAGCTCCCACACGACCGGCGCTACCAGGCAGGAGGCCGGGAGAATGGGAGTCTGATCCATGGGCCACTCCTCTGTGTCATACAGCCGGGACAGTGTGTCTGCCTTCACATTCTGAGAACCTGGTCTGTAGGACAGGGTAAACAAAACGGGTAAAGAACATGGCCCACCTTGCCTGACGAGGATTCAGTCTCCTACCTGCCCGGATGTACTCCAGGTTGCGGTGGTCAGTCCAGATGAGGAAAGGGTGTTTAGCCCCCTCAAGCCAATGTCTCCATGCCTTCAAAGCATTAACCACAGCCAACAGCTCCCGGTCCCCCACATCATAGTTCTGCTCCGCCGGGCTGAGCTTCTTCGAGAAGAAAGCACAGGGGCGGAGCTTCGGTGGCGTGCCCGAGCGCTGAGCGAGCATGGCTCCGATCCCAGCCTCGGAAGCGTTCCACCTCCACGATGAATGCCAAAGAGGGATCCGGATGGGCTAGCACAGGAGCCAAGGTAAACAGAGCTCTTAGGTGCCCAAAAGCTCTGTCCACCTCAACCGACCACTGCAGACATACAGGACCCCCCTTCAGCAGTGAGGTAATGGGAGCAGCCACCTGGCCAAAACCCCGGATAAATCTCCGGTAGTAATTGGCAAACCCTAAAAATCGCTGCACCTCTTTTACCGTGGTGGGAGTCGGCCAATTACGCACGGCTGCTATGCGGTCACTCTCCATCTCCACCCCTGATGTGGAAATGCGATACCCTAGGAAGGAGACGGCCTGCTGAAAGAACAGGCATTTCTCAGCCTTGACGCACAGGTCATGCTCCAACAGTCGTCCAAGTACCTTGCGCACCAAGGACACATGCTCGGCGCATGTAGCGGAGTATATCAGAATGTCATCGATATACACCACAACACCCTGCCCGTGCAGGTCCCTGAAAATCTTGTCTACAAAGGATTGGAAAACTGATGGAGCATTCATCAACCCGTACAGCATGACGAGGTACTCATAATGCCCTGAGGTGGTACTAAACGCCGTCTTCCACTTGTCTCCCTCCCGGATATGCACCAGATTGTACGCACTCCTGAGATCCAGTTTAGTGAAGAAGCGCGCCCCGTGCATTGACTCAATCGCCGTGGCGATAAGAGGTAGCGGGTAACTGTACCTCACCGTGATTTGATTGAGACCTCTATAGTCAATGCACGGGCGCAGACCTCCATCCTTCTTCTTCACAAATAAAAAACTTGAGGAGGGGGGTGAAGTGGAGGACCGAATGTACCCCTGACGCAGGGATTCGGAGACATATGTCTCCATAGCGACCATCTCCGCTTGCGACAGGGGATACACGTGACTCCTGGGAAGTGCAGCATCTACCAGGAGATTTATTGCACAATCCCCCCGTCGATGGGGTGGTAATTGAGTCGCCTTCTTTTTACAGAAGGCGAGAGCCAAATCGGCATATTCTGGGGGAATGCGCACGGTGGAGACCTGGTCTGGACTTTCCACCGTGGTAGCACCAACGGAAACCCCTACACACCTCCTCGAGCACTCTCGCGACCACCCTGTGAGAGCCCTCTGTTGCCAGGAAATGGTGGGGTTATGACCAGCCAACCAGGGAAGGCCTAGTACCACGGGAAATGCAGGAGAGTCAATGAGAAAAAGACTGATTCTCCTCGTGACCCCCCTGCGTCTCCATGGCCAGGGAGATGGTGGCTTCCCTGATTAGCCCGGATCCTAATGGTTGACTATCCAGAGCGTGAACCGGGAAAGGTCTATCTACAGGAATAATGGGGATCCCTAAACTAAGAGCTAACGCTCTGTCGATAAAATTTGCCTTATGCTGGGAATGCAGGGAGAACTCAGGGAAACAAACAGGTACAAACAGGTGGACAACAGAGGACTCTGGATGAGAGTGGTGCAGACTCACCTGGGGTGACGCCAGAGTGCCTGCTGCCTTGAGTCCCAGAGGGACCAACCCGGCACCAACCGGCAGTGTTCCCTCTGCAGCCACAGATGGTGGCCGTGTGAAGGCCCCTCCTCCATCCTCCCTATGCGCAGCCCCTCCCAACTCCATGGGCACCGGAGCGGGAGTGCTGGGAGATGGAACCGACAGAGCCCCCTCAGGACGTCCACGGATGACCAGTAGGTTATCTAACCGGATGGACAGATCCACCAGTTGGTCAAAGGTGATGGTGGCATCCCTGCAGGCCAACTCCCGTCGGATGTCCTCAAGCAGGCTGCATTGATAGTGGTCGATTAGGGCACTGTCGTTCCATCCTGCTCCGGCGGCCAAGGTCCGGAACTCCAGCGCAAAATCCTGTACGCTCCTCATCCCCTGCCTCAAATGGAAGAGTCGTTCCCCCGCCGCTCTACCTTCGGGCGGATGGTCAAAGATGGCCCGGAAGCGGCGGGTGAACTCCTCGAAGTGGTCCGACGCCGCGTCTTCCTTTCCCCACACGGCGTTTTCCCACTCCAGAGCTCTCCCCGAGAGGCATGAGACGAGGGCGGATACTCTCTCCCTTCCTGAGGGAGCTGGGTGAACAGTGGCCAGGTAGAGGTCCAGTTGTAAAAGGAACCAATGGCACTGTGCGGCCGTCCCATCATACTCCCTGGAAAGGGAGAGACGCATCCCACTGGAGCTGGATCCAGACGGGACGGGTAGAGGTAACCCCGGTTGCGCTGGAGAGACTTCCTGTCTCCCAGCGGCCCATGGTCTGGACAACGCGATCCATCATGGCACCAAGATGATGTAGCATTGCCGCGTGTTCCTGGACGCGCTCCTCGACTCCTCTGACCAGGGTACCTGCTCCTGCTGACTCCATGGTGGGTGAAAGATTCTGTCAGGTGTGTGTGTACTGGTAGCGAAGTCAGGTGCAGGAGAGCAGAGATTTTTGAACAGGCGCACACTTTATTGAGACAAAAGTGCAAAACGCGCAAAAAAGTCACAAGAATTATGTTTAACAATAAACATCTTCGTGAAATACCACGGAAAAGACAAACCAGTCTGGCGCATCAACAAATAACACGTAACACAAACAATCTTTCACAAAGACATGATGGGGAACAGAGGAATAAATACATGTAGATTAATTGGGGAATGAAAACCAGGTGTGCAGGGAACAAGACAAAACAAATGGATACATGAAAAATGGAGCGGCAATGGCTAGAAAGCCGGTGACGTCGACCGCCGAACGCCGCCCGAACAAGGAGAGGAGCCGACTTCGGTGGAAGTCGTGACAGTAACCAATCACAATCAAGTTCGGCATTTACCCGTTTTCAAAGCTCTCCACCGGTAATGCACACACATTCTCTCAAGCAGTTGTCTAAGGCACTGCAGCTCACAGCTCGGATCCCCATGCATACCCCACAAGATATGCCACCAGAGGTCTCTTCACATTCCCCAAGTCCAGAACAGACTATGGGAGGCGCACAGTACTACATAGAGGCATGACTACATGGAACTCTATTCCACATGAGGTAACTGATGCAAGAAGTAGAATCAGATTTAAAAACAGATAAAAATACACCTTATGGAACAGTGGGTACACACACACGCACACACACACACACACACACACACACACACACACACAGGTACAGACAAAAGGCAGGGATGCAACTCAATATTAGGAAGGTGTTCCTAATGTTTGGTATATATAGTCCACCAATAAATACTATTTATCCTTGGTGTCGCTCACACAGTATCAGCAGCCCAATGATATATTGGAAATGGACCAAATGTTTATGTGACTACAACCATGTTTCCATCCAACCATTTTTATGCGAGTCAAGTACGTGTCGGCAAAAAACAAGACTCACTATAGGCCTGACGGAAACACATTGTCAGTAAACTTCCCTAAATGTCGACAGAACAATATACGTTCAACAGGGACAAATCATTTTTCTGTCAGTGAAATAGATCATGTGACAATGGCAGTGGAAAAGCTTTTTTTTTTATTCTATTGTCGATAGAATAACTGTCAAGTAAACTACAGTCAATTGATGCTATGTGGTCCACTGACTATGACTTGGAAAAGAATGCACAGTTTATTAGGCTACAGATTAAATAAATGATGAATTTAACATGGTGGTGAAAGTGCAATGTGATGAGCTTGATGCTCATTTCCAATAAATATCAAGGGTCTTAATTTGTATGCTTCATTTGTGTTTGGCTGCCATTTGAAAAATAAATATTATGTTGCTCTTATCCATAATCTCATAATGTACCCTCTGCACTATATCTGCGAGCTATTGGCAAGAGTGCATGTGCATATTTGCCATTTATCGCAAGGCTTTTTGTGGCAAAAGCATTGACAAAATAAAACATGGGATAGAAATACAAAGAACTTCTGTTTTTATTCGATAAATGAAAAGTTATAGGACAAAGTATTTTTTTTAAAAGTATTTATTCATTACACAGCTTGCTATTCGCAACAAGCCAGTTTGATGGAAACACACTACTTCTGGTAAATGCACATATCTTTTTGTGGGTGGAAACCTAGCTAGTGATGAAAACTGGTAGAACAAAACTATTTTCACCATATTAGGTGAATTTCCATACAATTGGCGACAGATTTTCAGGCTGAATATTTAAACATCTACATTAAACAATACGGGCTATGCGTGATGTGGTGCACATACAAATGTATTTTTCTATTAAATTCCCACGTACCAAAAAGACCCCACCATGTCGATTGAACAAATAGTCGACATTTATAAAATTGTTCCGACATTTCCTGTTTCACAGCCCATTTTTTAATGTCAGGTAATTCATCCACAAGAAATGGTTGGAAACCTGGTAATTGAGGCTAACACAGGTCCAATGACTAAAACAGGGCAGTTGAGCTTTGCATTCATTAATTTATTCTTGCCGGACAGGACACCAGTGTTTCTATTATTCACCTGGCACATTTTACCAAATTTCCTTCATTTTTCAGATGCCAACTAGAATTTACAGCTTCTCGCAAAAGCAAAATAACGTAATTTGTACAGTAACAACTGGGTTCTTGCATTGTCATTACTAAGAACATCAACAACGACAACTCCGCTGCCTGTATACAGTCCATGTTTGAAGAATGCAGAGAAGAGAGCTATTAGTGCTTCCATCTGTCAAGCTCCTCTCTGCTACCCTTTTATACAATCATCCTGAGGAAATCCTACAGAGGTTAGTCAGTGACG
The DNA here is from genome assembly GCF_901001165.1 of Salmo trutta. NCBI lineage: Eukaryota > Metazoa > Chordata > Actinopteri > Salmoniformes > Salmonidae > Salmo > Salmo trutta. Next base: position 298,552 of record NC_042967.1, on the reverse strand, counting down.
TCAGCATCTGGGATGGCCAGAATGAGGGTGATTATGTTTAGCCTCGTTCAGTATATGAATGTGGAGCGAGACAACGAATCCTTTATTGATGTACTGTATATTGAATATTTGAATGAGCGTTCGAGTTCCACGTAACTGTAATTAGGATTTGGCCCGAAGTGAGTGAGTGAGTGAGTGAGTGAGTGAGTGAGTGAGTGAGTGAGTGAGTGAGTGAGAGAGAGTGAGAGAGAGAGAGATACAGTACCAGTTCCAGAGGCTTAAGAGGAGTCATCTTAGTGGCTGACTGATTTTCTACAACTCAAACAGCTGACTGGAGGCGGGGAACAAGGGCTTACTCACACGCAGCCTCCTCCCTCTCCTCTATACGTATTACTACAGAGAGGGCTGGCTAACACCACAGCACTACCATGGCCTCATTTCTCTACCCACGCCTCAGCTGCAGCTGGGGCCCAGGTCCACACGGTCCTAGCCAAGTATTGAGCCAGAAATAACGTTTAGCCTTCAGATGCTTTTGGGAAACCGGGCCCAGACAGTCAAATGTTAGATTACAAGCACATCTGCTTCTGCAGTGCTTACAGTGCCTTCAGAAAGTATTCATACCCCTTGACTTATTCAACATTTTATTGTGTTACAGCCTGAATTCAAAATGTATTAAATAGCAAATTGATAAAAATGAAATACAGAAATCTCATTTACATAAGTATTCACACCCCCGAGTCAATACATATTAGATTCGCCTTCGGCAGCAATTACAGCTGTGAGTCTTTCTGGGTAAGTCTCTAAGGGCTTTGCACACCTGGATGTAAAATATTCGCACATTATTATTTTTTAAATCTTCAAGCTCTGTCAAGTTTTCACAGCCATTTTCAAGTCTTGCAATAGATTTTCAAGCCGATTTAAGTCAAAACTGTAACTAGGCCACTCAGGAACATTCAATGTCTTCTTGGTAAGCAATTTCCGTGTATATTTGGACTTTTGATTTAGGTTATTGTCCTGCTGAAAGGTGAATTTGTCTCCCAGTGTCAGTTGGAAAGCAGACTGAACCAGGTTTTCCTTTAGGATTTTGCCTATCCTTAGCTCTATTCCGTTTAAATACTATTATTGCACACAGAGTAAGTCTATGCAACTTAATATGTGACATGTTAAGTAAGTTTGTACTCCTGAACTTTCTTAGGCTTGCCATAACAAAGGGGTTGAATACTTATTCACTCAAGACATTTCAGCTTTTCATTTTTAATGAATTTATAAAAACATTTTAAAACATAATTGCACTTTGACATTATGGTGTAGGCTAGTGACACACGATCTCAATTTAATCAATTTCAAATTCAGGCTGTAACACAACTAAATGTGAAAAAAGTGAAGGGGTGTAAATACTTTCTGAGGGCAAGGTATTTTAATATTTATCATTGAATAGTTTCAGATTGTTGTTGTTTTATGGCCTATATGTATTATACCCAGCATGGCCACCTAAAGTACCTTGCCTCATCTTAAGTGTCCCCAAGTGTCCCCATCCTAAGTGTCTCCTCAATGATTTAAAAAGGAGTGGTCTGGTGTGAGAACAATAGTGGAACTCTCTCCAGCCTATTCTTTCACCAGTCCAATGCTTTGAGATCCATGATGGGGAGTGTAGAAGTGCACACTTATGGAGAGGGTTATTGAAACGCAACCATAGAATGGTATGCTGGGACCACTAGGGGCCCATTGGTGGAGGGTGGCGAAACGCAGGGGGTCAAGCAGGTGCTGCAGTCCGTAATGCTTGTTTATGGCTTTTGTTCAAATGTATGGATTGGGCCTCCCGGGTGGCACAGTGGTCTAAGGCACTGCATCGCAGTGCTAGCTGTGCCACCAGAGATTCTGGGTTCGAGCGACCGGGAGGCTCATGGGGCGACGCACAATTGGCCCAGCGTCGTCTGGGTTAGGGAGGGTTTGGCCGGCAGGGATATCCTTGTCTCATCGCGCACTAGCGACTCCTGTGGTGGGCCGGGCGCAGTGCACGCTGACAAGGTCGCTAGGTGTACGGTGTTTCCTCCGACACATTGGTGTGGCTGGCTTCCGGGTTGGATGTGCGTTGTGTCAAGAAGCAGTGCAGCTTGGTTGGGTTGTGTTTCGGAGGACGCATGGCTCTCGACCTTCGCCTCTCCCGAGTCCATACGGGAGTTGCAGCGAGGAGACAAGACAGTAACTACTACCAATTGGATACCACGAAATTGTGGAGAAAAAGGGGTACATAAATAAAGAAAGAAAGAAAGAATATAAAAAGTGTATGGATTGATATGCAACATAATTCCCCCAAAACCATCCATAGCATAACATGATATTACTAGCCGTCTACTTAACCCTGTACCTTAGAGCCTGCTGCCCTATGTACATAGACATGGAACACTAGATACCTTAATAATGTTACATACTGTTTTACTCATTTCATATGCATATACTGTATTCTAGTCAATGCCACTCAGACATTGCTCGTCCTAATATTTATATATTTCTTACTTCCATTCTTTTACTTTTAGATTTGTGTGTATTGCTGTGAATTGTTAGATACTACTGCACTGTTGGAGCTAGGAACACAAGCATTTCGCTACACCTACAATAAAATCTGTTAAATATGTACACTACCGTTCAAAAGTTTGGGGTCACTTAGAAATGTCTTGGCCAGAAATGTCTTGGTACACCAAAGCTAGCCTTCTGATAAGCTGTAGACCACATCTACCAAGAGAGTTCTCATCTATATTATTCGTAGCCATCTATTTGCCACCACAGACCGCACTCAACCAACTCTGTAAGGCCATAAGCAAACAAGAAAATGCTCATCCAGAAGCGGATTACCAAAGGGAAACCCAGACACGAGCTGCCCAGTGATGCAAGTCTACCAGACGAGCTAAATGCCTTTTATGCTCGTTTCGAGGCAAGCAACACTGAAGCATGCACGAGAGTACTAGCTGTTCTGGACGACTGTGTGATAACGCACTCGGAAGCCGATGTAAGCAAGACCTTTAAACAGGTCAATATTCACAAAGCCGCGGGGCCAGACGGATTAACAGGACGTGTGCGAACCAACTGGCAAGTGTCTTCACTGACATTTTCAACATTTACATTTACATTTACGTCATTTAGCAGATGCTCTTATCCAGAGCGACTTACAAATTGGTGCATTCACCTTATGATATCCAGTGGAACAACCACTTTACAATAGTACATCTATATATTTTGGGGGGGAGGGTGGGGGGGGGAGGGTTAGAAGGATTACTTAATCCTATCCCAGGTATTCCTTAAAGAGGTGGGGTTTCAGGTGTCTCCGGAAGGTGGTGATTGACTCCGCTGTCCTGGCGTCGTGAGGGAGCTTGTTCCACCATTGGGGTGCCAGAGCAGCGAACATTTTTCACTGGGGTGATTGGCGAACTGTGCTTCCACAGAGAGTGAGCAGGCCAGAGGTGGATGAACGCAGTGCCCTTCTTTGGGTGTATGGACTGATCAGAGCCTGAAGGTACGGAGGTGCCGTTCCCCTCACAGCTCCGTAGGCAAGCACCATGGTCTTGTAGCAGATGTGAGCTTCAACTGGAAGCCAGTGGAGTGTGCAGAGGAGCGGGGTGACGTGAGAGAACTTGGGAACCTCTCCCTGACCAAGTCTGTAATAGCTACATGTTTCAAGCAAACCATCATAGTCCCTCTGCCCAAAGAAGTGAAGATAACCTGCCGAAATGATTACCGCCCCATAGCACTCACGTTGGTAGCCATGAAGTGCTTTGAAAGGCTGGTCATGGCTCACATCAACAGCATCTTCCCGGATACCCTAGACCACTCCAATTCGCATACCTCCCCATAACAACTTCTACCCCCAAGCCATAAGACTGCTGAGCAATTAATCAAATGGTCACCCGGACTATTTACATTGGATCTGTTTGAGCGCTAAGCAAATTGGATTTGGTCCAGTGTACCTGGCATGCTGGCCTTGATGTAGGCCATGACCAGCCTCTCGAAGCACTTCATGATGCCAGAGGTGAGTACGACGGGGCAATAGTAATTCGGGCATGGCACCTTGGTTTTCTTGGGCACTGGGATGATGACGGTCTCCCTGAAGCAAGTGTGGACTATAGCCTGGGACAGGGACAGGTTGAAGATGTCAGAGAAGACGCCCGCCAACTGGTCAGCACACACTCGGATGCCATCTGGGCCGGGGCTTTGTGAGTATTCACACTTTTTAGAGTTTTCCTCGGGTCAGCCACAGAGAGCGATACCTTCGGTATGAAAGCCTCTGAAAGTTATTGTCAGTCAGAGGATTAGAGGGTGAAACAGGCGGGAGATTGGAAACCAAATAGTCAATAATATTCTCTAGTGCCGACGTGGGGTAGTGAAATTGCAACCAAAACAATTGCTGAAATGTTAATTTTCGAAATAACAGCTTGCTAGCACTGTAGCTTACTCTGGATAATTTGCAGTTCTGAAGAATGAAGGAGGATAGGGTGGTGGTTGTTTTTGATAATCACATCTATTCACAACCAATCAGCCAGCAGCCACAAGCAATCAGCGCACCACTCATACCTACTCTTCAATATAAACTTCCCCAGGCTTTTAAGAACAACATGAGCGAAACCTGGGAGCCGAGGCTAGTATGAATGGGGTCAACTAGGCCACACAAAATTCTGGGTTAGAGTTGACGTAGTTATGACCTAGATTTTGGTGTGAAAGGGGTTCTACTTTCAGAGGTAGGCCTACCTACAACTAAAAAGGGGCTAGTATAGTTCTTATTTCCTCTATGATTTTGTGGACTTTTCAAATTCTGAATCAGCTAACAACAATCAGTTGACAGGGGTGAGAAACCCTGTCAAAGTTATTCCTCTCTAAAAATGTACGTCTTACGAAAGTTCTGTGAGTAAAGGTTGATTATCATATGTCACTTATTCAAATTCATCCTGTTACATGTCATTAATTATTCAAGTACCATCCAATGAGATTCATACTTGATCCCTAAAAAGGACTTATTTTCACCTACCTAATTGCTGGTTTGGCTTTCTGTTTCTACAGATCACCCATCTACACCCACCAAGTGAGTACAGACTGACACAGGATGTCCATGGACATTGATTAATGGTTGAAATGAGGTTGGTCCACCCTGGCCTTTATTGGGCTGTTGATTTTTGGTCTGGCCTTGATTTGGCCCAAAAATAGTTATCCATGTTTGGTCCATTTAGTCCCAAATGGATTGGCCTTGATTTGACCAATTGAACATGATCACTGCCAGTTCAGAAGCTTTTAAAAAGGCTAACATAAGTGCAATAATAAATATTCCATACTTTAATCTCTCTAAAGTCTAAAATGTAAAATGTTCACTTACATCTTAAACTGGATGTCAATAGGAAGTCTGTCAGAGTTGTCATTATAACGTCTGTAAAATACATCTTTTAAACTATTTCACATAGAACTGAAAATAAACGTGACATAAATGTCAGACAAAGACGGCTTTTTATTGTATTGTCAACTATATTTTGCTTAGTGGACAGAAACCACCAGAAACTTGTTTGAATATTTTAGAAATGCATCCTTACTTCCTTGTTTTCTAGAGGTACACACAAATATACATGTAAGTAAGGTGCCATCCTATTACTTTCACAGATCCAACCAATTCAGATATGTGATTACTTCAAGGAAGGTAGGAGTGAAGTATTCATACAGGGTCCAGTTGTCATTAATCCAGAGCATCCCAAACATGTTCAATGGGTGACATGTCTGGGGAGTATGCAGGCCATGGAAAAGTGGGACATTTTCAGCTTCCAGGAATTGTGTACAGATCCTTACGACATGAGGCCATAAATTATCATGCTGAAACATGAGGTGATGGCGGGGGATGAATGGCATGACAATGGGCCTCAGGATCTCGTCATGGTATCTCTGTGCATTCCAACTGACATCGATAAAAATCTATTTTGTTTATTGTTCGTAGTTTATGCCTGCTCATACCATAATCCCACAGCAACACGGGGCACTCTGTTCACAGCATTGATATCAGCGAACTGCTCGCCCACACGATGCCAGACATGCTGTCTGCCATCTCCCCGGTACAGTTGAAACCGGGATTCATCCTTGAAGAACAGTTCTGCAGCATGCCAGTGGCCATCGAAGGTGAACATTTGCCCACTGAAGTCGGTTACGATGCCAAACTGCAGTCAGGTCAAGACCCTGGTAAGGACGACGAGCACGCAGATGAGCTTCCCTTAGAAATCCCTGCAGAAATGATTCCGTTGTGCAAACCCACAGTTTCATCAGCTGTCCAGGTGGCTGGTCTCAGACGATCCCGCAGGTGAAGAAGCCGGATGTGGAGTTCTTGGGCTGGCATGGTTACTTGTGGTCTGCGGTTGTGGGACTGTTTGGACGTACTGCCAAAATCTCTAAAACAACATTAGAGGCAGCTTATGGTAGAGAAATGAGCGTTCAATTCTCTGGCAACAGCTCTGGTGGACATTCATGCAGTCAGCATGCCAATTGCACACTTCCTCAAAACTTGAGACATCTGTGGCATTGTGTTGTGTGACAAAACTGCACATTTTAGAGTGGCCTTTAATTGTCCCCAGCACAAGGTGCACCTATGTAATGATCATGCAGTTTAATCAGCTTTTTGATATGCTACACCTGTCAGGTGCATGGATTATCTTGGCAAAGGAGAAATGCTCACTAACAGGGATGTAAACAAATTTGTGCACAACATTTGAGAGAAATAAGCTTTTTGGAATATTTCTGGGATCTTTATTTCAGCTCATGAAACATTGGACCAACACTTCACATGTTGCGTTTTTATTTTTGTTCAGTATAGGTCGCTGCCAACACTGGCTAATAAATTAGCTAACACTGGCTAATAAATTAGCTAGCTTGTCAAGCAAGGAGATCATGTTGCTAGTTAGTCTGTGATGAAAGTCACGCCAATGAAAATCAAACTCCCCGTTTAGAATATTTTATATTTCATGCCAAAACATCTCTAAAATGAATTGTATTGCACACCAATGACTTGGTTTTAAATTATTAAATTGAAAATATGCTAAACGGGGGAGGTTAAACAAAAGCAACATGTGGATTGTAATCCTTGTACATAAACTGCTTTTAAGGTAAGGAAACAAACATCTAAATATGCAATTTTGTTGAAAAATCCCTTTAAAATGTACCAAGGTGTCATTAAAAACAGAGACCATGAACTACATTTTCACTTATACCCCATATCCCAGTCCTATCTGACACTTCACACAACAATACTAGATGGACAAGCATCTCACAGAAACATGCATGCCATATGGATATGTGGGTCCCTTACCGCTCAACCCATGAATCAAGGGGAAAGAAAAACCTATGTGATGAGAGGGTTTCAAAGATTTAGCTCCAACAACATCCCATTGCTTCCCTTTTCAGCCCTTGGTTGTACTAAAATCCTAATATTAACGTTCTAATTCATAAATAATTAACCGCCATGATGCAATATCCTTGCCTGGGACAATTCAATTTCAATATTGTCTTTACCCTTTAACTATGTCACTTCAACTTATTTCTTTTAATTTTTTATTTCACATTACAGAACACAGACACTCACAAACTCGACATTTTGTCATCATATATTCCATATCCATAGAACCCCCTAGTAGTCTTGGAATAATGTGGTTTTGGAAGAAACCAAGATGTTACTAACCCTCACCCCCACGTACAACTTTACACACGCTTGCCAACATCCGACAAATTGGTGAGTTAGGGATGGTAGTGGTTGTGGTGGTGGTTGCTGTCAGACTCACCTGGCATTTGGTAGCCCTGGGGGGGGCCTGGTGAGATGTGGGGTGGAGGAGGGGGAGTGTGGTGGTGTTTCTGCTGGAGACGGAAGTCCTTCTCGCTCCGGGAGCGGGTGCGCTCCGGCAGCCGCTCGGACAGGTCCGAACTGGGCCAGGCCCGCCGCAGGTTGGTGCTGCGGGTATTCTTCATAGCGACCCCAGGGGCAAGCAGCCTGCCACGGGGGCTACTACTGGGTTCGGGGGGAGGCCAACCTGAGGCTTAGTGCCTCCCCCACATCAGCAGGGTCGCCCCGTGCAAGGGATCAGGCGAGAGACATGACGGAGGACCAGCGTGCACGCTTGCATACACACACACGCACGTTTAGTCATTCACATCCACAGGCAAGCTACTACAGCCGCCTCTCAATCCAGACTGCGGTGGATTGGCATCTGCTGCGTTTTCCCGGGCGGATCCATTGCGGCGGTGGTGGTTGCGCCAGGCATCACCCTTTTTTTATGTCAGCGATCAGTCCGAACCACCATTTGTAGCATCCCTGTTCGCATGCGTCGGGAAGCGCATTACGTAGCCGCTATGCGCGGGAGGGGAGGAGGTGGCAGGGGTAAGGATGAAGAAAATGGGGCATGGGAGGCAAGGAGAGAGGATGGCGAGGAGAGATGGAGGTATAGGAAAGGAAGGTTGGAGGGGGGTTGGTTCAGGTGAATGGAGTTTTTTGGGTGGAGGGGAATTGGGGGAGGGGGAGGAGAGGGAATAGATGGGTAGAGAATCGGCAGCTTAGCTGTAGAGGCTGTTCTCCGACAATAGCTCAATTCACCATGGGAGCTATAGGCGGAAAAAAAGAGAAAGAATAGCGCCCTTTACCCTGACCTCCACTGAAAAACTCTACCGATTGCAGAGTGTAGCGGAGGCCAAATCCACCGCGCAAGACCCGCTCGTCCTCGACGACACCACACCTGGAAAGGGTGGGGAGAGAAAAAAGGCGCATAGAATGGAGCGCATAGAAATAAAACAAATCGCAGAATAGATATCCTCCTCTCTCGTGAAAATCCAATACGAGAATCCAATCCTAAGAGGCTCGTTGGATCATCCATTCATTCAACCAACAGAGCTGCAGCTAACTCCAGTCAACGGCCAATGTATTTCAACGCTAACCACCGCAGCTGCCGCTGCTCCCAGAACCTCAAGAAAGGGTGTGTGTGTGTGTGTGTGTGTGTGTGTGTGTGTGCGCGCGTGCCTGCCCACTGCGCGAGATTGTGCGTGTGTCTGTGTCTGGGTGACTGAGATGATGGGAGGGGTAGAGGAAACGAGAGAGCGAGTGAGAGGGAGAGGCCGAGGACATAAGTATAGCGGAGAAGAAAGAAAATAACAACATCCACACACACAAAGATGCAGCAACCACATGTGTCCTGCAAGAAATGTATTCCAGTAGGATAAAGGGACTAATGATGAGACAGCCTCTGGCTGAGTGTTTTTTTTAACCACCCCCTCTCTTCCTCTCCCTCCCTCTCTAACTCTCTCTCTCAGCTGTCACTCTAACTCTCTCTCTCAGCTGAGCAGTGCCACTGCAGGAAAGGGGGCAGGATAAGCATGAGACCCTCTCCCTCTCTTCCCCTCTTGAGACATGTCCCATGCTAATTGAAGAACTGTCCTGCATTACATGCAACTGAACAACCCCCAAAGCTTGGCTCCACCCCCAGCTTCTGGCCCAGCCTATGAAATCTGTACTACTAGATTGACACAGAAAGTGGTAAAATTGTTAGCACCTCTATATCACCACTGTATAACAATGAATGGTATTAAAAAAAAAACAGAAACACCATCAAGGATTTGCTTCATCCATATTCACATCGATTTCACATTTCTTATTTCTATTCAAAACCGCATATAGTTTTACTTGGCTTACAATCATTAAATGTTTTAAACACAACAGGGATAATTCCTTTAAAAGTCATGCTTAGGACTTCTTTCCCCTATTCCCACTTGTGACAGTGAAGACAATTTAAATGGGTCCCATCTTGATCATACAGTAAGACCTTATCTACATTTATCTAGCCTACAGAAGCCCATTTTTTTGTGTTTAATAAATGTCGTAGTTCAACAACAACATTTGGTAGACCAGTCAGTCCTTAACTCTGAGGTTTGTATCTTTGAGGTGATAGGGATTAGAGGCATGAGGATACGCAGCTTCCCCCCCACCCACAAAGACCCCATACACACTCAGGTTGAACAACTGAGGTACAACTGATATTTTTGTGATACAATGGAGAGTTTTTCTGCACACAAAATGTTTTCACAACCATTGTGCAGTGTCTCCACAACACTTGTGTAATTAGATTTATGCAGACAAACTCTGTTGTATCACAACAGTTGTGCCAGATGTTGAGTATGTACAGAGCCAAAGGTCTTTAATCCCTTCCCCTCAAAATTGAATTTTTTGGGGATTTCAAGTATGTTAATAATTAATACGGGCCATGGCAGAGATTAACTAATGAGATCACAGAGGCCTCTAAACACACACATGCACACACACCTAATTAGATTCAACTTTTTTGGGGGTGAATTCAATGTAACGTTGCTATTACCAGGCATCATCCTCCATCATCCTCCTAGAGTGAACTCTTGACTATTCTGAAAGATATAGGGCTAAAACCACTTGCAATGACTTGCATTAAAATTACTTCTGCACCATGGATTCCATTTAATCACAATTGTAAACCAATATGTTATTTATGCAACGTTTTTTAAACAAACTCAAAATTACATGCATGAATTTGGTTTTACCTTTCCAAATGTCAAATGGGACACACATGGCATTCAGATGTTTTTATCTCAATATCAAATCATTTCTGGGTAACAATTAAGTGCCTTACTGTAATATTTTTTCATTAAAATGGTCAAAAATAAACAAAATAAACACAAAAAAAACTATTTCGCAAGCAGGAATTTTGCTTGGACTGTCTGGGAGTGGTCCTTAAGAGCGAGTGACCTAAAAATGATGGGTTCAACTGGAGTTCTTCTAAAATCCTCAAAGATCCTCAAAGAACCTTAGGGTTCTTGGCAATGAAAAACAGCCCCAAAAAGTTCTTCAAAGAACTTCTTAGGAGGTGGGGCTCATCGAGGAACCCCCATTGTTTCTGGAGTTCTTCAGGGAACTTCGCAATTGCAACTGAAAACGCTCGTGCGAAGTTTGAATACGACAACAGTTAAAAAGGTAAGTTGGGTTGATGTTTGGCTCTGAATATGTATCGAAATAAGTTATATAACATACTAATGAATAGCGAAGACAATTATGGTCTCTGTGAATAGCTTCCATAACATTGCTGTAGTTCAGAAGCTTGATTTGACTGTTGGCATTGTATGTGCCACAGTACAGTAGTGTTAGCTTGCTAAGTTAGCTAACGTTGTCTTAACTAGGTTTGTATTATTTCCTGAACTACATTCTGTCCCATATATTGTATATCGTTTCCATAAAGCCAACATGTCTTTACACTCATTAACGTAAATTTACAATCTAGAGCAGTTCTCACTTTTGTGAGAATGAACTAGCTAACGTTAGCTTCGTTGACGTTAGTTAGTTGATTAGCCAGCTAACTTAGCTAGCTAGATGTTACAACGAACTGAATCTGTCAATGGAGGGCTTCCTCTTTATATAGCCTGCTACAGCATGCAATACTATTAACTCACAAGGGGGCATAACATTACATGTACACTACTATCCCATTTTGGAAATGTTACATGTATAAAATATTGAACAATGTGAACAAAGATAGCTTTAAATCTGATATTAGACCTGTATGGCAGTACTTTTACTGTACGGCAATATTGTATTGGCTAGTGCTTTCTCCAATATGTTCTATTTTGCATTCAATTGTATGTCGATGCCATTTATCTTTCAATATTTATTTAATATATACACTAGCGTTCAAAACTTGTCACTTAGAAATTTCCTTGTTTTTGAAAGAAAAGCTAATTTTTTGTCCATTAAAATAACATCAAATTGATCACAAATACAGTGTAGACATTGTTAATGTTGTAAATTACTATTGTAGCTGTAAATGACAGATTTGTTTATGGAATATCTACATAGGCGTACAGAGGCCCATTATCAGCAACCAGTTAGGAGTCGCCTCTTCACTGTTGACGTTGAGACTGGCGTTTTGCGGGTACTATTTAATGAAGCTGCCAGTTGAGGACTTGTGAGGCATCTGTTTCTCAAACTAGACACTCTAATGTACTTGTCCTCTTGCTCAGTTGTGCACCTGGGCCTCCCACTCCTCTTTCAATTCTGGTTAGAGCCAGTTTGTGCTGTTTTGTGAAGAGAGTAGTACACAGTGTTGTACGAGATGTTCAGTTTCTTGGCAATTTCTCACATGAAATAGTCTTCATTTCACAGAATAAAAATATACTGACGAGTGTCAGAAGAAAAATCTTTGTTTTTAGCATTTTGAGCCTGTAATTGAACCCACTAATGCTGATGCTCCAGATTCTCAACTAGTCTAAAGAAGGCCAGTTTTATTGCTTCTTTAATCAGAACAACAGTTTTCAGCTGTGCTAACATAATTGCAAAAGGGTTTTCTAATGATCAATTAGCCTTTTAAAATTATAAACTTGGATTAGCTAACACAACGTGACATTGGAACACAGGAGTGATGGTTACTGATAATGGGCCTCTGTACACATATGTAGATATTCCATTAAAAAAAAATCTGCCGTTTCCAACTACAATAGTCATTTACAACATTAAACAATGTCTACACTGTATCTCTGATCAATCTGGTGTTATTTTAAATGGACAAAAAAAAATCATTTTCTTTCAAAAACAAGAACATTTCTAAGTGGCCCCAAACTTTTGAACTGTAGTATATATATATTTTTTAATGCTTGTAAGACTACAGTCGTGGCCAAAAGTTTTGAGAATGACACAAATATTAATTTTCACAAAGTTTGCTGCTTCAGTGTCTTTAGATATTTTTGTCAGATGTTACTATGGAACACTGAAGTATAATTACAAGCATTTCATAAGTGTCAAAGGCTTTTATTAACTTCTGGGCCACATCCTGACTGATTGCAGCCCATTCTTGCATAATCAATGCTTGGAGTTTGTCAGAATTTGTGGGTTTTTGTTTGTCCACCCGCCTCTTGAGGATTGACCACAAGTTCTCAATGGAATTAAGTTCTGGGGAGTTTCCTGGCCATGGAACCAAAATATCGATGTTTTGTTCCCCGAGCCTTATGGCAAGGTGATCCATCATGCTGGAAAAGGCATTGTTCGTCACCAAACTGTTCCTGGATGGTTGGGAGAAGTTGCTCTCGGAGGATGTGTTGGTACCATTCTTTATTCATGGCTGTGTTCTTAGGCAAAATTGTGAGTGAGCCCACTCCCTTGGCTGAAAAGCATCCCCACACATGAATGGTCTCAGGATGCTTTACTGTTGGCATGACACAGGACTGATGGTAGCGCTCACCTTGTCTTCTCCGGACAAGCTTTTTTTCCGGATGCCCCAAACAATCGGAAAGGGGATTCATCAGAGAAAATGACTTTACCCCAGTCCTCAGCAGTCCAATCAATGTACCTTCTGCAGAATATCAGTCTGTCCCTGATGTTTTTCCTGGAGAGAAGTGGCTTCTTTGCTGCCTTTCTTGACACCAGGCCATCCTCCAAAAGTCTTCGCCTCACTGTGCGTGCAGATGCACTCACACCTGCCTGCTGCCATTCCTGAGCAAGCGCTGTACTGGTGGTGCCCCAATCCCGCAGCTGAATCAACTTTAGGAGACGGTCCTGGCGCTTGCTGGACTTTCTTGGTCGCCCTGAAGCCTGCTTCACAACAATTGGACCGCTCTCCTTGAAGTTCTTGATGATCTGATAAATGGTTGATTTAGGTGCAATCTTACTGGCAGCAATATCCTTGCCTGTGAAGCCTTTTTTGTGCAAAGCAATGATGATGGCACATGTTTCCTTGCAGGTAACCAAATCTGCCAAGATTGCCCTTTTTGGCTCTTGCCAATTTGCATTCTCCCGCATGTCCACAACATAGGATACCCTCAAAGGAAAATATATTCATCTTTAGCAATGACGCTTATGCTGTGGGTAAGTAAACTAAACCATATTTTGTCTAGTTATACAGTACATAAAGGGACACTATATATGATATTTATCTTGTGCCCCCAACTTTAAACACACTTTTGGATATGCATGAATTGTAAGTCAATCAAACAGGGGACCCAGCTGCCAAAATTCAGCACAATATGTACATTTTAGTTTTTAAACTGGTTCTTGTTGAAAGGACATCATATAACCTGATCCAACAAGTCTCTGTTACAACCAGGTAAATACATATTTTTCTGTTTGCTAAAAATACATAATTGCAACCAGTTTTGCCTGCCGGGAAAGTTTTCGCCACTCACCAATCTGATCTTCTTAAGGGTAGGACCCAATGATTATATATGAATGGTCAAAGCTATCGATCACGTGACACCATTCATTCCTTTCTGAAGACTCAATAGGCATTGAAGCCAAATTAAGTCGGTTAAGATGGCATCTCATGGAGACATAACATGTGCAGTTTGAGCTCCAGGAAGTGACATTGCAGGTTAACTCAGTGCTGCCACCTCATTGAGTAGCAACTAAATTATCCTTATAACTTTTTCTGTGTGCGATTTTAAAATAATAGGTTCAAGGACATACATTTGGTATATTAAAAGCAGTTATTGGTGCCATTATTATCTTCAAACCACTTTTTTATTTACACGAAGATTGTGTAAATAGTGAATTTTTCCATTCACTATAATAGGGGATCCTGTTTTCTGCTAACAATGCCTGCAGTACCACGGTCAGCCTTGAACTCCGTGGCTTCAATGAGAGGGGGCAGTAGTTCTCTCATGGTACGGCCACACTGAGATTTTGTGTCTGCAAATTCCGATTAAACCAATGTTTTTTTAATATGAGTCATCTGTTGCCAGATGAATGACACCAGAGACAATTGCCTATAAAATAGTCGCACAATATGTCTGCCTTAAAGTATGCAACTCGTCCCAAAAAAGTAGAGATGAGTTGACAGACAAAAACGGACCAATGTACGTCATATACGATTTTATTCATGCTCATGCATCTCGGTGTGGCCGTACTCTTAGGTCATCGGCACACTGGGATTTTGTGTCTGAGATTTTCGGATGAAGCCAATGCTTTTTCAATGACAGTCCGTTGCCAAATAGTTGACTTGAGTTGTACTTTTTGGTAGGTAGGAGCGTTGGCCAGTAACCGAAAGGTTGGTGGATCAAATCCCCGAGCTGACAAGGTAAAAATATGTCGTTCTGCCCCTGAGCAAGGCAGTTAACCCACTGTTCACCGGGCGCCGAAGACGTGGATGTCAATTAAGGCAGCCCTCCGCACCTCTCTGATTGAGGGGTTGGGTTAAATGTGGAAGACACATTTCAGTTGAATGCATTCAGTTGTACAACTGACTAGGTATCCCCTTTCCCATTCCCTTTTGACTGACAAAAACGGACAATGATGTACGTCATATAGGATTTCATCCGTGTTCATGCATTTGAGTGTGGTCATAGCCTCCTCTCGATTAAGTACCCTATTTTGCCCTCTAATGGTAGTACATGACCTTACATGGTCCTTGCCATCACAGCAGACTATAACATGTGGTGACACCATGTCAACAGAAGAAACCCTATGACTGACTGTACAGTATGCCTAAAATACACAGCCATTGACACTTTTGTCACACTTTCAAACATGTTTTGGGTTAGATAAATTGATCAGTCACAGATTCCACCTACAGTACCAGTCAGAAGTTTGGACACACCTGCTCATTCAAGGGTTTTTCTTTATTTTTACTATTTTCTACATTGTATAATAATAGTGAAGACATCAAACTATGAAATAACACATATGGAATCATGCAGTAACCAAAAAAGTGTTAAACAAATTTTAGATTTTAGATTCTTCAAAGTAGCCACCCTTTGCCTTGATGACAGCTTTGCACACTCTTGGCACTCTCTCAACAAGCTTCACCTAGAATTATTTCCCTACAGTCTTGAAGGAGTTCCCACATATGCTGAGCACTTGTTGGCTGCTTTTCCTTCACTCTGCTGTCCAACTCATCACAAACCATCTAAATTGGGTTGAGGTCGGGTGATTGTGGAGGACAGGTCATCTGATGCAGCACTCCATCACTCTCCTTCTTGGTCAAATAGCCCTTACACAGCCTGGAGGTGTGTTGGGTCACTGTCCTGTTGAAAAACAAATGATAGTCCCACTCAAAGCAAACCAGATGGGATGGCGTATCGCTGCAGAATGCTGTGGCAGCCATGCTCGTTAAGTGTGCCTTGAATTCTAAATAAATCACAGACAGTGTCACCAGCAACGCACCTCTACACCATCACACCTCTTCCTTCATGCTTCACGGTGGGAACTGCACATGCAGAGATCATCCGTTCACCTACTCTGCATCTCACAAAGACATGGCAGTTGGAAACAAAAATCTCAAATTTGGACTCATCAGACCAAAGGACAGATTTCCACTGGTCTAATGTCCATTGTTTCATGGCCCAAGCAAGTCTCTTCTTATTATTGGTGTCCTTTAATAGTGATTTCTTTGAAGCAACTCGACCATGAAGGCCTGATTCACACAGTCTCCTCTGAACAATTGATGTTGAGATGTGTCTGTTACTTGAACTCTGTGAAGCATTTATTTGGGCTGCAATATCTGAGTCTGGTAACTCTAATGAAGTTATCCTCTGCAGCAGAGGTAACTCTGGGTCTTCCTTTCCTGTGTCGGTCCTCATGAGAGCCAGTTTCATCATAGCGCTTGATTGATTTTGCGACTGTACTTGAAGAAACTTTCCGGATTGGGTGACCTTCATATTCTTTTTTACCTTTATTTAACTAGATAAGTCAGTTAAGAACAAAAAAAATAACACTTTTTGGTTACTACATGATTCCATATGTGTTATTTCATAGTTGATGTCTTTACTAATATTCTACAATGTAGGAAAAAGTACAAATAAAGAAAAACCCTTGAATGAGTAGGTGTCCAAACTTTTGATTGCTACTGTGTACTTATTCACATCCAGTTCTTGTAGGAAATGCAAACTTGTAGCGTATTTGAGTTTTAAAAAGGCTTTTAAAGTTTTTAATTTCCACTTTGTGATGTTTCAGACTTGATTTGCCATAACGAAAAATGTATCAACCCCTACAATGATCCACATAATAATTCACATTTCCTGTTGCTTCAGGATTATTTTCCTGCTGTAGCAAACTGTCTCAAAGTAAGATCATACCTCTGTATGGCCAACGACAATACGTTTCCACAGACTGACACTGCGACTGTGCATTGATCAGCAAGGACTTGGCCAACCACTCCAGAAACAGAGCCTTCCTTAATGCATGTTTGTTTTTGTTGAAAACCCTCAAAGGGCTCTTTTGAGTGTGAACGCAAACCCCAGCTCACAATGGAGCCCCCAGTCATTGTCTCTATAGCATGGTGGCCATTGCTTGCTGCAGAGCCTGCTGACTCATGAGTATAGATGGAGGGAGAAATGAGGGAGGGATGAAGGAGGAGATGAGGGAGGGAGGGGGATAGAGGGGACGGTGTCAAGTTTGCTGAAGTTCATTCATACCAAAGAGAAAAGAGGAGAGGAAGAGGGGGGTGAGACGCAACAAGCCAGCCATCTTATTTCTCAATCGTGCTGCAACAGCGCCCGTAGTCATGACAACCCAGTCCGATGATCTCATAGCTGCTACCGAGTGCCATCCCTTAAAAAGAGCCAAGAGTTGTTGTTGGAGCTATAGACACGGAACAGACCACAGAGACAGAGCCAGGCACACAACAGACGCACAGGAAAAGCAATACGAAAACTGACACTTTGAAGCTGCTGTATGAGAAATATGTAGATTTCTGCAGAAGACAGGCATTGTAGAGTATAACAATGTTCAGATCAATTCAGTTCCACACCAGTGAGCCAGCTATGGGTCAAATACATATCTGCTGTATTTGAATTACATGTAATGACTCATTTGAAACAGCAATTGTTGTGTATTTGGAATGTACTTTCAAACACTATTCTATTAAATACATACTTTGCAAGCATTTGGGATTTCTTTCTACTGGTGAGCATGTGTGCGTGTGTGTTACAGCCATAGTCTGTAAAATTTCACGTAATTTCAATTGAGGAAACACTAAACCTCTGTAGTTGTTTAAAGAATATGAATTAATAAATTAGTACAACTTTCTTACCTGGTGATAACCAGAGTTATTTATGTTTTTGTTGTCTTACGGCACTTGGAAAGTTTGCAAACAGATGATGACTATTAAAATCGCAAACAAAAAGTTAGATTTCTATGAAATGGCATTCATTGAGCACAGATCGGGCCCTATTTGCAAGTGAAAATATAGTGTGACGCATTTGCAATGTTTACATTGTGATTGGTGGTCAGGCCCACTCTTTGATATTTGGTCCACCTTGCAGAGTGTGCCTTTAGTATTCTCTTAAATATGCATCTGGTCACACAGAACTCAAAAGATGGGCCACTGTTCATATGCAACCAAGTGTTGTGCCCCCTGGTGGCTGCTGACCAAACCCAAAGGTGTGAATACATTAGTGCACACCGTAGCAAAACGTTTTGCAAGAAAAATGTGTTTCTTAATGGACAAATTCAGCTAGGTGCCTCCCCATTTCGGCTTCCGTTTGATTCCTAGTGAATATATACATCCCGGGTGGTGTTCAGTGGGCACAAAACAGTGGAAGAAACTGTGAAACAGGAAGTTACTACCTGAACCTCTCCAATATTGACTTGCCTAGTTAAATAAAAATATATAAGGAACTATTTTCATTTTCCGTTGCAGGGCTATGCCCTAATGAACATGACCCTTGCAGGAATCCCCTTAGTTGAGTCATCCCCTTAGCTGGCGAATCAGAAGTACATGTACAGTGTTAGAAGAGGTCTTAAAAGAAACATTGTGCACTTGGCCTTGATAATCATCTTCAAGTTTTAAGCAAGGTGACTGCAGCGACAAAATGCAGTACTAGCAATCTCACCTTGCTAAATGAATAGCCTAGGGGGCCGGTTTCCCAGACAGAGATTCTCCATTCAGAATGCTTTTCAGTCCTGAACTAGGCTTAATCTGTCCAGTTTACAGGACACAGATTAAGCCTTGTCCTGGACTAAGAAGCATGGTCAATGGAGAATATCTAGACTTCTATGAAACCTGTGTATGGGAAACATACACTATAAGTCAAAATATGGTCAGCATTAGGCTAGGGACCAACGTACTGTTGGGCCGAAATTGACAAGAGTAAGTATGTGTGTGAGAAAACAAATACTATTTATTATGCTTAATTCAATGTGCAACCACACCTGAAGAGCTACTGCTACTTGATATCAGCCAATGAGGTCAGTGCAGCTGCAGCATCAACTTCCCTCTATGGCTTTGTCAATGTTGGCTGCCTGGGCAGAAAACAATTACAATTCAACACATTTTGTTGCCACGACAAGTGAAGAAACTTTTGCTAGTTTTTAATCCAAACAAACATCCACACAATTTTTTTTTTTAAACATGTACTAAAAAACATTTCCAAATGCAGTACTTTTAGTTTTCCGAGTATCCCCATTTGCTGGCATTATCATAGTGAAGGAAGTGTTCTAATGAGGGTAAATACAGAAAACTTTCCATTCCACATCAGAGACATCTAGGATGTGGACTATTATTTATGGGTCTGTAATTTTGTCTTTCAAAACTACAGTGAATGTTCAAGTAGAAACAGGTTAGGGGTTGAGAAGGCCTTATGAATTAAAAGCATAATTCCAACACCTTTATTTTCAAAATAATTCTCAGTTTCCAAATTGACCTCAGGGGGCAAGCCGACATGTCATGAGGCATAAGGTACTACATCTCTGAGAAACTATGCCTGCTCCAAGATGTCACACATCACTACTGTATAGATCGCTATAGATTTGGTGTGGGCAATCTGTGGGTGAAGGTTTTTGGTCTAGCCAGCAGTAACACACCTGATTCTATGAATCATCCAATGAATCATTGGCTTCCATGAAGGCTCATCGTCTTCCATTAAAACTTAGATTAGTAGAATCAGGTGGAGCCTGCCCCCACATTGGCCCCTCGCAGGGTAAAATTGCCCACATTTTCTCCAAACCTTATGTTTATTTTCACGTAGTTGTGTCTCAATAGGGCACTAGGCTCTAAATAGGAGTTGAGTGCAAGTGTTGGGTCACTCTGAGGATGACATCAGCTTGACATCGAAACTTCAGTCATCTGTAACCTGCTCATCGTAACAATGGGTTAAAGCTGTGAAAAATAAATTAACCTCTGTATTTTTTGTTGAGTACTTTCTCCAGATCCTTGTTCAACCCAAGTGTTCAATTGACTTTGAATGTCTGTTTTAAAACACAATTTGAGGATATTAAACTATTTTTTTGCATGCACAAATCATTTCAAAGTAACTTTAGATGAAGTTATGTGGTTATGATTGTTGCCCTTGTGAGGTAACTAAGGGATCTGGGAGTGATGTCTAATGTATTTACAGCCAGGAAAGCCATGATGCATACCCCACAAGACATGCCACCAGAGGTCTCTTCACAACCCCCAAGTCCAAAACAGGTGCACAGTACTACATAGAGACATGACTACATTGAACTCTATTCCACATCAGGTAACTGATGCAAGCAGTAGAATCAGATTTAGAAAAACAGGTAAAAATACCAGTGGTGTAAAGTACTTAAGTTAAAAGACTTTAAAGTACTACTTAAGTCATTTTTTGGGTTATCTGTACTTTACCATTTATATTTTTGACAACTTTTACTTCACTACATTTCTAAAGAAAATAATGTACTTTTTACTTCATACATTTTCCCTGACACCCAAAAGTACTCGTTACATTTTGAATGCTAAGCAGGAAAAGGGTCCAATTCACACATTATCAAGAGAACATCCCTGGTCATCTCTACTGCCTCTAATCTGGCAGACTCACTAAACACAAAAGCTTTCTTTGTAAATTATGTCTGAGTGTTGGAGTGTGCCCCTTGCTTATTGTACATTTTTTCAAAAACAAGAAAATGGTGCCATCTGATTTGCATAATATAAGGAATTTGAAGTGAATTTTACTGGGTGACTTTCACTTGAGTCATTTTCTATTAAGATATCTTTACTTTAAATAAATAACAAATATTGAACCTTTATTTAACTAAGCAAGTCAGTTAAGAAACCGTTCTTATTTACAATGACGGCCTACACCGGCCAAACCCGGACGACACTGGGCCAATTGTGTGCCGCCCTATGGGACTCCCAATCACGGCCGGTTGTGATACAGCCTGCATTCAAACCAGTGTCTGTTGTGACACTTCTAGCACTGAGATGCAGTGCCTTAGACCGCTGTGCCACTCGGGAGCCCTAAGTATGACAATTGCATACTTTTTCCACCACTGAAAAATACACCTTACGGAACCTCGGGGACTTTGAGGAGACACACACAAAGGTACAGACACACGCATACGCACACATTGTAATATTGTTGTATGGTGGTATTATACATTTTCTATTGTAGATATGCATGTAGTTGTGTAATAATATTATATCATGTACTGTTTTATCTTTTGTTTTGTGTGTAAGTGTTTTAATGTGCTGGCAGCAGCAAATGGGGATCCCTACTAAATACAAATACAAATACAAATGATAGAGCAATGAGCAGCAGGCGACAAAAAGATTGGCATTGTGTGACCCATCCAAAGCTTTTGTTATATTATTGGGATCCACCAAGTAAACAAATCTGTAGAAAAAGACAGTGCTAAATAAAGTATCCTACATAAAATATACTGTATATTTCAACGTTTTTTCCCCCCATCATGACCACCAAGTAGTATCCAAGATGGCGTAGCAGTCAGACGTCTTTGTCCTCGTCTTGTCGTGTCCCATGTATATATCTTTTTCTTTGGATATCTTTTTATATTTTTCTAAACCTCAACTTCAAAATACTCTCCTGCAACCCGCCTCACCCAATGTGGTGTGGATATGTTTTTTTCTAAAGTATTTTTATTTACCACGGAACCGGAATCCCCCAACAGAAGCTAGCCAGCTCACTAGCTACTAGCTGGTAGTCAGCTAACCACTGCTAGCGGTCATCAGCTAACCTTTAGCTCGGAAAGCTCTCGCCAGTTTGTGCAACGCTATTCAAACCAGAGCATACCGGACCTATTTTCTCTCCATTCCCCTGGATTCCTACCGCAAGTTCTGAACGTTTTCACCTGGATCATCGCAGCTAGCTAGCTGCAATCTGAGTGACTATTCCTGGCTAATGTCTCTGTCCCGAAGCAAGCAACAATTAGCCTGGAGCTAGCCCATGCTAGGCCCATCTCCCAGCTAGCTGAAGAGGCCCATCAGCCATTCCTGGGCTACAATACCTGGACCCCTTCTACTGCCGGTACAGGGCACGGAACCCCGCCGATCCTTCACAACTGGACCACCGACGCAATCTGCTCGAGGGGGTACTCAACTGGCTCCTACGTCGCGACGTCCCCTGAATGCCCATCTTCTAGCCTGCTAGCCGCGGCCCGCTAGCTGTCTAGAGCATATTAGACTGTTAGCTGAATAGATCCATCGGCCAATTTCTTGGGCCATTATACCTATTTTTCCAATTGGACTTGGACCCCTCTGCTACTCGGAACCCTACTAATCCATCACGACTGGTCTATCGACGGCCCCGCACGCTGAGGCTAAAACAGACTTTCCTCCGTCGCGACGTCCCTCTAAGGTCCTTCTGCTAGCTTGCTAGCCCTGGCCTGCTAGCTGTCTGAACCGCCGTGTCTCCAGCCAGCCCAACCACTCACTGGAGCCCTATGATCACTCGGCTATGCATGCCTCTCCCTAATATCAATATGCCTTGTCCATTACTGTCCTGGTTAGTGATTATTGTCTTATTTCACTGTAGAGCCTCTAGCCCTGCTCAATATGCCTTAACCAACCATTTATGCGGTGACGTCACCTGGTTTAAACGTCTCTAGAGACAATATCTCTCTCATCATTACTCAATGCCTAGGTTTACCTCCAATGTACTCACATCCTACCATACCTTTGTCTGTACATTATGCCTTGAATCTATTCTATCGCGCCCAGAAACCTGCTCCTTTGACTCTCTGTTCCGAACGTACAAGACCACCAGTTCTGATAGCCTTTAGCCATACCCTTATCCTACTCCTCCTCTGTTCCTCTGCTGATGTAGAGGTTAATCCAGGCCCTGCAGTGCCTAGCTCCACTCCTACTCCCCAGGTGCTCTCATTTGTTGACTTCTGTAACCGTAAAAGCCTTGGTTTCATGCATGTTAACATTAGAAGCCTCCTCCCTAAGTTTGTTTTATTCACTGCTTTAGCACACTCTGCCAACCTGGATGTCCTAGCCGTGTCTGAATTCTGGCTTAAGAAAGCCACCAAAAACCCTGAAATTTCCATCCCTAATTATAACATTTTCCGACAAGATAGAACTACCAAAGGGGGCAGTGTTACAATCTACTGCAGAGATAGCCAGAGTTCTGTCTTACTATCCAGGTCTGTACCCAAACAATTTGAGCTTCTACTTTTAAAAATCCACCTTTCCAGAAAGTCTCTCACCGTTGCCGCTTGCTATAGACCACCCTCTGCCCCCAGCTGTGCCCTGGACACCATATGTGAATTGATTGCCCCCCATCTATCTTCAGAGCTCGTGCTGCTAGGTGACCTAAACTGGGACATGCTTAACACCTCGGCCATCCTACAATCTAAGCTTGATGCCCTCAATCTCACACAAATGATCAATGAACCCACCAGGTACAGCCCCAAATCCATAAACACGGGCACCCTCATAGATATCAGCCTAACCAACCTGCCCTCCAAATACACCTCTGCTGTTTTCAACCAAGATCTCAGCGATCACTGCCTCATTGCCTGCATCCGTAATGGGTCTGCGGTCAAACGACCACCCCTCATCACTGTCAAACGCTCCCTAAAACACTTCAGCGAGCAGGCCTTTCTAATCGACCTGGCCCGGATATCCTGGAAGGATATTGACCTCATCCCCTCATGCTCTGGTTATTCTTTAAAAGTGCCTTCCTCAACCATCTTAAATAAGCATGCCCCATTAAAACCCTTTTTT
This sequence comes from Salmo trutta, assembly GCF_901001165.1. Lineage (NCBI taxonomy): Eukaryota > Metazoa > Chordata > Actinopteri > Salmoniformes > Salmonidae > Salmo > Salmo trutta. Next base: position 274,643 of record NC_042967.1, on the reverse strand, counting down.
GAACCAAGAACAGATATAACCCTTGGTACTCTCCAGACCTGACTGCCCTTGACCAGCACAAAAACATCCTGTGGCTGTCACGTCCTGACCAGTAATAGGTATTATTTGTTATTGTAGTTTGGTCAGGACGTGGCAGAGGGTATTTGTTTTATGTGGTTAGGGGGTTATGGTTATTGTAGAGGGGTGTTTTATTTCTGTGTTCCGGGGTTTTGGTGTATGTTCTGTTTTTTTCGTATTCTAGGTTTCTAGTTTGTATATTTCTTTGTGGTCTGTGTGGCTCTCGATCAGGAACAGCTGTTCGTCGTTGTTCCTGATTGAGAGTCATATTTAAAGAGCTTGTTTTCACCTGTTTGTTTGTGGGTAGTTGTTTTAGCACTGCTTTTAGTTAGCCTGCTAAACTGTTCCTGTCGTTCTTTGTTTATTGTTTTTTTCGTGTTCACTTTAATAAATAAGTATGCGTATTCACGTACCCGCTGCGCCTTGGTCTCATCTATACGACACCCGTGACAGTGGCGTTCTGCATTAACATCAAATAGCCCCCGTGATATGCAACTTTTCAGGGAAGTTAGGAACCAATATACACAAGCAGTTAGGAAAGCTAAGGCTAGCTTTTTCAAGCAGAAATTTGCATCCTGTAGCACAAACTCCAAAAAGTTCTGGGACACTGTAAAGTCCATGGAGAATAAGAGCACCTCCTCCCAGCTGCCCACTGCACTGAGGCTAGGAAACACTGTCATCACGATAAATACACTATAATTGAGAATTTCAATAAGCATTGTTCTACGGCTGGCCATGTTTTCCACCTGGCTACCCCTACCCCGGTCAACAGCCCTGCACCCCCCACAGCAACTCGCCCAAGCCTCCCCCATTTCTCCTTCACCCAAATCCAGATAGCTGATGTTCTGAAAGAGCTGCGAAATCTGGACCCCTACAAATCAGCCGGGCTAGACAATCTGGACCCTCTCTTCCTAAAATTATCTGACGAAATTGTTGCAACCCCTATTACTAGCCTGTTCAACCTGTCTTTCGTATCGTCTGAGATTTCCAAAGATTGGAAAGCTGCCGCGGTCATCCCCGTCTTCAAAGGGGGAGACACTCTAGACCCAAACTGCTACAGACCTATATCTATCCTACCCTGCCTTTCTAAGGTCTTCCAAAGCCAAGTTAACAGATTAACGACCATTTCGAATCCCACCGTACCTTCTCCGATATGCAATCTTGTTTCAGAGCTGGTCATGGGTGCACCTCAGCCACGCTCAAGGTCCTAAACGATATCATAACCGTCATCGATAAGAGACATTACTGTGCAGCTGTATTCATTGACCTGGCAAAGGCTTTCGACTCTGTTAATCACCACATTCTTATCGGCAGACTCAACAGCCTTGGTTTCTCAAATGATTGCCTCGCCTGGTTCACCAACTACTTCTCTGATAGAGTTCAGTGTGTCAAATCAGAGGACCTGTTGTCCGGACCTCTGGCAGTCTCTATGGGGGTGCCACAGGGTTCAATTCTCGGGCCAACTCTCTTCTCTGTATACATCAATGATGTTGCTCTTGCTGCGGGTGATTCTCTGATCCACCTCTACGCAGACAATGCCATTCTGTATACCTCTGGCCCTTCCTTGGACACTGTGCTAACCTCCAGACGAGCTTCAATGTCATACAACTCTCCTTCCATGGCCTCCAACTGCTCTTAAATGCAAGTAAAACTAAATGCATACTCTTCAACCGATCGCTGCCCGCACCTGCCCGCCCTTCCAACATCACTACTCTGGACAGTTCTGACTTAGAATATGTGGACAACTACAAATACCTAGGTGTCTGGTTAGACTGTAAACTCACCTTCCAGACTCACATTAAGCATCTCCAATCCAAAATTAAATCTAGAATCGGCTTCCTATTTTGCAACAAAGCATCCTTCACTCATGCTGCCAAACATACCCTTGTACAACTGACCATCCTACCGATCCTCAACTTCGGCGATGTCATTTACAAAATAGCCTCCAACACTCTACTCAACAAATTGGATGCAGTCTATCACAGTGCCATCCGTTTTGTCACCAAAGCCCCATATACTACCCACCACTGCCACGTCCTGACCTGACCTGAGAGAGCCTTTTTTATGTCTCCTTTTAGGTTTGGTCAGGGTGTGATTTGGGTGGGCATTCTTTGTCCGTTTTTCTATGCTTTGTATTTCTTTGTTTTGGCCTGGTATGGCTCTCAATCAGGGACAGCTGTACATCGTTGTCGCTCATTGGGAGTCATACTTAGGCAGCCTGTTTTCCTTTGGGGTTTGTGGGTAGTTAATTTCGGTTTAGTGTTTTGCAACTGACAGAACTGTTTGGCTGTCGGTTTCTTGTTTTTTTGTTTAAAGTGTTCTATCTTTAATAAATTCATGATGAGCACTAACCACGATGTGCCTTGGTCTACTCTCTTCAACGACGGCCGTTACAGAACTACCCACCAACAGAAGACCAAGCAGCGTGGTTTGGAGCATCGGGGGGAAGGATGGACATGGGAGTTGGAACGTCAACTCTGGGAGGACAAGCGAAGGGAGCTATGTGAACCTGAGAGGCAGCCCCAAAACATTTTTTTGGGGGGGCACACGGGTAGTTTGGCAGGGCCAGGGTTGCTTACCAGAGGCAGCGTGGTACTGGTCAGGCCCCGTGCTATGGGGTGATGTGCACGGCGTCGAGGCCGAGTATCCACAGGCCGGTGTGCTCGGTGCCAGTGTCCTGCATTTGCCAGGGGGAAGTGGGCATCCAGCCAGTACGGGCGGTGCCAGTCCTGCGCTGGAGACCGCCAGTGCGCCTCTACGGTCCAGTGTATCCTGCTCCCCGCACTAGCCCTGAGGTGCGTGTCTTCAGTCTGGCGCCTCCAAAGCCAGCACCACGCACTAGGCTTCAAGTGCGTCAGCCCAGTCCAGTACGTCCTGTTCCCGCTCCTCGCACTAGCCTTGAGGTGCGTGTCTCCAGTCTGGTACCTCCACTACCAGCCCCACGCACCAGGCCTCCAGTGCGTCAGCCCAGTCCAGCTCGTCCTGCTCCTACTCCTCGCACTAGCCCAGTGGTGCGTGTCCCTAGTCTGGCACTTCCTAAGCCAGCCCCACGCATCAGGCCTTCAGTGCACAGTCCTCGTCCAGAGTGTCCGGCAACAGTGCCTCGTCCAGAGTGTCCGGCGACAGTGCCTCGTCCAGAGTGTCCGGCGACAGTTCCCCGTCCAGAGCTTCCCGCGACAGTGCCCCGTAGAGAGACGGCCCACAGTCCGGAACCGAGAGAGACGGCCCACAGTCTGGAGCTCCCAGAGACGGCCCACTGTCCGGAGCTCCCAGAGTCGGCCCACAGTCCGGAGCTCCCAGAGTCGGCCCACAGTCCGGAGCTCCCAGAGTCGCCCTACAGTCCGGAGCTCCCAGAGTCGCCCGCCTGTCCTCCGGCGCAGCCAGAGTCGCCCGGCTGTCCTCCGGCGCAGCCAGAGTAGCCCTCCAGTCTGGGGCCCGTGGCGAGGGACCCCGCTCTAGTGGCGCCACCTAAGTGGGGTGAGCCAGTGGTGGAGCGGGGTCTGCGTCCCGCTCCAGAGCCGCCACCGCGGAGAAATGCCCACCCAGACCCTCCCCTATATGTTCAGGTTTTGCGGCCGGAGTCCGCACCTTTGGGGGGGGGTACTGTCACGCCCTGACCTGAGAGAGCCTTTTTTATGTCTCCTTTTAGGTTTGGTCAGGGTGTGATTTGGGAGGGCATTCTATGTCCGTTTTTCTATGCTTTGTATTTCTTTGTTTTGGCCTGGTATGGCTCTCAATCGGGGACAGCTGTACATCGTTGTCGCTGATTGGGAGTCATACTTAGGCAGCCTGTTTTCCTTTGGGGTTTGTGGGTAGTTAATTTCAGTTTAGTGTTTTGCACCTGACAGAACTGTTTGGCTGTCGGTTTCTTGTTTTTTTGTTTAAAGTGTTCTATCTTTAATAAATTCATGATGAGCACTAAACACGCTGCGCATTGGTCTACTCTCTTCAATGACGGCCGTTACAACCACTGCGACCTGTACGCTCTCATTGGCTGGCCCTCGCTTCATACTCGTTGCCAAACCCACTGGCTCCAGGTCATCTACAAGTCTTTGCTAGGTAAAGCCCCACCTTATCTCAGCTCACTGGTCACCATAGCAGCACCCACCCGCAGCACGCGCTCCAGCAGGTATATCTCACTTGTCACCCCCAAAGCCAATTCTTCCTTTGGCCGCCTTTCCTTCCAGTTCTCTGCTGCCAATGACTGGAACGAACTGCAAAAATCACTGAAGCTGGAGACTTATATCTCCCTCACTAGCTTTAAGCACCAGCTGTCAGAGCAGCTCAAAGATCACTGCACCTGTAAATAGCCCATCTTTAAATTGCCCATCCAACTACCTCATCCCCATACTGTATTTATTTATCTTGTTCCTTTGCACCCCAGTATCTCAACTTGCACATTCATCTTCTGCACATCCTACCATTCCATTGTTTAATTGCTATATTGTAATTACTTCGCCACCATTGCCTTACCTCCCTTATCCTACCTCATTTGCACACACTGTATATAGGCTTTTTCTACTGTATGTTTGTTTATTCCATGTGTAACTCTGTGTTGTTGTATGTGTCGAACTGCTTTGCTTTATCTTGGCCAATTCGCAGTTGTAAATGAGAACTTGTTCTCAACTAGCCTACCTGGTTAAATAAAGGTGAAATAAAAAATAAAAATAATTAAACATGTTTCTGGATGGTACCCAGTCTTAAGTTGTAAACCTAGAGAGGAATTCCTCTCGACGCATCAGTGGGGCCCCAATCCACCTCTTGGGAAAATCTGTCAGAGTTATTCCTGTCACCCTTTTGGAAATACAGCCAGAGTCATTCCTGTTACCACTTAGGATATACTGCCAGAATAATTTCTGTGACGTCTATCGTTTCCCCCAATTCTCTCTTCCAGGCCCCTCCTCTTCGTTCCATCAGGGAGAGTGCTTCAGTGTTTAGCATGGTTCCTTTCCTGAACAGACCTTCTACTTTCCTTCCTGCATGGGACACTTCTCGTAGCCCCTCTGTTAGAAGCCTGCAAATGGAAACAAAAGGCTTTCATTCAATTAAACTAGTAACCAGATTTCTCGTTGAAAAGTTGAAAAACAACGGGCTTTCCACACAGAGAGAAAAAGCATCTTTCAATCCACTAACAATAGTTTTCTTTTGGTTTCAATCTGAAAACATTGTTTCTTTGAGTACAGGAATGCGCATTTTGTTTTGGATGTTGTTTTTTGACTTGACCTGGAAACCGGTTAGAAAGTTTAATCGAATAGGCCCCACAGTCACAGCTTCTATGGGCTTTCCTGCTGAGGTGGGATGCACCTTTCCTTCCTCAATTCAATGGTTGTGTGTTGGTTTTAAGCTTCAGAAAACCAGGGACAACATTCTTCCACCGTTTCTATCAAATTGGGCCAGATAAATAGAGTTGGGAACGAAGGGTTGGGAACGAACCCACTGGGCACACACTGGTTGAATCAATGTTGTTTCCAAGTAATTTTTATGAAATTACGTTGAACCAATGTGGAATAGACGTTGGATTTACATCTGTACCTATCGGGTATGCACATGGAGCAGCTGCATCAACTACGCTCCTCGTTACTCAGTGACTACCACAATGACATGTCAACGGATGCACACACATAATAGCAAAAAACTTTTGCTGCCGGATGCTGCAATCGACAAATCAGATTACATGCAAGAGCTTTGACATTCAAAGAAACACAACGTCCTCTTGGGTGGTATTTAGTTGTTCAGTAGCTTACCAATTCCGGACATTGTTCGGGACTGAAGACATCTCAACCCTACAGCAATTTATAAATCAGCCAAATACCATATGACAAAACAACTGGGATCAAATATACATTTAAAGTTTTGTCTGGTTAAAGTGAAAATGTAAAAACAATAATTGATGTGATTTTCGATCTTCTACAAATGGCAAGCCCACCCCACATGGCTCGGACAACTTAAGCCCTTTGGTTTTCAGGCCTTCAAATGTCGAGTGCATGGACATCTAACCACATCACCGGTAGGACAATTGATATTTAATCTGCATCAAATTATTATTGGCCTATTAGATTTACTTGATGTCTGACACGACTATTGTTCACAGTTGCACCTAACAGAAACTGACAAAAACAAAAACTCTGGCAAGTGAGATAACCCTCGTTGAAGGGATACTTCAGGATTTTGGCAATGATTAAAAATGATCTTCTTCTCAAGAGTCTTGTGGATACCATTTTTATATCTCTGTGTCCAGTATGAAGGTAGTTAGAGGCTGTTTTGTGAGCCAATGCTAACTAGCGTTAGTGCAATGACTGGAAGTCTGTAGGTATCTACTAGAATGCTGTGTGTGTTCAGAATGGAAAAGGGGAGGAACAAGCAGACCTCAGATATACATGTATCCCAAGTAAACAGAAACAACCTAGACTTCTAACTAGTCTAAGTAACCATGGCCATCCCACATATCTATGGGAGAGGTTTATGCAGAAGAAAGTACTGACTGTGATACGGATTGTGGGCTGAAGTACAGCCCACCCACACAACACTATCAGAAAATGTCCAACAGAGCCACATACAGAATAGAATGACCTAACGTTGGAATTATAAATATGTGGAACATTCTGTAATCTTCCAGTGATTATAAGCCCCACCTTAGTTTCTCCAGCCATGGGAGTATCAGACCAGCTTACTCCAACCAAACAAACTTAATAGGTTAGACCAACTTGTGACTCTGAACTTTTCTATCCAAAGCCAACCATTGTTTTCAATTTAAAAGCTCTATTTCCTCACCTTTAAGTCAAGTCAATGTGCATGTGATTATTGACTGTTGTGAATATGAATATGAATTCAACTTCCAGCACTCAGTAAGACATGAACCTGATACAGTATGACTGTGTTTTGTCAGATGAAAGGTGGGTCAGCAGACAGTCTTTCCCATCCGTAGTATGTTCAGCACTGCGCTGGCCAAGCAAGACTATTAGCAGTAGCAACTTGCATGAGCATTAATATAGAGACCTCATTAGATTAGAGACTGTATTTGTCTGTGGTTATTTATTAGCTATAAGGGAAACATTCCAAAGCTTAACAATGCTTGCTGCTTCGATGGTAAGGTCAGGGAGGGCATGGTATCCCCGTCCATGGACAAATAAGCACAGAATATCCCACTTTTTCTCAATCAATATTTGACTGTTTTGCAACTTTCCCATCCCTTTGAAATTGTTGATGTGGCCAATAGAGTGAGTAAGAGAGAGAGATGTTTACACGGTCCTGAACTTTGTCTCTTCCCAAATCCTGATTTGAGTTAGGAGCAATTGTGACAAAGCAATGATGTTTCTCAATAGGTATTTGGTGTCTTGCTTACTTTATTGCTTACAGTACATAAAAAACACACACAAATAGCCTACTCTCCCTAAAAGCAGATTTTGTTCAGACTTTCAAAGCATTTCTGAGTGAGCGACTAGACACAATCGTGGATGAACTTCACATGTACAATTACATTTAGGTCATTTAGCAGAAGCTCTTATCCAGAGTGACTTACAAATTGGTGCATTCACCTTATGATATCCAGTAGAACAACCACTTTACAATAGTACATCTATATCTTTTTTGGGGGGGTTAGAAGGATTACTTAATCCTATCCCAGGTATTCCTTAAAGAGGTGGGGTTTCAGGTGTCTCCGGAAGGTGGTGATTGACTCCGCTGTCCTGGCGTCATGAGAGAGCTTGTTCCACCATTGGGGTGCCAGAGCAGCGAACAGTTTTGACTGGGCTGAGCGGGAACTGTGCTTCCGCAGAGGTAGGGAGGCGAGCAGGCCAGAGGTGGATGAACGCAGTGCCCTTCTTTGGGTGTAGGGCCTGATCAGAGCCTGAAGGTACGGAGGTGCTGTTCCCCTCACAGCTCCGTAGGCAAGCACCATGGTCTTGTAGCAGATGCGAGCTTCAACTGGAAGCCAGTGGAGTGTGCGGAGGAGCGGGGTGACGGGACATGTACCACTGTGCATCTCTACTGCTCTGATTGTTTAACTGAAATACAAACATATTCCACTAATTTCAAGAGAAACTCCAAAGTCCCATCACACATATTTCCCATACTAGCTGAATAATGGTGAGGAAAGCGGGAATTAAGCAAACCACAGAGAGGGCTATAAATTAAAATGTATTTGTACTCTTCTGCTGGCCTCAGGGTTCTCCATTACCCCTCCTGGGCGCCATGAGTCTTACACATTCCATTTGATCACATCCCAATGGGCACAGATGTCAATTCGACCCTTATTCTACAATTACGTGGAAACAACGTTGATTCAACCAGTGTGTGCCCAATCAGAAAGGCCTACTGTTATCCATTAAAGCTGAGCCGCACTATCCTATTGTGCAGAGTGGATCACCACAGTGTTCAGATGACTTGAAACGTACCTTTAGCTACTCAATAAACCAAAACAAACAAATGACAACAACCTGCCTGGATGGTATTATGATGATAATGCATCTTACAGGCTACCAGTGACTAAGTACAGTCTTACCGATGCACTTGATCTCGAACCCTCCGGGCGGTTTGAGTGCTCGCCTCGTCCATCCCTCTCTGAGCACCTCGAGGTGGTGTTCCTTCCCTTGGATCAGCAGGACATCCTCGTCAATCCAGCCTAGGAAGAATGTCTCCGATATCGCATCGGTCACTTTCTTATTCCAGAAGTGCTGCATGTTGGCGGCTTTGAAGTCGGCAAATATCTCGTAGCCCGTGTGATGTTGCTGGAGCTTGTCGGTTACCGCGGGCGACTCCTCGGCGCCAACCCGAGACAGCACGATGCCCAGGGAGTGAGGCGCGATCTGCAGAAACTTATCCATGTCTCAAATTGCTTCGTTCTCCGCTACACCATGAATGATAACAACGTCCAATTTCTCAGAGCAGTATGTTTTATTCCGTACTTTGATATATTTCCAAAACGAGCACATCTTTTTGATGTTTTAATCTTGATTTTGGTCTATTGAAAACTGTAGGCTACCACACAAACCTGACAGCACACATTTGATCTGCATCACGCAAAATGAAAATGTAGGCTATAGCCTATTCTTACAATACATGTTATCACTATCTGTGTCCAAAAACGAATCTCAACATGTCGAACGTTTTTATCAGGCGACAGTAGCATACCAATTTAACAGACAAATTAACTCTCAAGCCCAAGCTTTCCCATATGGCCTTTCAAAGAAAATAGGTGAACCAATTATTCCATGATCCACTTCCCAAAACGGTGAGAATACCTCGTGTGTGTACATCGATCGATCAGTGCACAGGGATTATAGCTGCAAGTGCAGGCGATGACTTCATCGTTCTGCCGTTCATGACTTCATTTGGTGCGCAAAGGCAGCCTAACATTCAACGAGGGCGCACCGCGTCTCCGCATTCATCCAAAAAGGAATAAATAATCCAAACTGGGTTACATTCTCTTCTGTTCTGTGTAAAACGTCTGACACATAGCCTAGTGTATACCATTCTCAGTCAACCCCTCGGTTCTTTGAGAAGATAGAAGCCAATTCGAAGAGGAACAGGACCACCAAATATTCGCTCGTAACTCCACCTACAGCCAACCCTCTGACCAAGATGAGCTCCATACCGGGGCATTGCAACAGGTGAAAATACAAATATTTGAGTCAAATGACAGGCGATGGAAGTATAGACTACCTGTGTAGGCAGACTGGTCTCATAGACTAGACGTAACATACATGTAAATCCGGGACACTCAAATTACGATGATATGTTACCTTTGGTATGGTTACATAAAATACCAAATATTTGTATAACGAACCCAAGATAGACCAGAGCCTGTCGTTTCCAATGGGAGTAAATGAATCACAGTGGGCAGAACAAGCAAGGAGGTGGGTACAGCCAAGCACAAGCTAATGAGATCCCATTAATGCATTCTAGCCTTTATTTGCATATTTCAAAAATGTGCATGTGCAATAACTCAATTCGCATTGCACTAAACAATGCCTTTTTTAGATACTTTGGCAAAGGGTAAAGTATATAAAACCAAAATGCGGTCCACTCTGTTTGATACAGATTCTAGTCTTGGAAACATTCAATTGTTTGGACATCAAATGTTTCAGCTATAAAAGAAAAATGGCAGAATGTTAGCCAAAATCCATTTTGCTCTATCTTCTCCCACTGCTGGCCACTGGGTTTCCTCTCATCACCATATTTGGTAGTGGGTGGAAATGCCAACCGGATGCTTCACATTTATACCTCTGGTGAAATATCCGTTGCTCTGATGCTCTGATGAGGTCATAACTGACAAAACGTGCTAGCCTGTATGGCCGAAAATAAAAAGGTGAAATGAGGGGACATCTTTTTGTCATTTCTTGAACTTGGGATTTCATTTCGTGAACTTGGGATTTCATTTTAAGTTATTGTCATATATGGCAGAGCACCCAGCTATTAAAGCGAGAGAGCGCACATGTTACTCACTCCCTAACCTTAGCCCTTTTAGCTAACCCTAACCTTAACCCTTAACCTTACCCTTACCCTTAACCCCTAGAGCTAATGTTAGCCAGCTAGTTAACGTTAGCGACCTAGCCACCTATCTAACGTTAGCCACAACAAATTGGAATTCGTAACATATCATACGTTTTGTGAATTCATAATATATCATACGTTTTGCAAATGTGTAACATAATGTATGTTTTGCCAATTCGTAACATATTGTACGAATTGCAATTCGTAACATATTGTACTAACTTTAATTCGTAACATATCATACGATATGTAATTTGTAACATATCATATGAAACGGATGATGGACATCCACAATACAAAATGGAGTGTCTCGGATTTACATACAGAATAATATGAAATGCTCTGATTCCACATTGGTGTAAGCTATGTAGACTAGTGATGATGTTTACTTAGTAGACTAGTGATGATGTTTACTTAGTAGGCTAGGGATGATGTTTACTTAGTAGGCTAGGCTACGGTAGGCTAGTGATGATGTTTAGTTAGTAGGTTAGGCTACTGTAGGCTAGTGATGATGTTTACTTAGTAGGCTAGGCATGATGTTTACTTAGTAGGCTAGTCTACAGTAAGCTACTGATGATGCTTACTTAGTAGGCTAAGCTATATTTCAGTCATTTTGCAGACGCTCTTATCCAGAGCGACTTAGTAGTGAATACATACATTTCATTTTCATTTCATGCATTTTTATTATATATATATATTTTTTTGTACTGGGCCCCCCGTGGGAATCAAACCCACAACCCTGGCGTTGCACACACCATGCTGGCGTCGAAAACACCATGCTCTACCAACTGAGCCACAGAGAAGGCTACTGTAGGCCAGGCTACTGTAGGCTTAGTAATTGCTTGCATAGTTGAGCAGTTTTGTAGGGCTACACAAGTAAACTAAGGAATAGTAGGCATATTCCTCTTGTGGAATTACAAAACACACAACTCTATTATGCAATTAAAAATCAATTACTCAACTGAGCAAATTGATCAATATTAGTAGTGGCGGGCCATAATTAATAGCAATTCCATCTACCTGGTCTAAAGAACAAAAGGTCAAGCTAAAATGCTGAAATATCTGCAGCACTACAGAATGAATGCCTTTATACGTGAAGGAATTTAATTCCTTGAGAGAAAATATTGAAAAATGGAACATGTTCAAAAATGATGTTTGAAACTAAAGTGGCTTATTTACTTTCAGAGTCCAGGCCAACCCAGACACCCTCCATTCAAGCAACTGCTTATTCCTGATTCACTATTGGTTATTGTCCTAGAAATTCTAAACAATATTTCACATGACCAAAGTTAAAAAGAAGTACTTGCCCCTGGCATTCATGTAGAAAGTATTCAAAAAGTATTCAAGGGGTAGGCTTTATTTCAATAGTTGAGAGTATTAAATACAGTATCTTACAGACGGCATATTTAAAAAGGAAGAATTCTTACAAATGCATGAAGTAGCCTCAGGTCACCAGGTACGTTTTTAATGATTTAGGGTTGAAAAATAATTAAAGTATCACTTTGTCCAAAATGTATAACAGTGATACACACTATCGCTTCGTTTCGTATTTTATGTTAGGCTTTGGGTGTGTGAACACACCTAACAAATAAATATTATGTCTCACATTGTGTTTAGACAATACTGTGACCACAACAGCTTATTATAACTTGAAAATCAACAATACAATAGCAATATACTGTATAATAATGTTTATGTATTTAGATGAAACTCATAGATGATACAATTGGATTGCATTGCATTTATATAGCACTTTTCACTAAGTCCCAAACCTTTTATTATTGTAAGAGAGGGACTCTCGTAGTGTAGCGGTCTAAGCCACTGCATCCAGAATGCACTCTCTCTCATCTACCTTTCCTCTCTATATCTATCCTATTCAATGAACAAAACAAAGACATGTGACGAGTGCTACTTTCACTGCCAAAAAGAAGAAAAAAAGGGGACTCTCATTCAAAGCAGGAATGTCATTGTGTTCTCAAAAGGAAATAGAGAATGTCAGTTGTTCAGTTTGTTTATACTAGTGTGGAACCTGATTGTGTTCCTTTTTTGGGGCCACAACAAAAACATGTACTGTTGGGGGAACACTGATATAAAGTGTACAACTTCCTTTGTTTAGTTTTTTACATTGGTCAGTAGGTCTGCCCCAGATTTTAAATCAGACATACTGTAACTAAATATTCAACTATGTCATGGTTTTAGAAGCTTCTGATAGGCTAATTGACATCATTTGAGTCAATTGGAGGTGTACCTGTGGATGTATGTCAAGGCCTACCTTCAAACTCAGTGCCTCTTCAGCATGGGAAAATCAAAAGAAATCAGCCAAGACCTCAGAAAAATAATTGTAGACCTCCACAAGTCTGGTTCATCCTTGGGAGCAATTTCCAAATGCCTGAAGGTACCATGTTCATCTGTACAAACAATAGTACACAAGTATAAGCACCATGGGACCACGCAGCCGTCATACTGCTCAGGAAAGAGACGCATTCTGACTCCTAGAGATGAACGTACTTTGGTGCGAAAAGTGCAAATCAATCCCAGAACGACAGCAAAGGACCTTGTGAAGATGCTGGAGGAAACAGGTACAAAAGTATCTATATCCACAGTAAAACAAGTCCTATATCAACATAATCTGAAAGGCCTCTCAGCAAGAAAGAAGCCACTGCTCCAAAACCGCCATAAAAAAGCCAGACTACGGTTTGCAACTGCACATGGGGACGAAGATCGTACTTTTTGGAGAAATGTCCTCTGGTCTGATGAAACAAAAATAGAACTGTTTGCCATAATGACCATTGTTATCTTTTTTTTAAATATATATTTTCCTTTATTACTTTCTAACCCTACCACCCCTCCCCTAATTGAAGTAAACTAGTGAATAACAACGCTTAGGCCTCTACTTCCAGCTTAAACATACTGTATACATTTTATGGTCATAGTCTATTTTACAATAGTTCTATTTTGTTTGTTTTTACTCCTGTCCTTCCTCTACCCTCAACCTCTCCCATCTATTTCTGATGTCCCTCCGGTTTGATTTCTATTTGCCATATCTTTCAAACTGTGTTCTTTCACAAAATAACCTATATTCACCTATATTTCGTTTAAAATGTAATCTTTATTTACCTAGGCAAGTCAATTAAGAACAAATTCATATTTACAATGACGGCTTACCCCGGCCAACGCTGGGACAATTGTGCGCCGCCCTATTTTTACATTTTTAATTTAACCTTTATTTAACTAGGCAAGTCAGTTAAGGACAAATTCTTATTTACAATGACGGCCTAGGAAAAGGGACTCCCAATCACGGCCAGTTGTGATACAGCCTGGAATCAAACCAGGGTCTGTAGTGACGCCTCTAGCACTGAGATGCAGTGCCACAGACCATTGCGCCACTTGGGAGCCACTTCATCGCCTCTAGCATACCTACAACGTGGAAATACAATACTGCATTGTGCCTGTTCCCAGTGGAAAGTGAACCCCTCAATGGTTTTTAAAAAGGCTCAGCACAGGCTGTTATTTTTAAGGAAGCTCCTTTGATGTCTGCTCAAAAATTGTCAAAATGTTTTTTAATAGTGTTGTGGCTAGTGTCCTGTTTTATAGTGTAATCTGCTGGGGGGGGGTAACCACTAGGGAGGATGCAAACCGGCTAAACAAAATCATCAAGAAGGCTGGATCGACCATCGTGACCAACCAGAACAAACTAGAGCCCATGCTGGAAAAGCGGATCCCCAAAAAGCTTAGAAGTATAGAGGCCAACACTAGCCACCTCCTCCACAGTAACTGGCTGGAACATCGCAGTGCGATGGCAGGCCGATTTATTTTACCCAAGGCCAAAACACCTACAGATCCTTATTACCATATGCCATGAGGCTTTTTAACGCAAACATAGTTTTTTTTATATCCATTGATGATGTGCTGCTTTTAATGTCTGTGTGTCCTTGTGTTTTTATGGTCTATTTACTGGTAATGTATGTATTGGCTGGTACAATTAAATTTCCCCTCTGGGGGATTAATAAAGTATTATCTTATCAGCTGCTGAAGCCCTATTGGGTTCATCAAAGTGACTTCCACTGTAATGGACCTTCTCATGATAGTACAACGTATCGTAATCCCAGACACTCTACAACCGGAAACACTAGACAGAGAACATGAGGGACACATGGCCATGGAAAAAGGTAGCGGCATATATGTTTTATTGCTAAAATGACTTATCAGCTAGTTGTAGGTTACTATTCAAGATACATTGAAATAGCAAAGACACCCATAACCACATCAGATGGAGTTATCAATCGATTACAGTACATTTTTGCAAGTGGGCGCTGAGGTCCTCTTTAAAGATAACACTCCCCAGTTCTCCGCAAGCTCCATTTGCCGCAGAATATGACTTCACACTTGACCAGTAGCCAATACCACACACAAAGCAACAGTGAGGCCGAGAGGGCTGTGAAAACAGTCAATGAACTGTTGAAAAAGAACAAGGATCCGTACAGGGCTGTTAGCTTACAGGGTCACAGCACTGCATCATGGGACTTTGACTGCCGAGCTCTCCATTGCCTGTCTCGCCAGCTCAGCTCAAACCCCAACGGCCTAACTGGAAGGCCTTCGCTAAGAGGGACAAACAGCTGAAACCGAGACAAACTGTAGACTTTAAATCGGAGACACCAGGCTGCGAGAAGGTCAACGGGTGTGGATTACAACCTCAAAGACACGAGCAACAGTGCTGCGGAAAGCAGATGCACCACGCTTCCATGTGGTGGACACAGGCTCAGAGGAGGAGCTAGACACACCTCTGAGCCCTTCCAGACTCAGCCACAGCCAACACACAGAGGGGGGAAGGAGAGAGAATGCTCAGAGCCACGTGAATAGAATATACTGACCTATACCCAGCAAAAAGAAAGACTATACAAGAGTTATAACTAATTTCATGCTTTCATACAGTTTCTGGATGTGAAGTAGCATTGTTAAAGAATACTTGTTCTCAAATTGCATTGAAGTTATTTTTCAATGTTATGAATGTTGACTTCTTGTTCATCGGAGGGGGGAAGATGTAGTAGGATATCCCTTTTGGGCATCCATAGTTATGTACAACATGCACAGACTAAACTAAGTAAATATGCCGAAGCTAGAACCTTGTGGTGAATTTTTTATACACAGGGAGCATCAATGTACAAGTTTAGGATTAAAATGTCATGTTCAGCCATGCTAATGAAAGGTATACTCAGGAGTGAAAGTAAGGTGGTATGGTCCGGTGTCCCGGCGAAATAAATAGTGGGGGTACACCGTACCAGTAAAATATAAGCCTATCGCAATAATTAAAACTAAATGTTGAGAAAACTATAGTCAATTACGCCGTTATTTAACATTACCGCATGTCAGCTGCATGAAAATGAGCAAATTGATTTCAAAACGTGCGGTATACTCTCCCAACTGCGTCGTGGTTCGACGAGAACACTGAAGTGTTACCAAGGCGGAGATATGGAGACATGTGGCCCAGACAGAGAAGCGGGCATACATCAGTGGACGCATCAATTCAGGCTGTAAGTGTAGTGTGCCTAATGACAAATCGCTGAATGTCATTACACGTTAATGTTTTTCTAACAGATGCCGATTTCCCTTCATCAAATTGCGGGTGCACAGTGCACTGTTTGGATGCTGGAACTATTTAGTGAGTGGACAAAGGTACACGGGTAGCAGGAGAGTCTTTTGAAGTGATCCACTTTCACCCCTGGGTATACATAATGTATGTTATTTACAGGTTATTCATTTAAAGTTAACAAACAAATATTTTAGACAATCAAAGACATCGTCAATGACCATGAGCTATTATTCATTATTTTATTCAAGTCGAAGCTCCTTTATTGAAGAAACAAGGACAACCTAGGCAAGTACACTTTTTCTCAGGGTTCACAATTTCCTAGAGGAACATCAACAATATCCACATGAATGCTCATGCTTAACATGTTAATTGTATTCCTTTTGAAAATCTCTAATCAGAATAGCCTAATATTCACCATTGATATCAATTTCATAAATGCTTACAGTTATACACGTTGCTATTGAATGGACAGAAAAACAACAAAAAGTTATAAAAATCATATCTTGAATCGAGAGAAACATTAAGATAGAAGATAGGATACAAACTTTAAAGTATGAATTGTGCCAAGCTCTTTCAAGGATGTCTTCCGCTCTCCAGACGCTGTTAATCAGTACTGGGAATACTCCTTTGTCTGGAGTTTGGCAACAATTCGCTCCAACTGCCTCTTAGCTTCACACTGTGGGAAGTTGCCCATTTCGTAGTACTGAGGAGCAACCTTCACCAGCCTGGGGAGATGAGATCAATTAAATACATAATACAATCAAAATATCCAATAAAAGTATTACTTAAAAGCCTATGCTTAAGTGTAAACGAGTAAGTCATAAGACATGAGTATTGAAACGTTGACGCTTATCAAAAACCCTTGTTATTCGCTAATCATTTTATTTGTGTGGACATTTGAGTTAAGACTTCATGACCTCAAACGTACCATTCCGGTTTAATATCCGAGCAGGTGCGAATGTAGTTCTTAGTGGTGAGGACAAACTCATTGTAGAGCACCCACTCTGGCTTGTGGTCCAGGACAGTAGACGGGTGTAGCTGGACCACCTGGTTGTCCTTGACTGTGAGGTAATGGCCCGTGCGCTCCAAATGAGCCACCTAAGCAAACAAGAAAATATTAGAACATTTCAGAAAACACGCATGCAATGCGAGACAAATCGTATTTGTTCACTTAACGATGAATATCAGGGTTAGGCTCAATTCCATTTCAATTCAGAGAGTTAATTGAAATGGAACCTGCCCTGCACAGACTGACCTGCATGAAAAAGCCTGTGACGAGCGCTCGGCGGATGTTGATGTAGTAGTCTCTGCTGGTGAATTCGGTGCTGCGCCGGGGCAGGTTGAAGCGGTCCATGATCCGGGACAGCTGCGAGCGCACGTTGTCGGCCGACATCAGCGAACGGTAGTTCACAAAGTTGTCGTAGCACCACTGTGTAGACTCGTGGTCTGAGAAACGACAACACAGATCAACCAAAGTTACAGGCAACGGCAAGTCAAATAAGCCTCATGTTTCACAAAGTGACATTGCACTTAAAAATCTCACTTCAAAAGTGAGTCTTCTGTTGAGATAAGTCCGTGGCCATATCCGATTACCCATACTTGCGCCATGTTATTTCCAGATTTGCGGTGCTTATCTTTAGTCTTTTATTCATTAGGGTTGGTCCACACAACCCATGGCGTAGGATGTGGACTCACGTTTGAGGTCTGAAACATCTGACAAACCTTGATTTTGAAGTCTAATCTGTCCCCTTAATGATTTTTTTACCCTATCAAAATAAAATGTTTGTGGCGCCCATGCTTACTTTGTTTGAAGGCGTGGTAGACGTTGAGGAGCGTCAGGTGGTCTCCGTCGATGTGGGCGAACCGCATCTTGGACTCGTCCGCCGCCTTCTTAGCCTCGGTGGGGCGGACGAAACACTGCGGGACTAGACAAGGTTGGTATGGGCCCCAACACAGACGCCCATAGGGATAAGTCAAGCATTCACAGAACAGAGGAACAAGGCCTATTGTAGCTAGAAAACTTCACAGAGAGCATAGGGGGGCAGGACCAAGTGGTGTGTTTATGTGGGGGGGGGCTCTTCCGACTGCATGATGACTGGCTACTAGCTTGTCAAGGGGGTCAACACCTAACCACATCTGCAAAACAAAAGAGGTTTCACACACCTGCAGACCGTTAAAAGAGCATTGAACTTGAGAACAGTGTACTGTATATATAACATTCAAGAGAATCCAAGTCCATTTCACATTCAAGTCAATGGCTACAAAACAGCCTTGACGTTATAAAAGGGAAATAGATATCCTTATATGATGTGACTACTGACATACAGATGTGTGGAAGATCATCAATACGTCCAAATTGGGAGTTTTTGCAACACCACCAGATCATTACTCATACATGTTTAAATGTGATTTGACATTCAAGGTAGTCATTTCACATTCACAGACCAAATTCAACATGCATTTCAGGAAACGTTACAAGAATCAAAAAATGTATGGCCTTTGTATTGAACTGGGATTTCTATGAATCTCCTAAATTGATATTGAATTGACCACAACCAAATCACAAAATGTGTATGAGTAAAGCATGAGGGGAATGCCAATTTGAAATACTGTGAAAAGTCCAAACACTGAACATTCTATATGATAAAAACAGAAATCTATCTTGCCATATTGAATGCAAATATTTTCCCTCCAGTAGTAAAACCAAAATTGGCCAAGAAAGCTTAAATATATCCTAATCAACCACCCACATGCAGATAACAAATAATCCTGTATAATTTGTAAACCTCACTTAAAACAAAAATGAGTAAGAGCATCACAACATCTTGACGATAAAAAATAACATTGCATCTTGTACTGCCGGTGTAATTGGGACAACAATACATCAAAAAGACACCCTTAAAGCAGCCGTAGACAAACCACTAAACAAATGCAAAGAGGCAATGTTTTAGACCCATCTGAGAACACTACATTGAGGTGCCTGCCCTGCACAATTGCACTAAGGATAAACACTCCCAGATATCAAGCAGTTGGAAGAAACCTGGTCAACTTTTCAATTTGATACGGAATACAATTGGTTTTCAGTTTACTTTTCCATCAACCATTAAATTGCTAATGGTCATTATCAATCACAGATCTTACCAGTAAGCCATCCAAATCCTTTGTGTAGACCAAAAAAAGTGTATTTTCCCTGGGGCCCGCTAAGGCGGAAGTTCCCCACCATTGGCTTTTTGTCATCTCAAATTTTGATTTGAGAAATACTTACCAAATATTGTTGTTAACTCCATATAAATATAAATATAAATCGAATACTTTCTAGCATCTTTGCTAACTAGACCTGCAAGCCCCCTTAACTGGGGGCCACATCTTTAATTTTCAAAAATAATTAACTCTACCATTAGGAATTAACAAATATCATTAAGAAATCACTGAGGAGACGATCAATCTAGAGATCTCCACCTTGCATTAAATTGGAACCCAGTGTTAAGAGGGTGTCGACTGGTGCCAAGGGTGGGCACTGGGCGACTTTGGATGCCAGCCATCCCGGCCCTGGGCCATTACCTGACAGCATGGCGGTGATGGAGAGGATCTCGTTGGAGCAGTTGAACTCGCAGCTGGCGATCACCATCTTGGCCAGCTGGGGGTCCAACGGGAACTCTGCCATCATGGAGCCCAGCTCTGTCAGGTCGCCGTCGTCGTTGAGCGCCGCCAGGTAGTTGAGCAGCTCCAGCGCCCGCATCAGGGTCTCCGGGGCTTGAGAGCACAAGGGAGGAAGCAAGAGATCAGTACCGCATTTGTCACTTTTTCTTTTCTGGCTGTCAAACAATCAATCAACAAATAATATTTTATGATAACCTGGTTGGTCAAGAGGTAAATCAAGAAAGAAGGCTGCCAGTCAGTTTCAATTGAAACAGTTTCAAACTAAAGTAGCACTTCCAACAGGCAAGTATTCCAGCAAAACCTTGGCTCCCCACCTGGTGGGTCCATGAAGTCAAAGTGCACCAGGTCATCGATACCCAGCTTCTTCAACTGCAACACGACAGAACCCAAGTTGGACCGGAGAATCTCGGGATACGTGTTGTCCTGTGGTGGAATGGAAAATAGTCAGATCTGTAGAACATGAAACCATTCTACTGGTATCATATCATCCGTTGAGTAACAAGGTCGGCTTATTCTGCCAAATCATGTGTTTAACGAGAGCTGAGCGTATTGGCCAAAACAGGCTTCTGTAAAATGCCCAGCACCACGCGAGATACGTTAGACTATAAACATTTCCATTGTCCTCAACATTACCCATAAGATAACAATTTATTAAATTGTCCATTCGACCATGTACTTTGCCCCAACATTTCTACAATCCAGGACAGTTCACCTGCATCTCGGTCTTGTAGGCTTTCTCAGTGTAGAGGCGGAAAGTCTTCCCTGGCCGTGTCCTGCCAGCGCGGCCCGCCCTCTGCTGCGCCGAGGCTTTGCTGATCGCCGTGACCAGGAGAGACTCCACCCTGATACGAGGGTTGTACACCTGTGGGTTACAGAGTAGACAACATTCTCACTCAAGTCTTTTTTTATTAAAATTGGTGTATGCGGATTCCACGTTGGTTAATGTTAACTCAAAATGACAACTAGGTTCCAGTTTAACAACGTTTACTTCACCGTATGACCACAGTACATAGTCGCCATCACACTGAAGCCAGGTCCATCTCCAGTGAGACTACTGCGCAGGCGCACTAATAACAGTGATAGGACCGTAATAACAGAAATATAGGGACACTTAAAACATGAACTTAATCTCCCACCTTTTCTTTAGAAAAATAAAACAAAACAAAATAATAAAAAATGTCCTAAGTATTATTTAAGTTCCCCACTACAAATGGATTGTTTGACAGTTTTTATTTTTATTATGCAAGCGGCCACTTTCCATTACTGAGTGGCTTTAGGAGCACAAGACCGGATGCTCCCTTTTTAGTTAGACAGTCAGCAAGCTGTTCATTTGTGACCGACCGGGAAAACAGCTTTGAGGTGTGGAATCACAGTTCGCTCTTAGCTTCAGGCGGAGGTCAGATGTGAATGTCCCTTGACAGCTCTGTTCCCTGCAAAAATGCAGTTTTGATGTCTATGGAAAGTTGTTTCCATTTTTTCGGGCAGATCACTGTCAGCAGAAATCTGAGTGACTCTGATGCGCATGTCGTGTGTCTTTTGGGAGTTCTTTAGCAGCCAGCTCCTCAAAACCTCTAACAACTAGGACGTGTTTTTTGCACTATTCCAGTTAAGGATTCTTTATGGGTACACACCTACCGTGAGACATATTTTTAGCCAATGTCTTTGACTTCCTCAAACACTAAATTTTTCCTCCAATTACTGAGCTCATCTAGTTTAGCTGTCAAATGACACGTCCTTTGTTTCAAGTACATCATAATTGAAAGTCATTCTGTTTTTCTCAATTTTCTATTGGTTCAATTCTGAGATTATCTACAAGTGACGGTCAGCTGACCCTGTTGTACCAGAAAGTGCAGCGGGTTCAGAGTACTCCAATTTGTACCAGTTCTGGTGTTTTCTGTTGGCTTTCCCTGCTCGTCTAATGACTGTTGCTGTGTATGGAATATCACTCTCTCTGTCCATGTATTTAACAGTTTCCCCAGATTAAGATTGGAACAACCATGGTGTCTTAACACGTGGCTGTTGAATGTTTTCCTCATTTGAACACAACATTATTACCTGTGTCATGGTTGAAGGTCTCTGCTCCATTTCCTGTGTCAGTTTCAGTGTTCATATCATTGGATGTGACATCTGGCAGGTTTGTGTCTGTTAATGTGTCCTTTTTGTCATTTTCAGTAGGAGGCTGATTCTCAGCAACAGCCCCTCGAGCTTGTTGATCATTTACATTCTGCAATCTTGAGTGATGCACCCTGACGATGGTGCCTCCGTGTCTCACAAGTACCACCACACCATCTTGGCCAATGACTACTCCCGGTCCCTTCTACTCTTGACAGGCAACTCGTTTGTGGTACACTTTGTTTCCAGTCTTGTATTTCTCATCTGTGGGTCGAAGCTGTTTACACAGAGCCCTACGAATTCTATCTGAACTCTGCTTCAGTGAATGCTTTTCTTGCTGCATGTGGTGCTGAAGGCACTCAAACTGGTCCCTTCTAGTGCTGGTGGCTTGTCAACCAGTACAGAGGGAAGATTAGGGTTCTAACCCAACACTAGTTGGTATGGACTGTAGCCATGAACATTGTGCATTGAGTTTTTTGCCATCAAAAGCCCAATCTAGGGGTGTTTTCCAGTCACATCCATTGTCTTGCTTCACTTTCAGCATAATCTCTGAGTGTCTGATTATGTCTCCCCAGAAGTCCATTGCTCCATGGACTGTACGCAGCAGTTGTCTTTACTTCCATGTTGAATTTCTCTGCCATTTCATTATTATTGAATTCTCCTCCATTGTCACTGTACAGTTTCTGGGGCGGGAGATGCACACTTATCCAGGAATGGATGAAGTGTTTGACGATTTCACTGGGTTTCTTTGTATTCACAATGCTTCCAGCACTGACGCGTGTGAAGTGGTCGATTATGTGAAGGTACCACACACACTTTGTCCTAGCTCAAGTAGATCTACAGCCATTGTTTCATTGTACTTGGAAGCCAGTGGCAAACCAACAGCTGGATTGGGCTTAGGTTTGCAGCATGTCTCACAACTGTTAACTATCTACCCTAGAATGGAAATACTCTCATCAACATTATTCCCAGAACTGCTGAGTTATTTTTGAAGTCTGTCAACTGTAGCATGTCCAAACTATTTGTGAAGATTTAACAATACTTTGTGTTTTTCCTCTGTGGTCATGTTCTCTGTGTCCGCCAGAATCTCATTTTTACATGGACTCTGTGTGATGTCTTTGTCTAAAATATTTACACAATAGTGGCCTGAGGTAGTAGGTTCAAGGGTCACTGGTTGTTTAAACAACACTGCCATGTCATTGTTTATGTCTAGTACAGACCCTGCCTTCTTAAGCTTTGCTTAATAGTAAGGGGATACCTGCAGGGACCACCTCTGTTTCAATGTGACACTTAGTCTGACACATTTTTGCTGGCATCTTGACTCTTGGTAGAATGGACAACTCTTCCCATCTCCAAATTTGAAAGCTCTGTGTCAATCATATTTTGTACTCATTTAGTTCACCGACATAGCGATCCAAGCCATTTTGCACCACAAACGGTGCGTGTACATGCAGTATCAAATCACAGCAGATCCTAAGGATTCAACCTATAAAGACCTCAGAAGCAGATTCATTTGAAAACAGTGTAATGTTACACTGCTCCATCTGGGTTTACATTTTCCTCTTAGTTTAAACTTTAATCCAGTCTTTAATCCAATCGTAAGTGCTTTGACAAATAGCACATTTTGATCTCCTTCCATATTTGTCCGGTGGATTTGTGCCGGGCTGTGGCGCCCTCGTCTGGTTGTCTTGAGAACGTTACTTGTTGGCGCCTTTTCTCTGCTGCTCAGCGTAATATGCCGCGTCACTCACTTGCATTCCATCTGTTATTGGCCGGACAGACTTTAGTGCTGACTTCATTGACGCAAAAGTCAGCACTGTAGGAGCAGTAAAGCCAACTGTTTCTCCCTACCACCCATACAGGCAGTATCTAGCAACTTGAAAGCTCACACGGCATCTGGGAGAACCATATCGTACATGCGCATCCCATTGTACCTCTGTCTCTGGTAAAACTGTCAAAGTTTGAATGTGCCTCGTTGTCACGGTCTTTTTCTTCTTTAAGAAACACAGGACCCAGTGCTCTGATCCAAGTTATCATACTGTCATCCTTGTTCAAATCCTCAACGGATATTTCCAGTGCTGCATCTCTCGCTCAAACGATAATACAACCGCAAGTGCTTGCTTTTTCTCGTCCAGATTAGTAACCAGTGTCCAGATTCATTTTTCCAACTTTCATATGACCTCTTCTCGTCGAAGCGGCATATTTTAACGTTAGTTATTAGCCCTCATCTGCTACCAATGTTAACTCAAAAGGTTTCAGTTTAACAACGTTCACTGATCAATCGCTTTCAATTTGAGGAACGATATTTCTTAAGCATTAATTGTCTTCAGAATACTTAAGTGCGATTTTTTTCTGAAAGGGTCGTAAGGGAGATAAAGAACAGAAAACATAAACAGAGTATTGTGGTTGATATGTACTTTTAAAACAGTATTACAATTTCTAAAAAAAAAAAAAACAGAAAGATTGCGCTTTCGTGATCCGTATTACGTTTAAATTGCACTCAGTAGTCTGAGCAGCGCTCTCCATAGACAGACTGGGGAGAGCAGCGTGCCGACCACCCTACTAAAGCCAAGGTTAGCGGAGTAAAAGTTTGAGGAAAACGCTTGCCAGTCTTCCCTGCTACCACTTCAGTCATGGTGATTTGTCGCTGCTGTGGGAACTCTTTCTAACATTCTCATATGCTTTGCTGATTCGAAGTGACTGTTGATTGTCGACTTTCTCGTGTTCCAGCACAACGTTGCATGGAGTGCAGAACAATTTCCCCCCACATTCATGTAAAACATTTGGAAATTGCTTCGCATGCTCTTTAGCTGTTGTTTTTGTTGGCAAATGAGATTGATCTATGTTCATTGTACTGCCTGCCTTTCAGCCATCAACCAGCCATCATCTTCGCACGTGAAAACGCTGACAGGCCAGAAAAAAAAAAAAACTGTCGGCTTGGACCATTTTCCACAGTAACAGTGCAGTAATTGGTCAAAATTACGAACCCGCTTTGGATTGGACCATTTTATGCGCTAAAAGTGCGGGGATTGGTCGGAATTGCGAGCTCTCGCATAATATGTGCCAATTGCAAAATTCAATGCAAAATCAACCAATAGCAGAATCCTGGAGGAACTGGATAATACAGAAAACTTGCCCAATATGGTTTGGGCCATGCTCTACAAACAGTTTGCTGATAAATTGGACAGGTAGCATATATGCTAAAGCCAGAATTTTTATTTGATAATTGGCAGCCAAGCAAACCGGTCATCATGTCACCAGCATCATTCAAATGATAGCCTACCCTCGATATTTAGTGGAAATTTGAATAAGTTAAAGTTAGTCATAACTTCATAATGCGCTCCAATTCATCCAAAAGGTGTCCGATGGGGTTGAGGTCAGGGCTCTGTGCAGGCCAGTCAAGTTCTTCCACACTGATCTCGACATACCATTTCTGTATGGACCTCGCTTTGTGCACGGGGGCATTGTCATGCTGAAACAGGAAAGGGCCGTCCCCAAACTGTTTCCACAAAGATGAAAGAACGGAATTGTCTAGAATGTCATTGTATGTTGTAGCGTTTATATTTCCCTTCACTGGAACTAAGGGGCCTAGCCCGAACCATTAAAAATAGCCCCAGACCATTATTCCTCCTCCAAACTTTACAGTTGGCACTATGCAGTCGGGCAGGTAGCGTTCTGGCCTTCGACAAATCCAGATTTGTCCGCCGGACTGCCAGATCGTGAAGCGTGATTCCAGAGAACACATTTCCTCTGCTACAGAGTCCAATGGCGGCGAGCTTTACACCCCTCCAGGCGACGCTTGGCACTGCGCATGGTGATCTTAGGCTTGTGTGCGGCTGCTCGGCCACGGTAACCCATTTAATGAAGCTCCCGACAAAAATTCTCGACAAACAGTTCTCATGCTGACGTTGCTTCCAGAGGCAGTTTGGAACATGATCGTAAGTGTTACAACCGAGTGTAAGAGTATTGGTTCTGTCCCTCTCCTTTACCCATCGCTCCACAAAAGCCGCAGCCCTTGCAGAGCAAGGGAAACAACTACTTCAAGGTCTCAGAGCGAGGGACGTCACCAATTGAAACGCTATTAGCGCTACAGCACTCGACAGTTCTGTTGTTGTTCCTAGACTTTTCCACTTCATAATAACAGCACTTACAGTTGACCAGGGCAGCTCTAGCAGGGCAAAAATTCTACGAACAGTTGTTGGAAATGTGGCATCCTATGACGGTGCCACATTGAGCGCTTCAGTACGGGCCATTCTACTGCCAATGTTTGTCTATGGAGAGTGCATTGCTGTGTGCTCGATTTTATACACATGTGGCTGAAAGGGGTGTCCACATACACTTCATGGCCAAAAGCATGTTTTTAAATCAATATTTGTGTAGTAGAGTGATGTTGTTCCCCTAGATTATGCACCAAGTTGCACGCAAGGACAGTTCAAGTAGGCCAGGGCAAGAGGGGATGTTAATAAGTTAATAACAATAATAATAATTCAATGTGTTTTCTTTATTTAATTACAGCAGCATAGTTAATGTTATTTTTCAGTGTACAAACATTTTTTGATATCTATATTGTAAATACACCTAATTGTAAAAGTTTGTATATTTTGGTTTGGTCCATCGCGGGTTATCCGTACTTGCGGACCCTGTTATCGTTCTCTTTTGCCGGACCTTCAGCTAGCAAGGTATGTTGTCCTTGGCGCCGTAATTTGGCAATATAAAACTGTGGTAAAGTTACATAAAGTGCTGTTACTCAATTATAGGGTTTGTTACAATGTGAACAATTATAACGATTTATGTTAACTTTCACCAGCTCGCTAATTAGGGTACCTATTGTAACTCGGGAGTATTTGGGACCGTGTTTGAGTGAGTTGCTATGTGGTCACGCAGGTGCCCGAGAGCTGTGACTGCACCGAGGGCTAACCTATTGTGTGTTGTCTCTTCGTGTGCAGGTATGTCTTTTATTTTGTTCAGAATATGTTGTATATAATTTTAACTGTATTGTATAGTGTGCTGATGGGCACTGAATGTATGTATGCAGTTCCCGCTCTTTTGCCGGACCTTCAGCTAGCAAGGTGCCCGAGAGCTGTGACTGCACCGAGGGCTAACCTATTGTGTGTTGTCTCTTCGTGTGCAGGACCAATAAACATGATTCAACCATCATAATTCCAGTTGTGGCAGTGTCCTGATTAAAAGTACACAACGCAGAACGAACCACGCTACAAACTGGTGCCGTGACCTGCCGACTGGTCAGCTCGAGCCGACCCCCGGGAGCTGTGCATGTGGCTGAGGCGCACGACCTGCGCATGCGCATTTGTTGATGGTTTGCTGTAAGCTAATATATACTGTAAACAGTGAATGTGAGTGTAGCATATTCCTTAGATACAGGTATTTGTGATTATTTGTATGTTTTTGATGAATTTGTTTATTGCAATTTTTTTTGGTATTTGAATGCAGTAAATTACATTGTATTTTAGTGCTCTGTTGAGCCATGGTAGATTCTCAAGTCCATAGATTGAGTTATGCTGGGGATTTTAGTGTGGGTAGAGGGAGGGGTGTCCTTGCATTTACGCCAAGTGTACAGTCAGCTCCTGGGAGTAGAGCGTTTGCTAGTCCTGAGTTTTCAAGCGCTGGGAGGGGTAGGCTGTTTGTTCCACCTGACCAGGGTATCCCACCTCTGTCTTTTGATGTACCATCATCCACAATCCTCAGTGATAATGGGACGCCTCCGAGTCAGCTTAGTGACATTATTAAGCAGATTGGTTCAGAGATAGATTCACCTATCAGAGCAAGTTTACTGCAGTCTGGGGTTTCAAGTCTTTCTCCTGCCTGTCCCCCTCACCAACCCCAGCAGGTTCCCCTGCCTGAGCAGGGTGGGTCAACCTTTATTGATGCGTCCAAGCTGAATCTGGTGGTGAAGTCCGATGTTAGTCCTCCACCTTTCTTTAGGGGTGATGGCTCAGATAAGTACTCTGTCCTGGAGTGGGAGGAGTTAATGGGAGTCTACTTAGAGAAGAGGGGTTACACTGGGTCTGAGAATGTTGGGGAGGTGATGTCTAGGCTCATGGGGAGGGCACGGGATGTGACCAAAGTCTGGATGCGTAACAACCCTGTTGTCACAGATGTTAAGGCGGTGTTCAGTGTTCTCAAGCAACACTTTGGGGATACTGTCTGCTCAGGTATGCCATTAGCTGATTTCTATTCAATCAAACCATATGCTAATGAGGGTCCAATAGATTTCTGGATTAGGCTTAACAAAGCTGCAGAGGCAGCTAAACAGTACCTTGTGAGTGAGGGCAGGACCTTACCCAATGAGTGCTCAGAGTTGGCAGTCATGTTTGTACGCAACTGTCCTGATAGAGAGTTGGCCCAAGTGTTCAAGAGCAAACCCATTCGTGACTGGACAGCCAGTGAGGTACAGGATCAGTTGGATGAACTGTTAAGGGAACGTAAAGCATGTAGAACACAACTTTCACAGCAGGTGGCTGCCGTCTTTGACTCCCCACAGGAGGGAGTGGGTCCTGTGAACAGACCTAAGGTGTCATCCTTTTCTCAATGTGGCCGTGAACCAGACCAGGCACCATCTATATCTGAGGGTGAGACATTAGAGAAGGTTTTGACTTTGTTAGAGAAGGCTCTGGTCAGCAATACTCAGTCTGTGAACAGAGGGCCCCGTAAACAGTTCCACAAACGTCAGCGTGAGTGCGCCGTCTGTGGAAGCACTAATCACTGGACCAAAGCTCACTGTCAGATGCACCAGCTGTGCTTCAAGTGCTTCTCTCCGGGCCATATTAGCTTTGACTGTAGTGAGGCTGGGCAGCGACAGAACCCTGGATGTGGACAGACTGGCAGGTCTCAGGAAAACTAGAATGCCTCCATTCTGAGGAGGGCAATGTGGGGCAGTCTTATTTTTCCTCCACTGATGATGATATCCAATCTGTTTATTCTTACTTTTGTGAGTCAGTACCCAAGAACAACACAGTCATTTTTCAGAACACAATGAGAATTACGCAGAATGACAGTTTGTTTTACACCTCCGTGCTAGTACAGGATAAAGTTGAGCTGAAGGGGATGTTAGATAGTGGGTCCATGGCTACTACTCTGCGCGCAGATATTGTACCTCGGTTGAGGGAGGCAGGAGTGGTAGAGGGGAACTTTCTAGCTCCTTCAGATATTATCCTGGTGGGTTGTGGTGGGAAGCAAACTAGCCCAGTGGGCATGTGTGATTTAAAAATTCAGCTTTATGGTTTCAGCTATGTAGTCCCAGTGCTTATTGTAGATGGGCAGGTTGATGAACTCATTGTGGGCACTAATGTGTTGAAGTCTTTGATTAGACAGTTCAAATCAAATGACAGCTACTGGCGGGTGGTGGGTACACCAGGTTCCTCTAGCCAGTGCGATGACAGCCACTTCCTGCGTCTCCTGTCAAATCTGGAGAGATGGAGAGGAGACTCTATCCCAGATAAAGTAGGCACCATTAAGTTGAAGAGAGCAGTAACACTCCAACCCATGAGTGAGCATCTAGTGTGGGGCCGCCTACCCCCAAAGACAAAACTCTCTGTGGGCAGTACTGTTGTTGTCGAGCCCAGCACGTCTCGTTGTGTGAATCGACACATACTAGTGGGGAGAGTAGTTACGCCTCTGTGGGGGGATGGATGGCTACCTGTGAAGATAGTGAATCCAACAACATCACCAGTTACCCTGAGACGAAATGCTAAAGTGGCGGATGTGTATCCTTGCATTGCATTAGAGGATTTCGATGATGTCAAGCAGCAAGCAGCTTACCAGAACGTGGCTAAAGTTCAATGTGACAGCTCGCACGGCAGTCTGACAGCTAAGAGTTCAGTTGGTGGCAGTGTAGTTCATGGCAACAGTACACTGAGCAATCTTGGACTTCAAGGCCTGTCTGTTGAGGAGTGTCCAGTTTCACAGTTCTGGAAGGATAAACTTGTCAATTTAATTGGGAAGTATGACACAGTGTTCTCTAGACATAGCCTAGATTGTGGTGAGGCAAAGGGGTTCTGCCATCGCATACGGCTGACTGATGACCGCCCATTTCGATTACCTTATCGTAGGCTTTCTCCAGCTCATTACCAAAAACTCAGGGAAACACTGGATGATATGGAGGAAAAGGAAATTGTCAGAAAATCAAGCAGTGAGTATGCCTCACCATTGGTGCTGGTATGGAAAAAGAATGGGGACTTGCGCCTATGTACTGACTTTAGGTGGTTAAATGCCCGCACTGTAAAGGACGCTCATCCCCTGCCTCATCAGGCTGATGTACTGGCCGCGCTGGGAGGTAATGCCTTCTTCAGCACAATGGACTTGACGTCAGGGTATTATAACGTGCCACTGCATGAAGAGGACAGGAAATACACGGCCTTTTCCTCTCCTTTAGGCCTGCACGAGTACAATCGGTTGCCTCAGGGCCTCTGCAACAGCCCGGCTACATTTATGAGAATGATGCTGACCATTTTTGGTGACCAAAACTTTCTAAGTCTCCTTTGTTATTTGGATGATCTGATGGGTTTTGCTAAGACTGAGGAAGAGAGTCTGCAGAGACTTGAGATGGTTTTTCAGCGGTTGCAGGAGCACAATCTTAAACTGTCTCCGTCTAAGTGCAAGTTTTTGAGGAGGTCTGTTAAGTTTTTGGGTCACATCATTTCTCAGGAGGGTGTAGCCACTGACCCTGCTAAAGTTCAAACTATTTTGAACGTGACTGAGAGCGAGATGATGGAAGCTGATGGTGTCACTCCGTCTCCTAGCAAAATCCGTTCTTTTCTTGGTATGGTAGTATACTATCAGCACTACATTGAGAATTGTTCCATGGTTGCTAGGCCATTGTTTCAGCTAACTACAGGTCAGAAGAAGCCTAGGAGAGGCAAGGGTGGGAGGAGGCCTGGTCCCTCTCGCAGGCTCACTGCTGCAGACTGGACTGCCGAATGTCAACTCGCTTTTGAAGCTTTGAAATCAGCACTAGTTGACCAGGCACTGCTGGCTCATCCAGATTTTTCTCAGCCATTTTTACTTTCTGTGGATGCATCTACTAGTGGTTTGGGAGCTGTACTATCCCAAGTGCAAGATGGAACGGCAATAGCCAGGCCAATAGCTTTTGCTAGTAAATCTCTTAATCATGCACAATCCAAGTATCCTGCTCACCGGCTGGAATTTCTAGCCATGAAATGGGCCATTCATGATAAATTCAGCCATTGGCTGCGAGGGCATAAGTTTACTGTGTGGACCGACAACAATCCACTCAAATATATTCTTACAAAGCCGAGACTTGATGCATGCGAGCAGAGATGGGTTGCAAAGCTGGCACCCTTTGACTTTGATATCCAGTACATACCAGGTCCCAAGAATGTCGTTGCTGATGCTTTGAGCAGAGAGCCATTTGTCCGCTCCACAGTTCTGCACCGACTGACAAGAATTCCATATGATGTCCTGCTGGAGGAAGCCAGAGGTCTTCGAGTGGATGATGTTCAAGACATGTTCCGCCTCTCCTGTGAACAGCCCGAGGCTGGCTGTGGAACGTCTATGGCTCCTGGGAGTGAGTTAAGTAGAGCTGGAGACGATGTCAGTGGGTTGGTTTCCTGTGAAGAGGTGTCTGCTGTCCTCCATGCTCACCGCCGATGGGATGATGGTGCCACGGTGAGGGCCATTTCACATGCGCAGCACCTTGAGAAGTTGATGTCCATGGGTCAGAGCCCTTTACCTGTCTTTACACACAAGGAGCTGTATGATAACCAGTCACTGGATCCTGTCATCAGCAGAGTCATGTTCTTTGTAGATAGAGGCCGGCGCCCATCTAGGAGAGAGCGAGTCCTTGAAGCTAATGAAACAGTTTATACTCTAAGACAGTGGGGAAAACTCACCACGCGGTTAGGGATTCTGTATCGTGTCTCAAAACACCCAGTGAGTAAGAAGAAAATATTCCAGTATGTTGTACCTGTGTCTTTGAGAGGCCTTGTGTTGAAGGGAGTTCATGATGATGCTGGTCATCAGGGTCAGCAGCGCACATTGTGGCTTACGAGACAGCGGTTTTACTGGAACTCTATGGAAAAGGATGTCAAGGAATACGTGGCCCACTGTAAGAGATGCGTGTTGAGTAAAGCACCTGAGCCTGAAGCAAGAGCTCCACTTGTCTCCATTGTGACAACGGCACCTTTGGAACTTGTGTGTATTGATTTCTGGACTGCAGAAGATTCAAACAACAAGTCTATTGATGTGTTAGTAGTGACTGATCACTTTACTAAGCTGGCATGTGCGTATCCGTGTCCAAACCAGTCTGCTAAGACTGTGGCTCGTGTTCTCTGGAATAATTTCTTCTGCGTTTATGGGTTCGCTGATTGTATCCAGTCGGACAGGGGTGCTAACTTTGAAAGTTCACTTATTGCAGAATTACTTCAGTTATCTGGTGTTGGAAAGTCCCACACCACACCTTATCATCCCATGGGGAACGGTCAAGCAGAACGTCTAAATCGCACGCTGGGTGGGATGATTAGAGCTCTGCCAGCAAGGTCCAAGGCTAAATGGCCTCAGATGTTGAACACATTGACATTCTCCTATAACTGCACTGTTCACGAGACTACTGGGTTTCCACCCTTCTTCTTGATGTTTGGACGCACCCCTAGGTTGCCAGTAGATGTTATGTTTGAAAGTGTGCTGTTGGATGGGGACACGGTCGATGTGGATAAGTATGTCCAGTCTTTGGGTGAGGATCTGAGAGAAGCCATGACATTGGCTCAGCAGCATGCAAGTAAGCAACAAAAGAGACAAGCCGAGGTCTACAACAGACGGTCGAAGGGTCATTCGGTAGAGAAGGGAGACAGAGTTCTACTTGCTAACAAGGGAGAGAGGGGCAAGAAGAAACTGGCTGATCGCTGGGACAGTGCGGTGTACATAGTTGTTGCGAAGAACAGCTCACTGAACACATATCGTATACAGCACCCTACCACTGGGCGCATCAAGACGGTGCATAGGAACCTGATTATGCCAGTCAACTTTCTGCCTTTGCCTTCATGGGAGGAACCTGAGAGTCACGGATATCTATCGAGTGGTGACGTGTTCTCTGAGATGTCTGCAGCGTCCAGCAAAATGGATGGGAGTGACGCAAGGACTGTCCACTGGGTAGCAAGCCTTCCTGAGTCTTCTGGGAGGATATTCCAAGAAGATGGTGTAGTCCCAGTTGATGGAAGTGAAGTGGAACGGCCATATGACGTCCCCTTGAGTGAGGTGTGCTCAGTAGAAGTGGACCAGAGAGAGATTCCCAAAGCCTACAAGAGTTCTGATGGCGAAACTCCATTCAGTGGGGATGGTGCTGTGACAGATGTTAACTTGGTTGAAGATGCTTTGTCAGTGTGGTCTGTGGCAATCTACCAGGATTCTGATCAGTCGTCTGACGCTACTAGTGTTGAGTCTGTAACTGAAAGTGTGCTGGCTCCGGATAGGCCGAGTTGTAGTATTCCCCAACCTGAGGTTAGACCTCTGAGCACGGTTAGTGCTGTCCGTGACATTCCTGCTAGGTTTTTGGGTGAGGGTGTTCGGACTAGACTAGGTAGATTTATTAAGCCAGTGAATAGGTTAATCCAAACTATGTTTACACAGGAAATGAAACCGTTCTTGGTTTCTCAGTGACGGTAGGATATTGTCTACCTTTTCCTTTTTTTGTGTGTATATGGTAACCTAACTGGGTTTTAGAGTGATTGGTGGGTTGGTCTAATATTTTTGACAATTCATGTAACTTTGTGTGTAGTTCATCAGCATAAAATGTATTTGGCATTTTTCTGTATATGGTTGAATAAGGGATTAGCTACCTCTTATTTTTCCTAATCCTTCGCGGGATAGCTTTCCAGCTGATCGACCATTTGTGGGTCTAGACTTAAGGGACTACACTGGGTTACTACGTCGCTCTGTGGGTGTGAATTTTTTTTCTTTTCTTTCTTTGCTTTGTTACCTTCGAGGTAATGTGTTTTGTGCCTATAATCTAGTGTAAAACAGTGGGGGTGAATGTAGTAGAGTGATGTTGTTCCCCTAGATTATGCACCAAGTTGCACGCAAGGACAGTTCAAGTAGGCCAGGGCAAGAGGGGATGTTAATAAGTTAATAACAATAATAATAATTCAATGTGTTTTCTTTATTTAATTACAGCAGCATAGTTAATGTTATTTTTCAGTGTACAAACATTTTTTGATATCTATATTGTAAATACACCTAATTGTAAAAGTTTGTATATTTTGGTTTGGTCCATCGCGGGTTATCCGTACTTGCGGACCCTGTTATCGTTCTCTTTTGCCGGACCTTCAGCTAGCAAGGTATGTTGTCCTTGGCGCCGTAATTTGGCAATATAAAACTGTGGTAAAGTTACATAAAGTGCTGTTACTCAATTATAGGGTTTGTTACAATGTGAACAATTATAACGATTTATGTTAACTTTCACCAGCTCGCTAATTAGGGTACCTATTGTAACTCGGGAGTATTTGGGACCGTGTTTGAGTGAGTTGCTATGTGGTCACGCAGGTGCCCGAGAGCTGTGACTGCACCGAGGGCTAACCTATTGTGTGTTGTCTCTTCGTGTGCAGGTATGTCTTTTATTTTGTTCAGAATATGTTGTATATAATTTTAACTGTATTGTATAGTGTGCTGATGGGCACTGAATGTATGTATGCAGTTCCCGCTCTTTTGCCGGACCTTCAGCTAGCAAGGTGCCCGAGAGCTGTGACTGCACCGAGGGCTAACCTATTGTGTGTTGTCTCTTCGTGTGCAGGACCAATAAACATGATTCAACCATCATAATTCCAGTTGTGGCAGTGTCCTGATTAAAAGTACACAACGCAGAACGAACCACGCTACATTTGCACATAAAAGTATTTCCACTGCAATTGTTGTGAAATCTATTTCAGACCAAAAAAAGATCCCATCTTGTCTTGTTGACATTGGGAAACTTTACTGATAACATTCTGTTTCTAGGAGGTCTGTCATGAGTTGTTTAAAGCGTCAGGTAATTAATCTGCATGAAATGGTTGGATGGAAACCTGGTTACTACTATTATTTTTCTATCTGCATTGTGCTTAGATTGTGGACTACAGAAAGTTCAAGTGTCACTGTTATTGAAAAAAGTACAAGTTTGTAGTACTAGTGCCAGGTATTCCCTCTGGGTTTGAAATGATGAGGTACGGTAAAACAATTATAGAGGGAGAGGAGTAGCAGCCTACCTTTTGCTTGGCAAAACCAGGATCGATCACAAACACCACTCCGTCGATGGTAAGGGATGTCTCAGCAATGTTTGTGGAAACCACAACCTAGGAAACAGGCATTGGGGTTAGCACTAGCAGACAACTGAAAGACTTTCTATACAAACTTACATCATAAGCCATTGGAAATATTTGGTGATAAACGAGCACCAATGTATGAAATCTGGGTTGTATTCAGTAGGGCACCCCATAGCAAAACATTTTGAAATTAAACTAAAATCTGTGTTCTGATTGTACAAGTTCAGGAAGTACCTTCCCATTTCACTCAGTTTCAAAACGTTTTCTTCCTACTGAACACAACCCTCTTTTTATAGTCCGGGCATGTTCTGCTGGTCAGTACCTTTCTTCCTATCGCACCGCTGGGCTTCCTGGGGGGTGCGGCCTCAAAGATTCTTTGTTGCTGCTGGGGAGGCAGTGTGGAATATAGTGGAATGACTTTGATGTCTCCGACTTCAGGTCCCAAGTCGTCAATCTCCCGTTTGATCCGTTTACAGGCCTCGTCAATTTCCTGATAGTTCAGAGTCAGACAATATTCATGTTGAGCAGCAGACAGGTACCCTGAAAGTTAAACCTCCCCCAACCATTCAACTTATATTCAGGTGACAACCTTGGTGTTGTCAGCATCACGCTTCAACACTGAACTGAACCGCCTTGACTGCATATGAGAAGGGCTGGAGGTATACCTCGAACAGTGAACCAACTCAAACCGTCTTGACTACATATGAGAAGGGGTAGAGGTATAGCCCTTGACTAGTGTCCAGTGAACCAACTCAAACTATCTGGATTGCATTTGAGAAGGGGTGGAAGTATACCTCTTGTCCGGTGAGGAACAACAGACAGTCCCCCTCCTCTTCCTCACACATGTGGATCTGAACGACCGTGCGGATGGCGGCTTCCAGGTAGTCCCGCTCCGGCTCAGGGGTGTAGAAGATCTCCACGGGGTGTGTGCGTCCGGGAATGGTCAGCAGTGGACAGCTGTCAAAGTACACTTGGAACTTCCCGGCGTCTAACGTAGCGCTCATCACAATCACCTGGCAAAAAACATATTCCTGTTAATGCTTTGTGGTTGTTAAGGATTGTTGCAATGCCACTGTGTGTACAATAGTGAAACCGTGACTATGGGACCCAAAGAGGGACACATCTACATTTGAATAGGGATCTAAGATGGACGAGCAAATAACTAGGTTAATTGACATTGGGACTAACTAAAATAAGTGAAAGGCAATCCAAAAACATAACCCTTAAAGAGCGAATGCCTTTAAAAAGCAAATAAATCCCTTTGAAAACGGCCTGTGACATCGATATGAGTCAGAAACAGTTATTCTAGTGTTGTCTAAAACAGTTTGGATAATCCGTGCGTCACAATGGGTAAACGAAGGTAGGGTTTTGATTTGACAATGTCCATTTGCCCACTAACATGGAGTGAATAGCTGTGGTGATTGCTCTCTATCCAATAGTATAGACAGTGCGACAGACATACCCAGCAGCTCTGATGTTGTTTACATAAAACACGCTGTACATTTTTTTGTTGACAAATACAGCACAAACACCTTAGTTAGATGTAAAATTGCGCAACTAAAGTATCCTCTGCAAAAAAGACTAAATGAATTAACAGATTTCTTGAGTTACGGTATCTTAGAGTCATTCCAGGCTTCAGTGTCTACAGTGTCTCATGGGCGACAAACATTAACCAAACGCAGAATCTGTCAGGAAACACACCAAGACAAAAATTGAATTTCTTCTAATGAGCAACAGAAAAACACACATGCCAATCCTCATATTCAGTGTCTCTTTAAGGACTTTTGTACATGCATGGGGACTGGGCTACACCAGGGGTTATTTTTGGATTTGGAAATAGTTAGCGGTAAAGCAACATTTATAATTCATGTGGTATTTTTCGCTCCATGTAACTCATTCAGTTATGGTCAATACCATTTTAACTGCATCCAAAAACAAGCAAATTTAAATTCAACTAATGAATCAAATTAATCTCCAGAATTGACTAAATGCAAATGATAAAGATATCAACCTTGGTATATGCCGCCCTCCTCATTTGTCTTTCCTTGATTCCCCACCGCTTTCTCAAAACACAGAGAAGATTCAAATCAAGGACATGAGGAATCGAGGAAAGACTTGAGATCCCCCCCCCCGGACTCAGAGGCTGTACCTTGAGGTCTGACCTCTGTCGGACCACCTCCTTCAAGACTCCCATTAGGATGTCCGTTGCCAGCGTTCTCTCATGGGCCTCATCCAGGATGATCACGCCGTACCGCTCCAGCAGGGGGTCGTTCATGGCTTCCCGAAGCAACATACCGTCTGTCATATACCTTCAAGGGGAAAGGACACACATGGTTTGAAACATAGCAGATGCTGACCTAGTGATGGTTTGAACTCCAAAATGTGTGTTTATTGATCTTATGCCTCTTCAAATTGAACACATAAATACACAACCTTTGCTCCCTTTTAGTGTGCAGCTGTAACACTATACCAAATACTTGTTGACCACAGTAGTCTAAAATAACTTCATTCTTATTAAAGCATGTCCAAAGAAATTTGACTGAAGCCGTGTGTGTTGAATTGAATTAACTGGCTATAACCCAAATGCTTGGATCATGTATTCTGGGGGAATTCAATTACAGTTCTGAAGGGCCAAAATGCTGCGTTTTTGTTTTACCCATGTTGTGTTCAGTAGGCACAAAACAGGAGAAAACTCTTAACTGAGTGAAATGGCGATTAGTACCATCTGAAGTTATCCAATAAGTGCTAATTTTCTAATTCCGTTGAATAACGTCTTGCAGCGCTTTGCTACAGGTGTGCCCTAATAATGATGATCATGGTAGTAGGCGAGAATGAAAACCGGAAGTGTTTAGGCCTGGAATTGAATAACCCTGACGTAGCCTCTACTATCCAGACAAGAAGTTGCTTACTTCAGTATGGTCTTGGCGGAGCTGCAGTCCTCGAATCGTATGGAGTAGCCCACCTCTTGGCCCAGCATGACGTCCATCTCGTCGGCCACCCTCTGGGCCACGCTCATGGCTGCCACCCTCCTGGGCTGGGTACAGGCCACTGCCTTCTTGGGGCCGCCCAAGCCCTTCACCATGTCCACACACCACTGGGGGATCTGAGGAGGGGAAAGGGAGGGCATGTTATGGATGTGTCTGTCTGCTGAAACAACAAACATATTCCAAGGTGCATTGGTTTGGAGGGGAGGGGGAGAATTGACTGGAATGCCAAATTACAAATCGCCCCTATACGCTACCTCTTCTGTGTTTGCAGATCTAAGGGAACAAAGTAGGTGTAAACACAGTGACGTAACCATTTGGTCTTCAATGGCATGTGGAGGGAGGGGGGGGGGGTTATTGCTTACTGTACACCTATCTGATTCCATCAGAAAACAAACAGAGGGAACAGGAGATTAAACTAAAAGTCAACCCAAACTGCTTCTTCCGTTTCAAGTGTGAAGATTTGCCAATGCAAAAATGAAAACTAAGCACTTTTGCAAAGTAGAAACACAGAAGAATTTAAGGCAGGGGTTGACATTAAGGGTTTCCCTATTTCCCAGGACAAGTGACCTGAGCAGTCGCGCAAGCTGCCCCAATGGGCAGAAGATCGTTTTTTTTACCAATAACCAAA
This sequence comes from Salmo trutta, assembly GCF_901001165.1. Lineage (NCBI taxonomy): Eukaryota > Metazoa > Chordata > Actinopteri > Salmoniformes > Salmonidae > Salmo > Salmo trutta. The sequence continues at coordinate 235,853 of NC_042967.1, read as the reverse complement.
ATGCAAAGAATTCTAGTAGTTGAGTCTTTCTCATTCCTCCCATGTGTAGGTGAAAATAACTTCACATTTTCGGGGGCAAGTGATCGTAATCTTTCGGCCAACCAAAAAAAGACTCCTGACTTGCCCAATGGGCAAGAGCCTTTTAGCCCTTAATGTCAATCCCTGTTTAAGGACCTTCAAACAGAACTGCACCTGTGTGGTTTTCCCGGAGCCCGTCTCTCCGACAAGCACGAAGCTCTGGTGGCGTGCCAGGATGTCGTTGAAGCGCTCCTTATACTCCCACACAGGCAGCTGCAGCCTCTTCTTCAGGATCTCATAGTAGCGCGGCGTGTGGGGCAGGTTTGTGAACGGGTTGATCTGCTGCTGCATGGCTGTCTGCTTGAGAGGCAGCATGCCTCCCCCGGCCATCATGGTGTTGGGGGGCACGACAGAGGGCTTTACATCTCTATCTCGGTCCCGGTCCCGATCTCTGTCGCGGTCCCTGTCTTTAGAGCGCTCGTCACGGTCCCTGTCGCGATCTCTGTCTTTCCTAAAAAATTTAAGAATATACATAAGTCAGCCCACGATAGTATGTTACTTGAGTACACTTTAATGTAGTGGGACATTTACAAAATGTGCATAATGACAAAAACAAATTCAGTTATACATTTTGGGTTATGTCAATAAGATATATTACACAAGAATCAGTGGATTTATATTATTCATTAACCATTCTACAGCAAGACATTTTACAGATGACCATTTAATGGAATCCAAATATGCAAGTGTTTCTCCCGGTCCCCAAAATACTATTGTATGTAGATTAAGTGCTAATGCAAGTTGGATGCAATATTAGAAAACGCAAGTGTTGGTTATTAGGCTATCTTGCAGCTGAGAAGCTAGTTCCTGAACTTGAGAAATAGGCTGGCCAATTAATTGGCAAATAAAACCCAACTCTATGATTAAAGGATTACATTTCTTATTGTCAGTTGGCCCAACCGAAACTCAACCCCTCTGAATCAGAGAAGTGCAGGGGGCTGCCACATTGGGCACCTGTTGTTGTGGGTGATTAATTGCCTTGCTCAAGGGCAGAACGGTAGATTTTCACCTTCTCTGCTCGGGGATTCGAACTGGCAAGCTTTCGGTTACCTGCCACCCGGCCCGTGTACATAAACGGAGTTGAGCGGCGACGTGGGCGGACTGGAGCTCCAATGTCACATAAAATGATGTGTCGCATATTTAACTAGGCAAGTCAGTTAAGAACAAATTCTTATTTACAATGACGACCTACTCAAGCCAAACCCTTACCAGGACGACGCTGGGCCAATTGTGCGCCGCCCTATAGGACTCCCAATCACAGCCGGTTGTGATACAGACTGGAATCGAACCAGTGTCAGTAGTGGCGCCTCTAGCATTGAAATGGGGTGCCATAGACCGCCACTTGGGAGCCCAATTATGGGCTATTTTTGGGGTGCCATAGTTTTTTTTATAAAAACTCGATTTAATATAACGTCGGCGCTCCAGTCCGCCCACTCTTGTATCCACTCAACTCCGTTGATGCAAAGACATCGTCGAATTGAGTTAACGTTACTTTTGGCTAGCCAGTTTACTCTGTATAACGTCAGCGCTAGGCCGCAGAACATCAACACGTGTCTTATCAACATGACTACACGAGCGTCACAAGCTGATTAACATAGGAAGCTCGCGGATATGTAGCTAATCGTTCATCATCGCTACAAAGTAGCCAGCTAATCAACGACAACTAGCAAGAAGAAACATTAGCCGGTTGATAGCTAGCTAAACAAAACAAGCTAGCAGCAACTTGCTACCCGAAAGAGTAGATGCATGAAACGAGAAGCTTACCCATCAGATCTCTTTTTATTTGAGTAGTCATCGCCTAAATCTAAACGGTGTCTTTTAGACATGATGAATAAACATAGATTAAAAAAAAATAATAAGGGTATATTTAGCTACTTTCCTTACAACCGGCTAGCTACGGTGATCTGCGCGAGGACGCAAATTCGGGTAACCCGGAAGCAGTTTGTTTTAGCTCGCTGGTTATGGTTCTGCTGAGGGTAAAATCACAGATAGATGAGACAAATATTTCATTGGCTGTATAAATGTGAGACATCCGGTTGGCGTTTCTTCTCACTACCATATTTGGTAGTGAGAGGAAACCCAATGGCCGGCAGTGGGAGAAGATTGCGCTAGATGGATTTTGGCTGACATTCTGAAAATGTTCTCATAAATGAAACATTTGATCTCCATACAGTTTTCTGTTTCCAAAACTATAATCTATAACAATCAGAGTTAGTTAATCTCATACAGATGTTACTTTAATAAGAGAATACAGCTCCTGGAAAAGAAGCTGTCAAAATCACAACAAAAAAACAGGCAAATGCAAAGTAGGCATGCTGCAAGACTAAAAGTCACCAAAACCAAGTACGTCGTCCTCTTATTGATTGGAATAACAAAAATGGAGGACGTAATTGACAAAAACCTTAACAGTCTCTGGCAAAAACTGGCATTGCGTAAGGACTAAGAGTCCTCTTACTTAGATCTAGTGCCTTTGATTGCATCCTGGAAGGCCATGTCGAGTGTGCCTACCCCCTCAAACAAAAAATTATAAAGAAATGCACCATGTGTAGAATGTGAGCACAGCTTAGAAAAATACATGGTGAAGTTAACGAACCAAAAACCACAGCACAACGAAAACAGAAGGTTTTCACTGGATAGTACTTTTCTTTTGGTGCCTGGAACCCCCCTCCCCAACTTCACGGATCTTCATTGTAAAGGTTTAAACATTGTTTCCCATGCTTGTTCAATGAACCTTAAACAATTAATGAACATGCACCTGTGGAACAGTCGTTAAGACACTAACAGCTTACAGACGGTAGGCAATTAAGGTCACAGTTATGAAAACTTAGGACACTAAAAAGGCCTTTCTACTGACTCTGAAAAACACCAAAAGAAAGATGCCCAGGGTACCTGCTCATCTGCATGAACGTGACTTAGGCATGCTGCAAGGAGACATGAGGACTGCAGATGTGGCTAGGGCAATAAATTGCAATGTCCGTACTGTGAGATGCCTAAGACAGCGCTACAGGGAGACAGGACGGACAGCTGATTGTCCTCGCAGTGGCAGAGCACGTGTACCAACACCTGCACAGGATCGGTACATCCAAACATCACATCTGCGGGACAGGTACACAATGGCAACAACAACTGCCCGAGTTACACCAGGAATGCACAACCCCTCCATCAGTGCTCAAACTGTCCACAATAGGCTGAGAGAAGTGTAACCGATGTGAAATGGCTAGTTAGTTAGCGGTGATTCGCGCTAATAGTGTTTCAATCGGTGACGTCACTCGCTCTGAGACCTGAAGTAGGGTTTCCCCTTGCGTTGCAAGGGCCGTGGCTCTTGTGGCGCGATGGGTAACGATGCTTCGGTGGGTGTCAGTTGTTGATGTGTGCAAGGGTCCCTGGTTCGAGCCCGGATTGGGGGGAAGAGAGGGACGGAACCTACACTGTTACATTGGTGCCGTGACCCGGATCATTGGTTGCTGCGGAAAAGGAGGAGGTCAAAAGGGGGGTGAGTGTAACCGTTGTGAAATGGCTAGTTAGTTAGCGGTGATTCGCGCTAATAGTGTTTCAATCGGTGACGTCACTCGCTCTGAGACCTGAAGTAGGGTTTCCCCTTGCGTTGCAAGGGCCGTGGCTCTTGTGGCGCGATGGGTAACAATGCTTCGGTGGGTGTCAGTTGTTGATGTGTGCAAGGGTCCCTGGTTCGAGCCCGGGTTGGGGCGAAGAGAGGGACGGAACCTACACTGTTACAGAAGCTTGACTGAGGGCTTGTAGGCCTGTAATAAGGCAGGTCCTCACCAGACATCACCGGCAACAACGTTGCCTATGGGCACAAACTCACAGTTGCTGGACCAGACAGGACTGGCAAAAAGTGCTCATCACTGACGAGTCGCGGTTTTGTCTCACCAGGGGTGATGGTCAGATTCTCGTTTATCGTCGAAGGAATGAGCGTTACATCGAGGCCTGTACTCTGGAGCAGGATCGATTTGGAGGTGGAGGGTCCGTCATGGTCTGGGGCGGTGTGTCACAGCATCATCGGACTGAGCTTGTTGTCATTGCAGGCAATCTCAACGCTGTGCGTTACAGGGAAGTCATCCTCCTCCCTCATGTGGTACCCTTCCTGCAGGCTCATCCTGACATGACCCTCCAGCATGTCAATGCCACCAGCCATACTGCTCATTTTTTGCGTGATTTCCTGCAAGACCTTCAACAGACACACCACCATCACAGGAATCCTATCTTCATTCCTCTACCTACCTATCTCCCAGAGGGACTGATGCATCCAGATTTTTCAGGTTTTTTTATTTGTTTTTTGAGATCCGGAATCAGCGAAGAGCCGAATCTCAATCCCATTGAGCACGTCTGGGACCTGTTTGATCGGAGGGTGAGGGCTAGGGCTATTCCCCCCAGAAATATCTGAGAACTTGCAGGTGCCTTGGTGGAAGAGTGGGGTAACATCTTAAAGCAAGAACTGGCAAATCTGGTGCAGTCCATGAGGAGGAGATGCACTGCAGTACTTAATGCAGCTGGTGGCCACACCAGATACTGACTGTTACTTTTGATTCCCCCTTTGTTCAGGGACACATTATTCCATTTCTGTTAGTCAAATGTCTGTGGAACTTGTTCAGTTTATGTCTCAGTTGTTGAATCTTATGTTCATACAAATATTTACACATGTTAAGTTTGCTGAAAATAAATGCAGCTGACAGTGAGAGGACACTTCTTCTTTGCTGAGTTTTATATCCACTACCATTCAAAACTTTGGAGTTGTCACGTCCTGACCAGCAGATGGAGCTATTGTTTTAGTGTTGGGGTCAGGACGTGGCAGTTTTTGTGTATGTGAATGTTTGATTGTTGATTTGGGACTTCCAATTGAAGGCAGGTGTGTTGAGTTGCCTTTGATTGGAAGTCCTATATAGGTGTGTGTGTTTTTCTTTGGGCTTGTGGGTGGTTGTTCTGCACTGCGTTTTCAAGCCTGCAAACTGTTGCTGCCGTGTTTTTTTTTGTTTCCTGTGGATGCTTTACTCCTTTTGTTGGATAATTAAAGATGAGTATTCACATACCTGCTGCGCCTTGGTCCATTTATGAAGACAGCCATGACAGGGGTCACTTAGAAATGTCCTTGTTTTTGAAAGAAAATCACATTTTTTTTGTCCATTAAAATAACTGAAAATTGATCAGAAATACAGTTTAGACATTGTTAATGTTGAAAAGGACTATTGTAGCTGGAAACGGCAGATGTTTCATGGAATATCTACATAGGCGTACAGAGGCCCATTAACAGCAACCATTACTCCTGTGTTCCAATAGCACGTTGTGTTAGCTAATCCAAGTTTATCATTTTAAAAGGCTAATTGATCATTAGAAAACCCATTTGCAAATATGTTAGCACAGCTGAAAACTGTTGTCCTGATTAAAGAGAAATGAAGGCTATTCCATGCAAGAAATTGCCAAAAAACTGAAGATCTCATACAATGCTGTGTACTACTCCCTTCACAGAACAGCTCAAACCAGAATAGAAAGAGGAGTGGGAGGCCACGGTGCACAACTGAGCAAGAGGACAAGTACATTAGAGTGTCTAGTTTGAGAAACAGACGCCGCACAAGTCCTCAACTGGCAGTACCTTTAAATAGTACCCACATTTCCACAAACTTCAAAGTGTTACCTTTCAAATGGTATCAAGAATATGCATATCCTTGCTTCAGGGCCTGAGCTACAGACATAGATTTGGGTATGTCATTTTAGGCGAAAATTGAAAAAAAGGATCTGTCCCATTTTTTCAATTTGTGGAATTTGTTTTCAATTTGTGGAAATGTGAAAGGAATGCAGGAGAATATAACACAATAGATCTGGTAAAAGATAATACAAAGAAAAAAAAACATTTTATATTTTTTTGTACCATCTTTGAAATGCAAGAAAAAGGCCATAATGTATAATTCCAGCCCAGGTGCAATTTAGATTTTTGCCACTAGATGGCAGGTTAATGGATAGAGGGCAGGTTGGGGAGAAATGACCCCTTTCTCCACAATAGGAGCAGAGGCCCAGATTCCTCCTTCTCCTACGCCTTGGGCAAACGTGCAGAGCCCACCTCCATCGGCTCTGGCCACGGAGCAGGTGTAGCCATGGGCTCCGGATTCCACACAGGTCTTCGTCAAGACCGCAGGAGGTTGTCCAAATAAATCACCATGCTGATGAGCTGGTTGAGTGACAGGTTTTCATCACGGCAGGCTTTCTCAATCCGTACCTCCTCCCGCAGTCCGCTGCGGAACACGGTAACAAGAGCTGACTCGTTTCATCCGGTGGAGGCCGCGATCGTCCGGAACTCCAAAGCGAACTCCGAGGCGGTCCTTGATCCCTGGTGTAGTCAGAGTAGGTGCTCATCCTCCTCTCGGCCCTCCACAGGATGATCAAACACCGAGCGGAAGAGGAGGGTGAAGTGCTCGTAGGACTAGACCTCGGGTCCACCTGTTTCCCAGACCACGGCACCCCAGTCCAGGGCCCGTCCGGTCAGTGCCAAGATGGCAACCCTGTCTCTCCTGGAGACAGCCTCGGCGTAGCTAGCGAGGTACAGGTCACAGTGCAGAAAGGATCCCTTGCATCTCGCTGGTGCGCCGTCAAAGGGACAGGGGTATTCCGCGGACCGGCTCAGATGGGACGGAGGCAGGTAGTGGTGTGGGGGCTGGTGCCGGAACTGGTGCTGGTGCTGGAGACTGGAGGGACTGCACATTCCCCTCCAAATGCAGAATGGTTGCCAGCACACTGTCCATGGCACTGCTGAGTCTGGAGAGACAGTCCTCTTGATGCCGGACTGTCTCTACGATGGTCAACAGCTCAGTCTTTCCTGCTGTCTCCATTTAGAAGGTTGGTTATTCTGTCACGCTGTAAAATGATAGGAGACAAGCGCAGGAATATGTAATAAGGGTTTTTATTTTCTCCACCCAAACAAAAGAGCAAGGTGTAAACCTCTCAATAATACACGATACGAGACCCGTAAAACAAGTGCACAATAACACGTAGCATGGAAGCTGATACAACAGCACAGGTGCTCACAAGACCAACGGACATGGTAACAATAACCGACAAGGACAATGGGGAACAGAGGGCACATATATACACATACTAATCAGGGGGAATGGGAATCAGGTGTACGTAATGAGACAAGACAGTCCGGGGTTGGTGGTAAAGAATCCAGTTCAGTAACACCTAGAAGGCCGGTGACGTAGACTTCCGGAACTGGTGAACGGAATGAGCAGCAGTACTAGGGGGATCCATGACAACACCATAGAGACAAACGCAGTCAAACCCCTACACCTCTCTCTCATGTTATCAAAGCTAGAGGGAAAGGGGGCGGGTGTCAAGAGTTTAAATATGCCCTATGAGTAACAGGAGCTGTTAACTGGAGCTCCTCCCACATGCAGAATTTGGCCGTGTTCGAGAGCATCAAAACTGTGATGTATCATGGGTAAATTGTGACTGACTGATCTACAAATAATAATGAGTTGTTAGTTATGATGCAAGGTGATTTGTAGATCAGTCAGTCGGCAGTTGCATGCACTGTCGGCTGCCTTACTTTTGCTTTCCCCCTTCACAGAACTGACCAGACAGTATAGGTGAAACCGAAGCAATATGGCGGAAACTAGGTGGAGCTTTTGCATAACACCCCCCTAGCTGTATCAAGGTTGTGATGACAAGTGAATGAGAGCAGAGGGGAGTGGGCATAGTTTTGGAATGGAATGAGGCCTGCGTCTACCCCCATGCCCCTCAGTTTGATGTCAAGTTAGAGGCGCCAGGGGGACAGTCGTTCCTTGTTCCAAGGCTGTGCCTGTGCCTCATCTGCATATCCTGTTTACTTTCATTTATTGTGGTGTCATGACGTACCCTGGGGGGAGGATCATAGCCCCCTCCCCCTCTCTCACCACAGTTTTATAAATACCTGGTAGAAACTGCTATGCAGTATTTAGGGAGAGCGAGAACAAAGACCTTCTTTTGTTCAAAACTCCTATATCCCCAAAATGGGAGAACTAAACCATATTTATATTTTTGAGAATGTGGGAATGGTCCGTGGACACTTAAGGGACAGTTATGACAAGTGTGTTTCATTTGGTGATCTCATGGAGGACAGGAAACACACATAACTGTATGACTTAAAGTGTACATTTCCCAGCTGTCAGGTTTACATCTAAATATTGTGAAATGTATGTGATTAAACATGAAACTATTTGTGAAAAGATGTAATGTGATGTTAACCTTCTAAATGAGAGTATGGGTTTTCATATAAAGCTAACCAAATCAATGGCCATGCCCACATGAGCATAGACATTACATCGGCGTCAATGGACCGCCCTTTTCTACTTCAGAGTATAAGACCACCCGTGACCAAATTTACATTTCATGCCAAAGAGACCCACGGTAAGCCGGATGTCTCGATTGGTTATGAAGTCAGAAAAAGCTGTGACATCGTCCCCACGTTGGAATGGCTACAATTCTATAGGGCACGGAGACCATACAGCTGTAGTTTTGGCTACACGGCTGGAAATGGTTAAACTCTGAGACTATTGATCACTACAGAATAAGAGCAATGAGTCTGCAGCTAGAAATGACGTAAATCTAGAGTGAGAAAACAGACAACCGCTGAAGCATCTATCTATGAGAACATTTCCGAATGGTACTCTGAAGTATCCATTCTAACCCCCAACAATCACGAAAGACATTGTGACTTCTGAGAAAGTTAACCAGAGACTCAGGTGAACTCTACAAGACGATTGAGTGTTTAACGGAGAGACCACAATGACATACAGGCGTAAATATGTACATTGCAATTTATTCTCGAATGAGCGGCCGTTCATGTGCAAAGGATTAGCATTCAATGAATATAATTATAGACTGTGTGTAGTGAATCCATTTTGTCTTTCACCACCCCTTTCTTTTGTTTACCAAGCCGTCATATTGGCATAGCCCACTAGGGACGTTTCTATCATTGTTAGTAACCAATATCTACTGTTTGTTTGTTCTGTAATTCTGTGTGATTATTTAGTTAGTTAGTAAATAAATAATTAAGCCAATTTGCATATTGCTGATACATGATTTTGGCTAGGGTTCGTGCAGATATCCAAGGGTTTGCAACGTTCTGTAATGAGAATTGAGGTAATAATAATCATTCATTCATAGAACACTAATTGATCAGATATTAAAATATCTGAAGAGTTATATTCAGAAAATTATAACTTTGTAATCTCAACATTTTCCGTGGTGCCCCGACTCCCTAATGAATTAATGTTTACATGATTAGTTTAATCACATAATAATTCAACCTAGAGAACTGATTTGATATAAATAAGTCTTCACATTTAATGATAGTCACAGACACGACAGTGGTTTCGGAAAAATAAGAGGTGTGTGTGTGTGTGTGTGTGTGTGTGTGTGTGTGTGTGTGTGTGTGCGTGTGCGTGTGCGTGTGCGTGTGCGTGTGCGTGTGCGTGTGCGCGTGTGCGTGTGCGTGTGCGTGTGCGTGTGTGTGTGTGTGTGTGTGTGTGTCTTTATAAGCACTACATAAATGCCTCAGAAATCTTGTTTTGGAAAACAGCTGAGGGATGGGGCTGTAGAAATGCAGCCACTCTCAATTTCATAGACAGAGCTATGGATGCAAGGGTCGACCATCCTGAGATCCAAATGATAGTTTCGTCCTTTTTTTTGAAGTTATACAGTGCTTGATTACAATTAGGCCTACATTGTTTACAAACGTACGTAATAGTGTAAGACAGTTAAACTAAGGTCATGAGACATTTAGAAGCTGTATTCTTCAAGAATCAATGGCTATATAACATTAATTTAAAAGCATCATTAATGTCTTATTTCTCCATTAGGCCTACTGATTCATTACTGACCTCTGGGTACCAGTCAATGATTGAAAAGTCAGAGGAAGACAGATCAACAAAGGAGCTCAAACAGTATAGCATCCATTCAGAAATCGTGCCAGTGAACATCAATGTTTTATATTTGAATAATGGTTATTCTGCAGAAATGTGTGTTTGATGTCCACTGTCCCCGATAATGTTTTTGGCATTTCGGGTGAAGACGTTCGAATACCACTGTTGTACAAATTGTGACATTTTTTCATCAAGTTTGTCACCAAGTTAATATACAGTCAGGTCGATCACAAAGTCCATACATACTGTATAAGATGAGAAAAACATATACCATTGTTGACACATTGGATTTAGGTGAGTCTCAGTCCTTGCAGTGAGTTCCACAATAGAACCTATCGGACAACCTTCCTGGTTCTCGCTATTAAGAGTTTGCAGCTGTTGAAAATCGTGGGTGGAGCATTGATAACATTCAGCTGTCAAAAAATATTTTAAGTCCAATGTATTTGCAGCTACCACATAAGGCCGGTTTGGTTTGGGGCCAACTGATCTATTTCATGCTCCTTTCCAATCAATCATAATGTCTGACAATAAGAGCAGAAAGATATTGACCTATTCAGGAGTGGTATTTATCAAGCAGCATATAGCTGTTTCGGCTTCTAATATCAATGTAGCCTAGCAATTTTGTTAATTTGTTAGAGACATTGATGCTATGCATTTCTGATTTAAATCAGCTACCTTGCCCATGAATTAACAAATGCACATCTTCCCTTTCTTTAGAAAATATTTCCTTCCTAAATGTATTTATTTATTTAGAAGGTATTTATTTAGAAAGTATAGAACGAAACAAAGAAAGATCTGGATAGAGGTTTTCGCTGTTTTCTAGGAACATTAGCTGTTGTTCTAGGAAAGGTGACGCACATTCCATGTCCTTAACTGCACTTTGGGCATACAGTAGCTGATGCGACAATTCTCTTGAAAATACGAGGCAGCTAGCGTTGAACCGCTTTAACATACTTCTAAAATACTTTTTTAATTAGGAGTTAAATTAGGACCTAATATTTTTCAAGAAGAGTACTATGCAGTCAGCGAGTGCCTGTGCTGTGCGGCACTGAGGTTTAGTCCCATGCACGGCTGATAAAAATAGCGCGTCTTCCATTCCGTTATCTTTTATTGCCTATTTGTCACATATGCAAATGTTTAAGGCAACACTTTAGAGAGAGTTTGATGTTTACGTTTTAGTATCTAATAGACTGCATGGGCGCATCAAATATTTACTAGAAAATACAGTAACACGTTGTGCGTAAGTAAGTCGCTGTGCATAATTTATTGTAATTTGGCACAGGGGAGATCATGTTCACGCGCATTCCATGAGGGTAGTTAAATCCACATAGTCATTCGTCTCTCTCTCTCTCTCTCTCTCTCTCTCTCTCTCTCAACCGCGCAATTGATTGTGAACCGCTACGTTATCAAAGAGAGCAGCATCAAGTAGATTAGCATGTAGGCCTAAAATCGCACTCTGTGACGAAGGTTTGACCCCTGCCTTTGCCAATGTAGCTGACATGTCATCCGAAATGTTGCTCGAGCGTTATACAGACAACTGTCGTCGAGAGAAGCCGTGAAGAGCAACAACTCCATGCGCTGATTACGGACGGCGGAATATACAACTGGGGATTCCGAGGGCGACTAGACTGACCCCCTCTAACTCTCCCTCCCTCATTCCAGTCTCTCCCTCGCGCAGTTTTCCGTCCTGTGTCAGGATAACGTCGCTAACAAAGAGCATTTCTGGCGTTAAGAAACCGCACAAATGGAAGCAGTTGAGAAAACTCTCACTTACCGAGACGACACCGGACCTTATAGAAAGCTGCTCCCTGGAAATGAAGACAAAAACCAGTGCAACCCTAAGGCAAAAAGTGACGAATCCAATTATGTTGATTTGGATGATTTACTTGATATGAATTCAGAGGGCACAAAAACGGTTAAAGTGACTTTTACCGGTGACGGTAACCAGCTTGCAGTTTTCAAATGCAACAGTGATACGTCCGGAGAGAGGAGCCCAGGGGTTCGCGAGATTGATGACAATGTGGATCAAATCTATGAGGAACCATCGAAGGACAGGTGGGCAGATAGGCCTGTCTCGGAAGATCACCCCATGGACACGTATTTGACAGAATTTAACAGCAATGTGGACTTGGAGAATGACAATACGACAGAACCCCAGAGCGAAATTGTGCCTCGTGATTATAATGTCCCCAGCGATTGTGAGGAGTTACAATACACAGACATGTATTTGAACAGTAAAACCGAATCGGACGACGGTGAGAGCGTAGTATTTTCAGACCATTGTGCTCCTGATACGGTGATAGACGAATCGCACTACATTACAACGCACGAAATCCAACTGACAGAGCTTGACCATGATGTCGATTACGATTTTGGACGGGGAACCTGTTGGGATATTGAGGACGATATGGTTTATTCATTTGTGGATTATGCCTCTTTTGAAAGCGATGAAACAACGGAGGAAACTTTGATAGGCCTAGTGGATGGTAGGAGCCAGGTGAAAGTAAAAAGCAGCAAGGCGCAATGTAATGTACACCAACGTGTTTCTGGTTGTGCAGTTGTCAGCACTGAGAGTGAGTTTTGTGACTCTGACAAATGCCCCAGCTCAGATGAAAGCGTTTGTAAAAACCAAAACAGTAGTGGGAATTCGGCGGGGCAAATTCACCTGTCAATCAAGACGTCATCAAGAGCGATAAACGACTCTAACAATATCATTGAGAATGAAAACATTTGTTATAATACCAAGCACGTGGGAGACAGGAGTCACTTCTTTTTTACAAGCACTGACGCCAGAGCGGAAGCCTTGTGCGATAGATCCCAATATTTTATCCCAGCCCCGGGACGTCAACACTTTGCAACTAAATTAAGAGGGAAAGATGTTAACGAATATTCCAGCGGTGCGTCAAGTTCGATAAGTGAACTGGACGACGCTGATAAAGAAGTGCGTAATTTAACCGCCAAATCATTTAGGAGTTTAGCATGTCCCTATTTCGATGCTATAAATTTGAGCACTTCAAGTGAGTCTTCAATGTCAGAAAATGGGCTTGGCTTAAACAAGTGGTCAGCTTTCGTTGACCTTAAATATGGTAATATGTCACATGGCAGAGAGCAAAATCTAATCGCCCATAAGAGTGCAACTGCAACTTTTGAAATGAGCAAGAACGCAGACTATAAGAGTATACATGGTATTGCCATAAGCAATAAGAAAGGACCCCAAACCAAGATGTTTTCTTTGAATACAAAAATATCTAGTCCACAACATGCATCTTCCTCTACCCAAAACGTAGAGATTGCAGGCCCATTTGAACCAGGCAGTGAGGTTATCACTTTGACAAAGACATTGAATTTTCGCTGTAATGTTGAAGCGGGTTCACCTGAACCCGGAAAGTCTCACAAATATTCAGAAAATGCGTCAGGAGCACGTTCCATGGATGAAGTTACCGGCACCTTGCCAGCCAAGCCAGGGAATGAAGTGAGCTACCAACACAGTGACGCGGGTGATTGCATGGAAGGCACACATAAGAAGGCAAGTTTCGCATCAAGTCTCTTAAAAAATGTCATTTCCAAAAAAATGCAATTTGAACAGGAGCGCAAGATGGAGAGGGGGGAGATACGGGACACGCATCCCACGCACTCCCCATGCTTTCAATGCAAGGATCAAGATGGGATAAGAGAGAGGGATACAGAGAGAGGCGTGCATAGTCAATCCTCAGAATCGGGTTCGGGATACACAAGCAATTCTTCTGATGAACAAGGGGCTGTGGACAGTAGACCTAATTCTTGTAACCCCAAGGAAGAGCGTACAAGAACACTAGCAAGCACTAGAACACTTCAGCCCATAAATGAGGCACGACTAGATTCTCAAAAGGATGCATGCGAGCACACAAGAGGATCCCTGAGCCATAGCCAAAACAGCGCATTCAAATCATGGCGGGATGGTGAGCCAGAGCCCCGAGATGAACATGAAATTCGTACCGTTTTAGATGGGACACACTCCACAACAGATAACACGGGGGAAAGGGAGTTAGACACCAGAGCTGTAAGTAGCAAGCTAACTAAATTGTCACACTTGTTTGTTCCAAGTTCCCAGCGTCTCCCTAAAGATACGGAATTGAAAGAACAGATGTCAGACAGTACTTTACTCGGTGCGCAAAAAGAGCAACAAGGGGACCGGGAGAGAAAGTTTAGACCTGACAACAATGCAGGAATCGTGAAAGGGTCAAAGGCACCCGAGATAAAAATACGCCTGAGGAGCGTAAAAGAAAACAAATGCAATCCGCTAACAATTGACAACTTGTTAACCCCTAATATAAGTGATCCAATAAAGTCAGCAGGTGACTCCAAATGCCAGGTGCTGCCAGCGCCAGACAGAGTGCCACACTTTACGGTTAGGGATATAAGAGACAATAAGGGCAAGTTTCAGACGCCAATTCATCAGGTAAGAGACGTACGTAAATTGGTCAAGAGTTCATATAGTTTAGTCTCAGTGGATAACAGCGAGAGTAAAGGCGCAGTCGCCCCTGCAACTGCCTCGTTACGCGATGATAAAGCTTCTAAGAAACAACCCGGTAAAAAATCGCCTCCCTCTTCAATTGTAATAAAATGTCAGTCTGTAAATACAAATAGCAGTACTAAACAAGTTGTGCTTGTAACCGAGGCTCCAAAGCAGAGACAAATTGAGAACGATAGGTCATCCCCCAAACCATCTCCAGACTGTGCCAAAAATGAACCCACGTCGCTGCACAGGGCGACGGGCAGACCTCCAATTGGCTTCTCTAAACACCCCAACACAGATCAGTCCGAGGCTAAACAGAAGCAGGAAAAAATGGTCGAGGCAGGTGAACGCAAACCGGAGTCGAAAATACCAAAACAGGGGGCGTTAGAGAAACTAAAGGCGGCCGTTAAAACAATGGAACAGCTTTATGTTTTTGACAGAAATGAATGGAAGCGCAAGAGCCAGGCTCCCTGGCCTATTACAGACAGTCATGTTCTGTCACTCATTGCTAAAGAGGAGCATGGTGGCCCGGAGGAGATAGGTTCAGCAGGTGGCAGAGAGAGGCTTATTACAGAGACAAACACAGACAGGTTGCCAGAAACATGCAACATTCAAGAAGAGAAAGGTTGTCTAAGAATAATCCATGTCCCATTCACAAAGGACACATTTAAAACCCAGTCACAACAAAGTAAAATGTTTAGTAACAAAAGCGTGTTTCATTTGGGGAACAGCATTAAGACAGCTGTCAGTAGCAGCAGCTCTGCTAGTAGGAATGGGCCACAACCCTGTTCTCCATCACATGCAACCTCTATGGTGAAAAGCATTAGCACTAAGACCCCGAAAGCTCCACTGTCATTGAAAATATCCCCCCCAAAACGAGCCCTGGTGGACAGGGGAAGGTTCAAAAGCAGCCCCACCACAGAGACACCACCACAGCCCATCAAATCTGGCAACCCAGACTCTGAAAACTACTTAACAATACCTGTAGAAGGCAGGTATGTCGGTCAAGTGAAACTGCCCGTTCAAGAGCAGGTATTCCCAAACAGCCCTGCTGCCAGTCAACCTGGCATCACCGACACCAAGAGATCCGAGCATAATTCTATCCAGTCCCTCAAACGGTCCCCTGTTGTCATGGAGACGCGGCCCCCGGATACCCCCACCACCCCCACTACCGCCACCATCTACCACCACTCTCTACCAGTGGTCAAGCAAGGAGCCCCCCAGCCGCAGGTGTTCTGCTTCTCCCCGTCCATTGCCCCCTTCCCCACAACCCCTTCGGAGGGAGACCCCTTCCAGCTTACCCAGAGGAAGATGCTCTTTGATCCCACCACTGGACAGTACTACCTGGTGGACACTCCGAGTGAGCCAGTCACCCGGCGTCTCTTCGACCCTGAGACGGGCCAGTATGTGGATGTGCCCATGCCTATACCTATGCCACAGCTGCAGCCAGTGACCCCCATGTCCGTGTCCCCCCTGGCGCTGAACACGGGGGGGCTGTACGCACCCACCTACATGATCTACCCGGGGTTCCTCTCACCCATGCTTCCTGCACAGACGGTGATGACACCCCAGGTCGCATCCAACGTGGCATCCCAATTGGAGGACGAGAGCGGGGATACGGCTCACGGGCAATACACCCTGGTGCGTGGGGGGGGACAGGAGGGTAACATGACGGGGGCAGAGAGCCCCTACTACAGTGCTACTGGAGGGTCAGTGCCAGCGTCAGTGCCCGTCACCGTGGGCCACCACGTCACCACCCGGGGGAGTGCGGCCTTGTCAGAAGGGAAACCACCGGTCATCAGCATCCCGTCGCAGCAGCGCCCGAGAATCATTGCACCACCCTTCTTCGATGGGACGACCATGAGCTTTGTGGTGGAGCATCGGTAACCACTAAGGGAATATACACAGTGAGTCACCTTGAGTGTTTACTTCTCACTCATGCTTGTACCACTTCTAAGCTGTACAGTCTGTGGCTGGAATACAACCTTAAATTACTTGTATACATATATTATATTGACAACATGCAAAGACCCCAATCTGTACTGGAATACCACCAAGCATGCCATTAAAATGTTTACATAGTGTCTTTGTTTACAATCTACAGCCCCTTTAAAATCCACTTTTTGACGGCATAAACAGCAGGTGAGTATTGTCTCTGTATGGCCCTGATTCCGATTTAGGAAATTAAGCCTTTCTTACGCACCCCTTTCCTACGTACTTCTCAGTAGTTGGTATTCAGACTTACCTTATCGTAACGCGCTTTGCAGGTGTGGTTCCCTTGCGCATGCTGAATAAATGTAATTCAACCCTTTAAATATGGTGTTCCTTTTAGTTAGGATTTTGTCGACACTCAATAGAATATCTAGAGATTACGGGTTCAGAATATTAGGGATCAATGAAAGAACGCCATCTAAATAGGCTATATGTATTTAGTCTCCGTTTCAGCACCAATTGGTAGATTAAAAAAATACTCTGATCTTTAGATTATTTAGATTTAGGAAAGTATTTATGAATCATAAAAAACAGGCTTGGAGATTCTTTACTCACAAAATAAAGAAAACGATGGTTTGATTGAAGATGCTCTGCCATTTTCCAACTTCTCAGAGCATTTCGTATTATTCTGTATGTAAATCCGAGACACTCCATTTAGTATGATATGTTACGTTTGGTATAGTTGCGTAAGATAGATGGTTAGTTTAGGCAAAAACTAAAGTAGCGTTGTTGGTCGAGGTGAATGGGTGGGCGTATAACTCGAATGTTTAGCAACCCAAAGGACAACTTTAGAATTGTAGCTAATTAGCATATTTTCAACTACTTACTAATGTTTAGCTACTTTGCAACTACTTAGCATGTTAGCTAACACTTCCCCTAAACCTAACCTTAACCCTTTGATCTAACCCTTCACTTAACCCCTAACATTAATAACCCTTTTAGCTAACTCTTCCCCTAACCCCAAACTTAACCCGTTGTGCAAATTTGTAACATATTGTATGTTTTGCAATTCGTAACATATAATACGAATTGTAATTTGCAACATATCATATGGAATGGGTGATGGACATCCACAAATTAATACCATACATTACATATCATATGAAATGCTCTGAGACCAAGTTGCAGTTCCTGGTTGCTAAAATTCTAATAGTTAGGCTAATTTAAGTTTATGTGACATAGTGTAGAGAATCATTGTACCATCTAAACCACTGTAAAATATATTTTCCATAACCAAAAATATTGTATTTTCAGCTCTTTGAAACTGGTGTACAAAACCGAAAGTAAAAGACGCAAAAACCAAACTTATGAACTGGAAGCATAAGAAATAGCACACATAGACCACTTCTTAGACTTGCTTTCAATGAGAATGACAGATCAATAACACACATTTTTATGTGAATTTGGTCAGGTTGCCCAAAAAGTTACATATTGCAGCTTTAATTTAAAAAATTGCCACATTCAGTTTTTCAACCCATGATAATGTTGGAATATTAGTGTACATAGAATTATAATAGGGAGAATAGTGTACAATAGTAGGCTATTGCTTGCACGAACCATGGAACTGTGTAATGACACGGCCAAGTTGTAACGAGTGCGCTGAGAGTCGGGAAGCAAGTTCAGGGAGTGAGTGTTTTAATAAAATACACGGAAAATAATACAAAACAAGAAACACTAACAGCACACAGACATGAAACAGAAACAATGACGCCTGGGGAAGGAACCAAAGGGAGTGGCATATATAGGGAATGTAATCAGGGAAGTGATGGAGTCCAGGTAAGTCTGATGACGCGGAGCTGCGCGTAACGATGGTGACAGGTGTGCGCCATATAACGAGCGGCCTGGTGACCTAGAGGCCGGAGAGGGAGCACACGTGACACAAGTATTGCGCATTGCGTCGGGTTCAAACTGTTACGGCTTGGTCTGTGCTCCACTCCGTAGTATTTTAATTAGCCAACATGTCTTTTTTTTACATTATGAACTGTGACTAATGATCCACCCCGCCGTGGCGTTTAGAGCGGAAGCAAATGAAGATAAACGAAACAATATAATTCAATGAATGATAATGTAGGCTTTACCAACTGAAGGGAGCTAACAGTAAATTGGCAGTTAAATATGTGTGGTTATTAGGCCTACTGATAGTTGATACTGACAGTGGCTAAATATTTAACATGATAGAAATAGGAAGCAGAGAACGTCAAGGTAGCCTATAATTCAGACATTCAAGAGTGCCCATCCCTGCAAGTTAAAAGGCTGTACAATTTCAATTCTGCGTAATGGTCCAGCATTTCATAAACTTTTCTGTGAGAAAGTTGATATGTTGATATGCTTCAGTTTGTGTCACATTTGTCTCCAGCGATTATAAGTTAAAATAGATCTAAAACAAGTGTAATTTATATTTACAATTTCCTTATTCAAACGGATTACTCATTTACCAAGCTATATGAAGTTGTAAATTACAGTGCATGGAGAATGCTGTTATTTCTATTGGAAAAAAGCTAGTAAATGTTTTTTCCACTTGGAACCATCAGGTTCGCTCGACCTTATTCACGGTTTCCGTGCGCGTAATGGTGGTGGAATTATGAGAGAATTAAATCAAGGTCAAAATACGATGTATCTGTAGACACACCTCCGCCACACCTTCATTTCTTAGATCTTCACCCGAGCGAATAGCAGGTGAATAGCATTCTATTCTCATGCTTAAATTCAAGGTCAGAATATGCATAGAGAGAAAAGTGCATAAAAACGGGACTACGGTACATTTATGCTCACTTAACTCGGGTCGGAATCAGGCCCTATGAGATTTGTAAAAAAAAAAATCCACCACCTGAGAAATAATGGTTAAGATTTGGTTTGAGATTTATGTTGTGAAATGAAGAAAATTCATAAGCAATTTACAATTACCACCAAGTGGGTTAAAGAGATTGAACGAAATCTTAAGCACTTACAAATTTGTAACATATTGTACGAATTGGAATTCGTAACATGTTCAGATTGCAGTTTTTAACTTAATTTTTTTAATTTAAATTGTAATTTAAAAAATGTGTAAGTGGGTTTGCGACAATTTTCATAAAGCCTTTCATAAAGAATTTAATTAATGCTCCATTATTGCATTATTATTAAAAGTGCCACGTCCCCCTCACCTCCTCCCATCTACTTGGAACTTTAAGATGAATGAGGAATGTTAGATATTATGAATTAGTATAATGAATGATGAGACCAGATTGACTTGGCACAATAAGCATCTTGTTCCCTTGTGATGAATGATGATGTTATTAACCTTTTTTACACTTTTCTTATGATATAAGTCCCCTGAATTTTATTTTAATTTTACGTTGCTGTCTCCAATCAGGCCTTTCAAGTTATCGAGTTTGTTTATTGAAATAAGACACAGACAGGTGAGGAAATGTCAATTGTTTTGGATCTATTTTACCTTAGGATCGCTGGAGACAAATGTAAAACCAGTGATATGGCAGCTAACTGAAGCATATCAACATTTCAACTTTTCCACAGTGAAGTTTATGAAGTGCTGGGCTTATTACATGCAAGGATGACATTTGGAGACCTAAGCTATAGGCTTCTGTAGCCATGCGCAAATTACATTAAAGGGGCAAACCTACCGAGTTGATTTATGATTTTTAGTATGTTTTAATTATATTGGGGTGGCAGGGTAGCCTAGTGGTTAGAGCGTTGGACTAGTAACCGAAAGTTTGCAAATTCGAATCCCTGAGCTGACAATGTAAAAATCTGTCGTTCTGCCCCTGAACAAGGCCGTTAACCCACTGTTCCTAGGCCGTCATTGAAAATAAGAATTTGTTCTTAACTGACTTGCCTAGTTAAATAAAGGTAAAATAAATATCCCTGGGCTTTTTACTGTATTTAACAAAAACGGTATCAGGCTAAACAATTAGCCATTTTCGGTAGCCACCATCAGTTATACCCACATACTGTATTTCTATAACTGTCACTTGAGTGCTCATTTCCTTACATTTTGCATCATTCCATTACATACTTAGTTTACCTTTCTTTCCTCTGTCACATTTGTGTGGTTGTTCCTGAGGATCACTAGCAATAGTGGCTCATATTAGTCTAATGTATTACAAGATGTGCAGTAAATTGGGACTTGTAGCTCACATATGTAGCAGTTTAAACTTGTAACCTGGTGCACAGTTCATTACATTTTAGTCATTTAGAAGACGCTCTTATCCAGAGCGACTTACAGTAGTGAATGCATACATTACATTTCATACATATTTTTTTTTTTTTTTGTACTGGCCCCCCATGGGAAACGAACCCACAACCCTGGTGTTGCAAACACCATGCTCTACCAACTGAGCTACAGGGAAGACCACTGGACCGTTGTCATCACAGTTCCATGATTAGTGGGTATTATCAGGGTAGATTTATAGGACTAGTGTTCAACCCCTATTGTACACTTTGAATCAAACCACTGTAATTTTGATTCACCAATATATTTAGTGCGTAAAGGCTTTCCAAACCTGTCTTTTATTATTATTCATGAATACTTTCCTAACGCTAAATATATAATATACAAGATCAGAGTATTTTTAAATCTACCAATTGGTGCAGAAAAATAGACGAATATGCATGTATTTAGGCCTACATGGCTTTCTTTCATTGATTGAAAAATGTATTTAACCTTTATTTAACTAGGAAAGTCAGTTAAGAACAAATTCATATTTACAATGATGGCCTACCCCGGCCAAACCGGCGATGCTGCGCCACCCTATGGGACTCCCTTTCACGGCCAGTGGTGATACAGCCTGGAATTGAACCAGGGTCTGTAGTGACACCTCTAGCACTTAGATCAAATCAAATTTTATTGGTCACATACACATGGTTAGCAGATGTTAATGCGAGTGTAGCGAAATGCTTGTGCTTCTAGTTCCGACAGTGCAGTAATATCTAACAAGTAATCTACCAATTCCCCAACAACTACCTAATACACACATATCTTAAGAGGTGAATGAGAATATGTACATATAAATATATGGATGAGCGATGGCCGAGCGGCATAGGCACGGTGCAGTAGATGGTATAAAATAAAGTATATACATGTGATATGAGTAATGTAAGATATGTAAACACTATTAAAGTGTCATTATTTAAAGTGTCCAGTGATTGGGTCTCAATGTAGGCAGCAGCCTCTGAGTCAGTGATTGCTGTTAAACAGTCTGATGGCCTTGAGATAAAAGCTGTTTTTCAGTCTCTCTGTCCCAGCTTTGATGCACCTGTACTGACCTCACCTTCTGGATAGTAGCGGGGTGAACAGGCAGTGGCTCAGGTGGTTGTCCTTGATGATCTTTTTGGCCTTCCTGTGACATCGGATGATGTATGTGTCCTGGAGGGCAGGTAGTTTGCCCCCGGTGATGCGTTGTGCAGACTGCACCACCCTCTGGAGAGCCTTGCGATTGAGGGCGGTGCAGTTGCCATGCCAGGCTGTGATACTGCCTGACAGGATGCTCTCGATTGTGCATCTGTAAAAGTTTGTCAGGGTTTTGGGTGACAAGCCAACTTTCTTCAGCCTCCTGAGGTTGAAGAGGCGCTGTTGCGCCTTCTTCACCACACTGTCTGTGTGGGTGGACCATTTCAGTACATCTGTGATGTGTATGCCCAGGAACTTAAAACTTTCCACCTTCTCCACTACTGTCCCTTCGATGTGAATAGGGGAGTGCTCCCTCTGCTGTTTCCTGAAGTCCACGATCATCTCCTTTGTTTTGTTGACGTTGAGTGAGAGGTTGTTTTCCTGACACCCCACTCCGAGTGCCCTCACCTCCTCCCTGTAGGCTGTCTCGTCGTTGTTGGTGATCAAGCCCACTACTGTTGTGTCGTCTGCAAACTTGATGATTGAGTTGGAGGTGTGCATGGCCACACAGTTGTGGGTGAACAGGGAGTACAGGAGAGAACTGAGCACACTCTTGTGGGGCCCCAATGTTGAGGGTCAGCAAAGTGGAAATGTTATTTTCTACCTTCATCACCTGAGGGCGGCCCGTCAGAAAGTCAGGACCCAGTTACACGGTGGGGTTGAGACCCAGGGCCTCCAGCTTGATGATGAGCTTGGATGGTACTACGGTGTTGAATGCTGAGCTGTAGTCAATGAACAGCATTACATAGGGATTATTTTTGTCCAGATGGGATAGGGCAGTGTGCAGTGTGATGGCGATTGCGTCATCTGTGGACCTGTTGGGGCGGTATGCAAACTGAAGTGGGTCTAGGGTGGTGGTGATATGATCCTTGACTAGTGCCTTAGACTGCTGTGTCACACGGGATCCCTAATATTCTGAACCGTTTTCTCCATATATTGTAGTATAGTCTGTGGAGAAAATTCAAATTAAAGGCACACCAAATTTAAAGGGATGGCTTTAGATAAATGTACTGAAAACCCTATAGGTTCCAAAAGTTGGTTGAAAATACACTTGCACTTACGAGCTTAGATGGTTCTCGAATTAATCAGGTCTCTGCATATAAATACTTAGGGATATGGTTGGATGATAAACTATCTTTTAAAATGCATATTGATGAACTTTGTAAACGGCAAAAAATCAAGCTAGGCTTCCCCTATAAAAACAGGACATGTTTGTCCTCTACAAATAGAAGACAAATTGTGCAAGCTACTTTTATGTCTGTTATAGATTATGAAATCGCTGTATGCTACTTATCATTGCGCACTTAGGTTTATTACAGGTTCAGAACTCACCACTGTGTTTTATATCAACATGTGGGTTGGACTTCGTCGTCCGTGAGACGAGAACAACATGCACTCGTGTTTGTCTATTAAGCACTTCTGAATAAACTACCTTCTTATTTCTCATCACTCATCAATCTTAGAATTATAATTCCTAAAACCAGGTCTCAAGCATGGATTACACTTGAAGCCCATGCGATTTCCAGAGTTGGGTATGGCTGCCTTTTCCTGTTATGCTCCTTGCCTATGGAAGAGCCTGCAGACTAAACTTAAACTTGAGACTCTTGTCCCCCTTGCCCATTTTAAATATTTATTGGAGGATTTTTATTTTTGTATTGCTTGTAACTGTTTCGGGTAAATCAAGTTCTTGTGCTGTTAGGGTAATAACCTATGTGTAAATGTAATCTGCTGCTGTATTTTTTTGTGTTATCTGTGATCGTTTTGTTTGTCTTGTTTAGTTTTTGAATCATTGTACCTAAACTTTATGTGTAAACATGTATACGCAGGGCCCAGCTGTAAAAGAGACCTTGGTCTCAGTCTGTGTTCCTTGTTGAAATAAAGGTATAATAATAATACTGAATGAATACTCCACGAGAAAATCTGGTGGCCACCAAGTGGGAGGGTTTTCAGCGGTTGAATTCAGCAAGCGCAGGGGAACCACGCATGCAAAGCCTGTTACGCACCTACATAGGGTAAGTCTGAATACCAACTACTAAGAAGTGCGTAGGAATGGTGTGCTTAGGGAAGGCGTACATTTCCTACAGTAAGTCTGATTCGGGCCCCAAATGAGTTATCTGGTATTATAGTTTATCAGTGCTTCTAAGTAATCAGTCACAGACTGTACTTTACGGTAGTATTTCCAGTAGTTTCCTAGTGTTTACTAGAAGATTATGTGGTAACAATACTTTCTGGTACTTTAAATAATTATACACAATTGGTAGGCCTACTTGATGTTGCTTGTTTTAGTGAATTCTAAAGAAAGAAAAATTGTATTTCTGTGTGATGTTTTCAGTTTGCCCTATACTTTCGAGGTAAAGTATTCAGAAAGCATCTCAGAGTAGGAGTGCTGATGTACAATCAGTTTCTAATTCAGATCATAATGTTTAAAAATTATATTGACTGGGAGGACCTGATCCTAGATCAGCACTCCTACTCTGAGACACATTGTGAATAAAGGCCAATGTCTGTACCGTTAGATACAGGGCCTTAGTTCCGACTCGTTGATGGTAATGAGTGATAACAGAGATTCCTAAAGGAATAGTTCACCCAAATTACAAAATGACATATTGGTCTCCTTACCATGTAAGCAGTCTATGGACAAGGTATGACCACCATGCTTTGGTTTTGTTTACCTGATCACTGTTTCAAATGCTAACTTTTTTGCATTTGTGGCCCAAATTCAAGTTAAGTCAATAATATCATATTAGCATTTTCGCTCTTCATGTCCAATCAAGTATAAAAAAATGTATTGTGTAACTCAATTAAGTTACATGTAGTTTCAACTGTTTCAACAGAAACTGAACTGATAAATAATCATACAGGATAGCACATTGTATGTCCAGTGGTGGCCCGAAATTATTGACACCCTTGATAAATATGAGCAAAATTGACTGTATAAAATAAATAATTAAAATATTGTATACTCCAAAAAATGTTACAATTATATTATTTTATACTAATACAATTTCTCAGAGAACAAGATTTTGTTTAACAAGTAATACTTTTTATCTCGAAAAGATAGTTGTAAAAATTATTGACACCACCTGTTTTCAATACCTCACCTTGCGAGGTTAATGACACTGAGCCTTTTTCTATTGGGATGTATCAAACTGTCGCACGCAACATATATCCATGTTTTCATTGATAAATCAGAGCCATATTACATTTTGCGGGAATACTAGGCGCACGCAAGGTCCAAGCACACCAAGACAGTCGTGAAGAGGACACGACAAAACCTATTCCCCCTCAGGAGACAGAAAAGATTTGGCATGGATCCTCAGATCCTCAAAAGGTTTTACAGCTGCACCATCGAGAGCATCCTGACTGGTTGCATCACTGCCTGGTATGGAAACTGCTCGGCCTCCAACCGCAAGGCACTACAGAGTGTAGTGCGTACGGCCCAGTACATCACTGGGGCCAAGCTTCCTGCCATCAAGGACTTCTATACCAGGCGGTGTCAGAGGAAAGCCCTAAAAATTGTCAAAGACTCCAGCCAACCTAGTCATAGACTGTTCTCTCTGCTACCGCACGGCAAGCGGTATCGGAGCGCCAAGTCTAGGTCCAAGAGGCTTCTAAGCAGCTTCTACCCCCAAGCCATAAGACTCCTGAACATCTAATCAAATGGCTACCCCTGACCATTTGCATTGCCCCACCCCCTCTTTTACACCGCTGCTACTCTGTTATTATCTATGCATAGTCACTTTAATAACTCTACCTACATGTACATATTACCTCAATTACCTCGACTAACCGGTGCCCCCGCACATTGACTTTGTACCGGTACCCCCTGTATATAGTCTCGCTATTGTTATTTTACTGCTGCTCTTTAATTACTTGTTCCTTTTATTTCTTATTATTTGTATTTTTTAAACTGCATTGTTGGTTATGGGCTTGTAAGTAAGAATTTCACTGTAAGGTTGTAATACCTGTTGTATTCAGCGCATGTGACTAATACAATTTGATACAATTCGATTTGATTTAATTTGATTTAGAGTATTTTTTGTGAGCACGCATCTTTGATAAATGAGGCCCCAGGCCGTTGACATTTGTTGGATGACATGGAAATAAATATCTTTGGCCATGCATGCTAGTGATGGGTTTGGCATCAAAATGCATGAGCAGAAAAGAACACATACCTACTGTAAAATATGGTGGTGGTACTTTGATGTTATGGGGCTATTTTGCTTCCACTAGTTCTGGGGCACTTGTTAAGGTCAATGTCATCATGCATTTTACCCAGTACCAGGACATTTTAGCCAAAAACCTGGTTGCCTCTGCCAGGAGGCTGAAACTGGATCTGAAAGTGGATCTTCCAGCAATACAATAACCCTAAGACACAGGAACCACAGTAGGGGTGCTGAGGGTGCTGCAGCACCCCCTATTTAAAAAAAAAAATGTTTCTCACAGTAGTCCTGTATATAGCCGTCTGTAGCTCTGGCAAAAACACATTTTCAGTGCGGTTATCCTGAAAAGCTATTGAAAACAGGGGTGTCAATCATTTTGACCCCTTCCTTTTTGAGAAAAAAATTACTTGTTAAACAAATTTCTTTCTCTGAGCAATTGTATTCGTATAAAATAATCTAATTTCCCAAATATTTTAAGCATACATTATAGCTCATTATCTGAATAGTATTTATTTAATAGTAAGTATATGAATAGCCAGATTGATAAATAGTCAATGAATGGTACCCGAACTATCTCCACTGACTCTATCTTGCACTGACCCGACGCACACTCACTAATTTGACACTCCCACACAAAGCCCACACACATTCATATACACTACACACACACATAACACAACACAAACACACATTCATATTCACTACGCACGCACACACACATAACACAACACAAACACACATTCATATACACTACGCACACACACACACATAACACAACACAAACACACATTCATATACACTACGCACACACATAACACAACACAAACACACATTCATATACACTACGCACACACACATAACACAACACAAACACACATTCATATACACTACGCACACACATAACACAACACAAACACACATTCATATACACTACGCACACACATAACACAACACAAACACACATTCATATACACTACGCACACACATAACACAACACAAACACACATTCATATACACTACGCACGCACACATAACACAACACAAACACACATTCATACACACTACGCACACACACATAACACAACACAAACACACATTCATATACACTATGCACACACACACACATAACACAACACAAACACACATTCATATACACTATGCACACACACACACACATAACACAACACAAACACACATTCATATACACTACGCACACACATAACACAACACAAACACACATTCATATACACTACGCACACACACATAACACAACACAAACACACATTCATATACACTACGCACACACATAACACAACACAAACACACATTTATATACACTACGCACACACACAACACAACACAAACACACATTCATATACACTACGCACACACACACACACATAACACAACACAAACATACATACACATTACACACGCACTTTTACACTCATCATTTGCTGCTGCTAATCTGTTCTTTATTTTACTCTCATTATTATCTATTCTGAGGCCTAGTCGCTTTATCCTGCCTTCATGTACATATCTACCTCAAATACCTCGTACCTCTGCACATTGATCTGGTACTGGTACTCCCTATATATAGCTCCATTCTTAAGTATTTTACTGTAGTCCTCGTGTTAGTATTTTAATTCAATTTGTATAATTATTTTTAAAATGTGCATCATTGAGAAGGGCTCATAAGAAAGCATATTTTTTTAACCTTTATTTAACTAGGCAAGTCAGTTAAGAACAAATTCTTATTTTCAATGACGGCCTAGGAACAGTGGGTTAACTGTCTTGTTCAGGGGCAGAACAACATATTTTTACCTTTTCAGCCCGGGGATTCGATCTTGCAACTTGAAATTGAAATCTTGAAATTGCGATCTTGCAATTTAACGGTAAAGTCTACACCAGTTGTATTTGGCGCAAATAATATTTAATTCAAATTATTTATTTTATAAAGTCATCTTTATCAATTAATCCACTAATGAAAGTCACACTCCAATGTTTATCGAAAGTGGTCTTATGTTATTTACAGAATCCAGCCACATGCCTTGCCCAAATGAACTGTATAACATCAGAGTTTTATAATTGCCATGGCGCCTAGTGGCAGCCTAGGCAAAGAGCTCATGTAAATTCTGTACATATTTAATTGTTTTTATGTAAATACTTTTTACAAACTTTATTTTTCAACAGCTAAAAGCGTGCAGATCAAGTCTTGATATCATGAATTGGAATCCTGCCTGTAACTTGATGAAAATCAGCAAGGCCAATAAGCTAGCTAATGTTTTCATTAGAACGACACCTTTGGGTTGTTTTTCAACAATGGTGACCCAAGAGGAGGCTATGCATGCAGAGTTGACAGGGGGCCAGCTTTTTCATTGCTTAGGGGGTACTTCTGAAGTAAGGAGTGGGCTGTACTCTGTGGGGAGCTCATCACAGAGTCCCAGTAAAGAAAAGCTGCAAAAGGCTGAGACGCCCTGCGACCATCTCCGGTCCCCAGATCATCAGATCCTCTCATGACTGCAGCTGTCCATCTTCTGAAGGCTTCAAGAAGCACTCAAACAGACTTGATCTAGCTACTGTTGTAGCCTATATTTCTTTTTAAATTACTTGTTTATTTTGCTTAACAAGCGTTTTGAGATTCTGTCTGTAATGAAAAGAGTGAGATTATTTTAATTTGTCAAACAGCAGCCAAGCATCAATCATCATGTCACCAGAATAATTTTTATTTTTATTTTATTTCACCTTTATTTAACCAGGTAGGCCAGTTGAGAACAAGTTCTCATTTACAACTCCGACCTTGCCAAGATAAAGCAAAGCAGTGCGACAAAAACAACAACACATAAACAAACGTACAGTCAATAACACAATGGAAAAATGTACAGTGTGTGCAAATGTAGAAGATTAGGGAGGTAAGGCAATAAATAGGCCATAGAGGCGAAATATTTACAATTTAGCATTAACACTGGAGTGATAGATGTGCAGATGATGATGTGCAAGTAGAGATACTGGGGTGCAAAAGAGCAAGAAGATAAACAACAATATGGGGATGAGGTAGTTGGGTGTGCTATTTACAGATGGGCTATGTACAGGTACAGAGATCGGTAAGCTGCTCTGACAGCAGATGCTTAAAGAGAGAGGGAGATATACGTCTCCAGCTTCAGTGATTTTTGCAATTCGTTCCAGTCATTGGCAGCAGAGAACTGGTCGAATAAGATCCTCGATATTTATTGGAAAGGAGCATCAAGATCATCACCTTGCACTTTCACCACCCTGTGAATCATCTGTAGCCTAATAAACGTTCCCCGAATCGTAGTCGGAGGACCACACAACATGTCATCGTGTGACTCCAAGTTTACTTCAATATGATAGTTATTATATCAATATTTGCACATAAGAGTGTTTTCACTGCCATTGGTAGCCTAATTAATTTTACAGACACAAAAAGATCCAACCTTGTCTAGTGTATTTTGTTTTGTTGACATTTGGAAAGTTTATGACAAATTTGCTGTTTCCATCATTATCCGGCATGTACTTTACGTGCATAAAAATGTTGGATGGAAACCTGGTTATTGTGACAAAATACAGCTTAAATGTTGAAAATGTATTTCACACAATTTTATCACTTACGTCTACATTTAACTTAATTACATTTTCGTGGGGGAAATATACAAAAATTTGGGTTCCTCAATACTAAATTGATCACATATGTGAAGTGAGATTTCAATTGGCACTGTCCTTTGTGTATTGACGTTTGTGGATATATTGAAACTTAAAATCAATTCCTTGTTCTTCAACTCTATGCACCCTCCCCTCCCCCTTCTTGTCCTCATCCTCTCTTTCACACACACACACACACACACACACACACACACACACACACACACACACACACACACACACACACACACACACACACACACACACACAAATGTGTCGGTGTATTGAGACAATTGCATGAGGGATACATGTCAACTGGGTCAATGGCTAGGGAGTCAGATGGGGTTGAGTGGAAGCATTGGACACGGCTGGGATAGCGACGGGAGAGAAAAGGTCAGGCAATGTAAAGTATTTGTTGTGCTGATGCAGGAGGACAGCTGCTGGGAGAGATCAGATGCTGGAAGGGGGGGGGCAGATTGGTGAGCGAGGCTGCAGCAGGTTAAACTTTTTATAGGTCGCCCCTCTCTCCTAAAAGTGGAGGAGGAAGTGGAGCGGTGCTGACCTCCAGCTCTTACGTAAAGGGGTTACATACTTTTACTACGTTTCACTGTATCTTTTAAGGGTCCCACTTTACATTAAGTTGCTCTTATTGCTGTATAATAACACCACACTGAACCTCACACCCAATATTTTGACCATGTCCACTTTCGCAATGATGGGGCTGTGAATTAAAGGGTAACACTTTATATGAAATGTTAGACCTATTTAATAATGATGTAATTACTCAAGTAATAACGTTGTGTTATCTTATAAGTTAATGTAGTAGTTGCTTTGTAATTGCATAGTCATGAAGTTAAATGGCTATTGATAATGAATGACAGAAGTTGCTGAACTTGCTATCAGAAGGCAACTACTAAATAACTTCCAAACAACACGTGGGTCTAATCCTGAATGCAGATTGGTTAAAACCACATTCCAGCCAGTGTCTATTCCACAAGTTACCACCAGCTAAATCTATGACGTTAAAATGCCTCTTCCATCTTTTATTTTTTATTTCACCTTTTTTTAACTAGGCAAGTCAGTTAAGAACAAATTTGTATAAAACTGTCTCTCTGACATTTGCAACATTATTTCAAAATTCAAATTGGATCTCCAGCTGTCCCATGGTAATGCACGTGTCGGGAGTCGTGATGAGACAGACAGGCAGGCAGCTTTTCTCAGCCAGTCGAAATCAGGAATCAGCATCATTTTTATGGATATATACAAAGAACAGTCAATAGAAAACAGGTAAAACGAAATGAAGTGTTGCTAGTTTGCAGTCTTTTCGTCTTTTCAGCTCCTCTGAACAGTGTCCTGACGAGAGAGCACATTTTTTTATGCCAGGTGAAATCGTGCATCATAAGCTCATTGTTATGTCCATATCCAACTAAATGTCACTAGAAAACAGCTTAAACAAATGCAAATGCAGCTACCTTGTTGTTATTCTGGCCACACTGTTTGACATGACTGTAAGTCAGCTGTAGTTGGCTAGCTAGCAACAAGGAATAAGAACGTTGCCAGCCAGTATGGCAATAGAACGTTTAGAACGAACGACTGGGTCGTGTCTCTGGCAACCGAACTGAGAGAAAAACGACCAGCCCGCTTGGGAAGCAACCCTAGATATGTGTCGGCACAGTATCTTGTGGAAGGATGAAATAGTATGAATTAAATTAATCAAAATAACTTTTTAAATGAAAATATGTAAATCATTATTTAAATATGTTGGTAACCCGTTGTTTAAAAGTGATAATTCCCACAAAGACTGTCTCGGGCCTAACAACACCCGTGCCAATATATCCTCCAAACACTGGCTTTGAGGGCATTATCACTTAAATAACAGCATGCTAGTACGATGTTATTGCTGTGGCATGATGTACTACAGCAGTGGATCCAAACCTTTTTCGGTTACTAGTACCCCTGGTTGGGAACCCCTGTACTACAGCACGCACAATGCTCTGTGTTACATATCCGGTTTTATCTTCATAAAGGGTGTCCCTAAAGCTAACATAGTGGTGTCCTGTCTCTTTATCAATACAATTAAATAATGAACCTTGTCCAAGCCAGAAAAGCCCATAGGACAGGAGCCTATCTCCTGTTTTTGTAGCGTGAGGTAGCTTGGTGTACACCTGGACAGGATGCCAGTATATCACCGGGCCTCACCCCCAATCCATCTCCTTAATGCCGAGTGCCAAGCATCGGGTCCCATTTTTAGAGTCTTTGCTATGACTCACCGGGATTGAACCCCCAACCTTCCAATGTCAGGGAAGACACTCTAATCACAAGGCACTGAATTAGCCTGTGAACACAATTTATTGAGTAATTAGTATCACACAGGTATAATAGTTAATGTGAGTGTTTAATTTACTGCACCATTGTTGCAAAAGTGGATGTGGTCAAAATATTGGGGGTGAGGATCGCCAAGAAAACAAAAACAAATTCAAGCCTTTTCAAATGAACCCTTATCATGATTAAGTTTTATTGCATGTGTCCTGACCACCATCCTTTCTTGTTTTTCTACACAGGAGTGCTTCTTGAGGAGCCTGTCCTGTGATAAGTAGATGTTTCATGGTAATCTTCTCACACCCTTCTTCGCACCCAGTCCACCAAATTCCACCTGAACCCACAATGTTTCCAAGCCCAACCACCTGCCACCATCACCGCCCCATCCAACTCTATCCTGCCGGTGGTCTTTGCAGCACGTCTGTATCTGTAAAGCTATGCTTCATGCCTACTGCTTGTTTGTAAGGTAGCTAATTGCTTTGTAAAACTGCTTTCAGATCTGTATTTAGATTACAGACCATTCCTTTTGTTCAAAAGCAATTGGATTCAGGCACTGCAATATTGTGATTCAAAAGGAAATAATGTAGACTATTTTCCAATTAAGATTCAACATTTTAGACACTTTATTGGATCTACAAACATTGAATTCAGCACGTTTCCCATCCTGCGAAGCAAACGTCTGTTTTGAATTCAGAACAAGTAATGTTAGTTTCTCAGTTATTGTTGAAAAAATTAGATTGCAGCATACAGTATCATTCATCATACAGTAGCATTCAATGTACAAGCTGCTATGATTAATGGGAGAATAAGTAAACATTTCAATTTAAGTGGAAGTTAGGATTCACTCGAGTCCAGTAAACCTGTAATTCAGAAAAGCAGAATAGAAGGCCCATAAAAGTCACACACTTGTGTGTGTGTGTGTGCGAGTGTGACTGTCCCAACAAAAATATTTAATCAGTAGACGTACAATAGACCCTGTTACACCATACATTGGAAAACATTTGCATTTGCAGGGGGGTTAACTCCAATTCAATGCATCATATAGATTGAACATCCAATCCAGGAATTATTTTTAATGAGGGATTTTTTTTATTCTCTAAACTGAGGCGTTTCCTTTTTCTCTTGGCTCTTTGGTGACCTGGAGAAGCAGTAAAAAGATCCCTTTCGCTCTCTGATACTTTGAATCAGGTAGCATTTGTGTTAAAAGGTGACCCATTTTTCCCGTGTCCAAGGGCATTGAAATATTTGATATTGATTTGTACACTTTGTTCTGTTGGAATTTAGAATTCCCAAATCAAAGCTTGTTTCCTCATTTTGCATCTAATAGCCACACAGTTATTGGATTGTATGATTTGATGTGCTTTTATATGACATTTGTATGGCACTCTCCTTGTATGCAAATAATATGATGATAGACTTAAGAGAAACACACGAAGTGTGTTGCTGAGAAAAGCTGGAGCCCTGGGACCTGCCACATATTTAGTGGTTGTTTAGAGTCAGAGGTTGGCTATATAGTATATTTGGGGCAAACGTTTCCCAAGTAGCTTTACTGTAGGCTTAGGGGAGCCAGCTATAGTTGAGACATTTTATGGGATAACCTCCTCTATAGGTTTTGGCTAACTTTTACACTCACGTGTAAAAGGACAATGCCTGTGTGTGTATGTACTGTATGTGTTTAGTAATTGTGAGGTATTATGCATTATGTGAACAGACAACAGGCTAGCGTGCTACTTCAGCATTAAAGAGGTAAGAGGTAGAATACAGAAGAACTCAGATAAATTAGAAATGCATCAGTCGATCATTCATTCATACATAAGTATTTTTTTATTTATGATTTCACAATGTTTTGGGTGGTTGCCTACTTGTAAACAGGAACGGGAAAGGAATTGTCTTTCCCTTTGATCCTTTTCTTAAATGGCAATTATTTAAAAAATAGTGGATACTGCTAATTCATGCCCATTCTGAATACTTTCAGAATAATTCTGAATGCCAATTGTAAAAAATGCTTATATTCACATTCAATCAGGACCAGGGTTGGGGTGAATTCAAATTTCAATTCAGTCATTTCAGATTATGATTTGAAATCAAATTAATTCATTGAAAATTGCTCATTATTAAAACAAATTGGGATGTGGACTTTTACATTTATTAAAACAATTTCAGCTCACACCCAGGGATGAATGAGCTAACATGAAATTGACTTTAAACTTTAAAAAAATATACTAATCTCTTTCTTTCCTTTTGAACAATTTTGCAGTGCAACAATAGACACTCACGCTTAGAGCAATGGTGCTTTCTTCAGTTTTTTTTAAGTTCCGTGTTTGAATGTGCATACTGTAGGTTGCTGTTTTTCTTGTTTTACACATTAGAAAATGCATTAAAGGTATTTTCAGCTGCTGGTCAGTCTATGAACCTGAAAAATATATTTTAGTTTTCTGTCTGTGACAACATACTGTATAAAAAAGTACCCTGTGAGTTGATTCCACTGTGGAAGAAAGTATAGTCACAGTACAAGCCACTGGGCCATGGATCTATAACATTTTGAAAAATATTCACCTGTTACAAAAGGGTGGATTAAATTGCGGTATTTCACCTTTGTCATGCAAACATTTGGATTCAAACGTCAAACATGATACCTTTCAAAATGTCAAACCAGAGAAGACAATTTATTTGTATTTTTATTTTACATATAATTCCTTGTGTTGTTGGTTTTTATGAAATGGTTCATATACTGTGGTATGTAAACTGAATTTCCTTCTTAAGGGTGTGTAATTGCTGTTGGGCACATTAGTGCACTTGGAAGGCTAGATAAATGATTTTATTTACTAACCAATAGCAGTGCATACTCTAACAGTTGAACATTGGTTGATGATGTTTCTTGTCCTTCAAAAGGAAATTTGTTACGCATTATCCTGATGAATTGTTGAATACTAGAATGAAGTCTAATTGAATCCTGACACAAAGTAGCACATTCTACTGAACAGTACATTCACACTACTTACAGTGCCTTCAGAAAGTATTGACTTTTCCAAAATGTTTGTTGTGTTACAGCCTGCAATTAAAATTGATTAATTTGAGGTTTTGTGTCACACACAATACCCCATAATGTCAAAGTGGAATTATGTTTTTAGAAATGTTATTATTTTTTATTATTGTCAATTACATGGCTCTCTGTGTGCAATAATAGTGTTTAACATGATTTTTTGAATGACTACATCCTCTCTGTACCCCACGCATACAATTATCTGTAAGGTCCCTCAGTCGAGCAGTGAATTTCAAACACAGACCATGGAGTTTTTTCAATGCCTCTCAAAGAAGGGCACCTATTGGTAGATGGGTAAAAAAAAAGCAGACATTGAATATCCCTTTGAGCGTGGTGAAGTTATTAATTACACTTTGGATGGTGTATCAATACACTAAGTCACTACAAAGATACAGGCGTCCTTCCTTCCTAACTCTGTAGCGTCTAAGGAAGGAAACCACTCAGGGATTTCACCATGAGGCCAATGGTGACTTTAAAACAGTTACAGAGTTGAATGGCTGTGATAGTAGAAAACTGAAGATAGATTAACAACATTGTAGTTACTCCACAGTACTAACCTGATTGACAGAGTGAAAAGAAGGAAGCCAGTACAAAATATTCCAACAAGGCACTAAAGTAATACTGCAAAAAATGTGGCAAAGCAATGACCTTTTTGTCCTGAATACAAAGTGCTATGTTTGGGGCAAATCCAATACAACACATTACTAAGTACCACTTTCCATATTTTCAAGCATAGTGGTGGCTGCATCATGTTATGGGTATGCTTGTAATTGTTAAGGACTGGGGAGTTTTTCAGGATAAAAAAAGAAACGGAACTGAGCTAAGCACAGGCAAAATCCTAGAGGTTCAATCTGCTTTCCACCAGACACTGGCAGATGAATTCACCTTTCAGCAGGACAATAACCTAAAATATAAAGCCAAATCTACGCTGGAGTTGCTTACCAAGAAAACAGTGAATGTTCCTGAGTAGCCGAGTTACGTTTTGACTTAAATCTACCTGAAAATCTATGGCAAAGACCTCAAAATGGTTGTCTAGCAATGCTTAACAACCAATTTGACAGAGCTTGAATAATTTTTGTAAGAATAATGGGAAAATGTTGCACAATCCAGATATGGAAAGCTCTTAGAGACTTAAATAGAAAGACTCACAGCTGTAATCACTGCCAAAAGGGCTTCTACAAAGTATTTACTCAGGGGTGTGAATACTTATGTGAATGAGACATTTCTGTATTTAATTTTCAATAAGTTAGCAAACATTTCGAAAAACATGTTATCACTTTGTCATTATGTGGTATCGTGTGTAGATGTGTGAGAATTCTTTATTTATTTAATACATGTTGAATTCCGGCTGTAACACAACTGATACCATAAGTCAAGGGTTATAAATACTTTATGAAGGCACTGTGTAAATATGTGTATTTCATTTTGAAATGTTAGATGTTCTTGTCTAGCTGACTACAACAGAAATGTGTAACACTGTCATTAACATGTCATTACCTTTAAGTCTGTTCATTGTATGTCCATTTCTGAAAAATGATATTACACTGTCAGTGGCTCAACTTAGCGCATGTTAGAATTTCAGAACTTACTGAGTTATAATTTGTCACTAACATGAACAGTCATGATTTGACATATATGTTAAGTGTATGATATCATTATGTGGACTAATAAAGCTTAGTCAAAGTGATAACATCATTTAGTAAAGAGCTACCCAGACACACTGTAGCATAAATGATGAGTCATTGAATAAGAAATCTCAGTTTACAACTTCACCTAAGCACAACATCCCTCCCCAAGCCCATAAATCTACCGGCTTTTGGGTTCCCTGATGGCCAATGAAAGAAACATTCAGTGTATATGCTTGCTTTTTGAAAGATGTTGAAAGACGGATGGGGAAGTAATGTTGAGATGGGAGAAATGTACGTGAACGAACGCATGAGAAAGAATGGCGCTATTAAGATTGATTGGCTACATTAGCCTTGGAGTCTGCAAGACAGTCATACAAAAGAGACAGTATGTATATGTTGTGTAAGTTTTGTGCTTTATGGACTTAAGATGATGGCCTAAGAAGGAGCACGAGACCGGGAGGTCAAGGCAGAGTTTGTTTGTTAGATGAAGCAGTGCCGTGTTTGCACTTGCAA
Source organism: Salmo trutta (assembly GCF_901001165.1). NCBI lineage: Eukaryota > Metazoa > Chordata > Actinopteri > Salmoniformes > Salmonidae > Salmo > Salmo trutta. The sequence continues at coordinate 198,665 of NC_042967.1, read as the reverse complement.
GGTGACAGTGATGAAATATGACAAGTTGAGTGAGGTGAAAAGAATGCACTGTAGGCACAAAAACCTACAGGTGTTTGGAATAAATCAAATTGCAAGCTAATTAACATTGTCCGTTGCGTATGTTGCTCATCATGATTGTCTTGCTTGTGCCCATTTTCTTTGCTAAGGTACTTCCATAAGATATTGACAGTGATCAAAACATTGGGAATCACAGCTATCTTTAAACACACAAAGTGGTGTCCCAACCAGTGTTTTTCTGGTCAATTTGTATAATTTCTGTTGCTGGTAATATGATTTCCCCCCAATCCTTTCCAGCAACTTTCTGCTCCACTGAATGAGCAGCATGAGCTTTCTGCTCCTAAAAAAATGTATCCCGAGCAAAACAAGAGCAAATTGATTTTCCTCAGAGAGACACATAACATTTTTTGTTGTCTGCTGAAGGGTGCAAGGTTAGCTTTCTGATGGACCTGAAACCTCACCCGGCCCGAGCTTAAGTTCAACCTGACAGTTTGCTGGTGTGTTTACATTGTTGCCATGGAGGCAGTGAGACTGGCAGACAGCCCCTTGCTCCCAGCTGCTCTCTGCACTTCCTAAAGAATCTCCATTAAGCCCCAGTTGTTGTGCTTGGATGCCAACCGGGGGCTCTGATGTCACAACTGCGACATAAGGCCAGACACGATTTATTACCTCACCCGGGTCAGCAAATGGGTGCACTACTCACTCAGTGCTCCTTCACACACACACACTCACATGTCATGCTGAATTCCAAATCAACCCCTGGCCCTTAATCCCTAGCCACTCCGTAGATCTGAGAGGATTGGATAGGCGGAGGCGATATGGTGACATTTCCACCCAGCCAATCATAAGGCAAGATGAATCGATTTCCATGATGCTGATATCTCAGATCAACAGGACCGCCTGCAGTGTAGGGGTTAGGGGTCAATTTGGGATTCAGAATCAATGCCCTCCTCTGGTTGACATACTTTGCTTATGCTACATACCATCAACACAGTGTCAAAAACATAACAGGACTTGGTTTCCCGCATTTGATGGGTTCATTTTATACTATAAATCATTACTAAAGTGCAACGTTAATAGGCTTATGAAAGTATTTGTAACCACATCCTGTAAATATACATTGCTTTCAGAAAGTATTCATACCCCTTAACTTATTCCACATTTTGTTGTGTTAAAGGCTGTTAGAAGGGAAGCGGAGGTGAACAGCAATTTTTAAATCTTTCCAAAGATTTTCAATGGGAATCAAGTCTGGGCATTGGCTGGGCCACTCAAGGACGTTCACATTCTTGTTCTGAAGCCATTCCAGCGTTGCTTTTTCTATATGCTTGGGATCATTGTCCTGTTGGAATGTAAATCTTCAATTGCCCTCTGAAGCAGGTTCTCATTAAGGATTTGCCTGTATTTGGCTCAATTAATTGTTCCCTCTATCCTTACCAATCTCTGCCACTGAAAAGCATCCCCATAGCATGATGCTGCCACCACCATGATTCATGGTAGGGATGGTGTTAGATGGGTGATGAGCTGTGCCTGGTTTTCTCCAGACATAGTGCTTTTCATTCAGGCTACAGAGTAAAATTTGTCTCATCGGACCACAGAATCTTTTGCCTTATGCTCGGAGTCTTTCACTTGCCTTTTTGCAAACTCCAGGTGTGTTGTCATATTCCTTTTTCACAGTAGTGGCTTCCATCTGGCCACTCTCCCATAAAGTCCAGATTGGTGAAGTGCTGTAGAGACTGTTGTCCTTCTGGCAGGTTTTCCCATCTCAGCCAAGGAACTCCGTAGTTCTGTCAGAGTGGTCTTTGGGTTCTTGGTCACCTCCCTGACCAAGGTCCTTCTTGCCCGGTTGCTCAGTTTGTTCGGACAGCCAGCTCAAGGCAGAGTCTGGGTAGTTCCATACTTTTTCAATTTCCCAATGATGGAGACCACTGTGCTTTTGGATACTCTAGAAATGGTTTTCTACTCCAGCTATATGCCTAATCACAATTCTATCATCTTGCAGATCTACAGACAGTTCCTTGGACTTTATGGTATGGTTTCTGCTCTGACATGCACTGTCAATTGTTATAGACAGGTGTATTTCTTTATAAATCATGTGCAAACAACTGAATTGGCCAAAGGTGGGCTCCAATCAAGTTATAGAGACATCTCAAGGATGATCAAAGGAAATTGGATGCACCTGAGCTCAATTTGAAGTGTTATAACAAAGGGGCATGAATACTTACGTAAATAATCCTGTATTTCATTTTCAATACATTTGCAAAAATGTTTTAAAACATGTTTTCACTTTGTCATTATGGGGTATTGTCTGAAGGTGGGTGAGAATTTTTATTTATTTAATCCATCCTTAATTCAGGCTGTATCAACAAAATGTGGAATAAATGATTATTATCATCATCATCATCTAAAAGACATGTCAGGTAAACCAGTGATCTGATAGTTTAACCAAGTAGGCACAATGGCCATGTACAGGTCAGTAATGTTAGTGGGAAAGGTCAAAAGACATACAATTTCCATTCTGGTTTTCATAGCTTTATTGAAATTAATCTTACACATGCACACTAGTGTAATGCCAGAAAAGCACTGCATACTGTATGTACAATTTCCTTATACACTTACAAGCCAATGGGGCATAGTGGTTCCAGTGCACTCTTTGTTGTTGGTCAAGTACAAACCCTAATAAACTGATCTCAAACTATGGTACAAAAAAATATATCAAAGGCTTAATGTAATAATTATAATATCAAGTCACATTTCATACGGGACACAATTATCTAAATAGGATCAATTACAAATGTGTAAATTCATCAGACACTTTCCTATTGATATACATGTTTAACATCTAGAAGTTCAAATCAGAAATTAATTCAATAAATTAACCCTGTGTTATCTGGTCTCATGTAACAGCTCCTTCAAGCTAGCTACAGAGTGAATCAAGTACTGTAAACATTATTTTACATTGTTACGCAATGACTTTACTGTAATTCAATCTTTGCAGCCTTGGAAACCACATCAATGTCTTCAATTAAACAAAATCTAGAAACTGTGTAATGTGAGCATTTATGTAAATGCCAGTAAATTCAACCATAGCATCAGCTCACCCAATGCTATGTACCATATTTACATAGGTGAATATTGTGTTGTATCACTTAGCTATATTGAGTATATACCACATAATGTATATGACTCCTATACCCATATAAATAGATATGCAAACAAATTCATAAAAAGCCACCACAGAAATTCCTGATTTGAAAAAAAAAGTTGAATTAAGAATGTAAACATGCATGTGGTGTGATACAGTAGGTGTTCCTGGAAAGCTTTAACATTTTTTTTAAATAATAATAAATAACTCTTCAGCCAGAATGTCAAGTAGGACTTATTGGAAGAATAACCCTATTACACTATTGTCACACTGTGCATTGTGTTGTGGAGATCGAAAGGGAGATAAATAGTAGTAAACAGCTAGCAAGTTAGCCGCTAGTTAGCGATTTTGCAGTAAACAGAACTCTGATGTAAGAGATTAAATAAAATGTACGCAATTTCCAATCAGATCAACAAAAAAGGCACAAGACAGTTCACTTTTGCCATTTTACAAATGGTCATATCTTAGCTAGCTAGCATCCATTTATCCGCCTCATACAACACACTGTTTACACTATGACGTTATAACAAAATAGGATTGTTGGCCCATAACTCTCTACACTCTGCAAAAGATCTTCCATCTTCTTACCGATGGATTAACACGGAGAAGACTACAAGTCTGATTCAAACACCCTCTTGCACATGTTGGAATTCTCCTGGTGGAGAGGGAACTCTGAGCCAGGCAACAGCTGCTTGTGGCCCCTGCGCGACACATAGCTCTTCCCTGATGGCAGGCTCTCGTATTTTGTTAGGGACTCACTGTAATAATGGACAATGTCAATTCATGAGCGATGTAATCAGAGACTGTATCAGGTGGAATTATAAGCCATTTTCTCAATCCTAATTCACTGAAAATACAATGTAGAATTAACTAGGCTGCAATTGGTCTTAGCCCTGGCCTACCTGAAGGGGAAGGTGGTCTTGTCCATCTGCATGCACACCAGGAAAGGGTACTCCGAGAACTGGACCGTGGTGATGAAGTCTAGAGACGCCTCTGTCTCAAAGCTCACTTCCATCCCAGTGCGCACAAAGTCCATGTCCACTGTCACATTCCCGGTCACCACCATGGCTCCCCTGCAAATAGACACAATTACAGATGAAAAATAAAAATGGGAGGGTGGGTGGATGACAATAATTTGTGTTTTTTCTCAGATAAAGATTCAATTGCATTTGGTTAGCCTTTCACCAGTAAAATGCCTTTTAACTCAACATACAATTAACAGGTGGTGGACATAGAGGTGTGACAAAAATCTCTTACAAACTTGAGAATGCCTGAATATGAAACCGCTATCGTCATATTTCTCTGCTTGAAATCTCAAAGCAAAATGGCCACTGCCAAGCCATCTGAAAAACCTGTCTGTCTGTCTGTCTGTGGAAGCATGCCTTTGGCCTAGATGTCACTTGGGTTTGTTCTGCTCCTATAGATAGCCTGCTGGTCTATTATCAGAGAGGATCCATACACCTGCCTCTGCCATTCCCCTTGTTGACTTTTAGCCAACACAGAATGTCACCTAAAAAGCCATCGTGAAACAAAGACCAAGAAAGTCTATCTACAGTATCCAGATCAGCGTTCCAACTCTAGGAAGTCATGAATCGAGCAAATTTCATTTCTTCAACTAGTATATTTGGAGGAACAATCCCAATGGCACTAAGATCAGACCAACCAAATCACTTCTTGGATAACAACTTGACATTGTCAAGACAAGACCATTAGGCTCAAATAGGTGATACAAGCACTGGAATGAAATGTCTTATAGTAGGATTGCTGATTTAGGATCAGTTTTGCCTTTTTGAATAAGATTACAACATGGACCGGGGAGACCTGATCCTAGTCTGAGACGCTTTGGGGGAATAGCATGCTATTCACCCGCCATTCGTTTGGGGTGGAGATCAAAGAAATGAAGAAGGTGTGGTGGAGGTGTGTCTATAGATGCACTGTATTCTGACCTTCACTCCCTCATAATTCCACCACCTTTATGCGCAATGAAATAATGAATAAGGTCCAGGAATCTGTCGGTTCCATGTGGAACATCTACTTTGTTTTTTTTACAAAAGTAGTAACACCATTCTCTATGCACTGTAATTTACAAAAAATGGTAAGTGCTAGGTAAATGAGTAAACCTTTTGGATAAGGGAATTGTAATTATCAATCAATCACAATAATTTTAGATCTATTTTACCTTATGAACGCTGGAGACAAATACAAAACAAGTCATATGGCAGCTAACTGAAGCATATCAACATTTACATTTACATTTACGTCATTTAGCAGACGCTCTTATCCAGAGCAACTTACAAATTGGTGCATTCACCTTATGATATCCAGGAGGAACATTTCACCTTTTCCACAGTGAAGATGATGAAATGCTGGGCTCAAACGTGTAGGCTTCTGCGCAAATGACAGTATAGCTCCAAACCTACAGAGTCGATTTATGATTTCTAGAATGTTTTAATTATAATATACTTAAAATACTATTCACTGTATTTATTACCATTTGTATTGTGTAAAATATTAGCCACTATCAGTATCTAACATCAGTTATACCTACATGCATTTATAACGGTCACTGACTTTAGTGTTAGTTTTCTTACATTTTGCATCATTCCGTTACATCGTTAGTTTACCTTTCTTTCCTCTGTCATGTTTGCGTGGATGTTCCTGAGGATCGCTAGCAAAAGTGAATCATATTAGGCTAATATATTACAAGTTGTGCAATTATTTAGGATGTATAGCCTATTTTAATAATTCTGGAATGCAGACCACCGTTTTAAACGTGCAGCCAGGCTCACGATGACTGGACCGTCTTTATCACAGTTCCATGATTAGTGGGTATTATTAGGGTAGATTTGTAGGACTACTGTTCAACCTCCACTGTACACTTTTCTCACCTTCCAATATTTCAGGGACTGAACAATTGAACATGCCAACTTTCAGGATGAATCAAACCACTGTATTTTTGATTCACCAATATATTTTGTGCGTAAAAGTCTCTCAAAACCAGTTTTTTTAAAATTATTCATAAACACTTTCCTAACCCTAAATTATATACTCTGATCTTGCATTTCATTCATCTACCAATTGGTGCTGAAATGGAGACGAATATGCGTGTATTTACATGGCTTTATTTCATTGATCCCTAATATTCTGAACCGTTGTCTCCATACATTCTACTGAGTCTGTAGAGAAAATTCTAATTAAAAAGGTACACCAAATGTAAAGGGATGGCTTTAGATAAATGTACTGAAAACTCTATTGACTGAAAACTCCATGAGAAAATCTGTTGGCCAGCAAGTGGGAGGGTTTTCAGCAGTTGAATTAAAAATGTATTCAGCGCACAAAAGGGAACCACGCCTGCAAGGCCCGTTACGCACCTGCATAAGGTAAGTCTGAATACCAACTTCTGAGACGTGCGTAAGAAAGGCGTGTGTAGGAAAAGGTGTGAATGTACTAAATCTGAAATCGGGCCCTTTATGAATACGGTCCCTGATTCCTGTAAAGTCTTAGAATCTAGATAGGCGCTTTACAGTTCCATCACTGGATTATGTCACATATTTATCTACTGGACCGATGATGTTTTCTGGCTATTGTGTTTGCATTGACAGCAAGCATCAGCCAGTCAAGAACTCTAATCTAGTGCTGAATGAAATGATGTCACCTTCACATATATCTGATGGAGACAAGAATAGTCACGTCGCCACTCGCGAGCATGCTCTATGAATCAGTGGATGAAATGAATCAGGTGCCATTTTTAGATTGTGCAGTTAACGTCAATCTGTCAATCATGTATTACCAATTGAGTTTGTAAATGCTGCACATGTCGACTTAAGCATAACTTCACTTTAAAAGTCAGATATAGTGCGCTATTCCATAAAAACGCATTGGATTGAATCTTGGCCTTTTTGTCTAATCTGAGCCCACCAAAAGATGATTATTCAAAACTATCCAACGACAAGCATGACTAAGTATATTCAGTTGGCAACATATGAGAAGAATGCTCCAATTGTAAAAGTGTTTTTGTTTGCATTCTGCCCATCACTATTGAACCCAGGTGAACCCAGGTTCCCTACTTGTTGTTGACGCTGGTCTTTGACTCCCTGTACCACAGGCTGACCTCCATGCCTCCTGAGATGTCGATGGCCAAACCACCCTGGAACTCGGCGTTGGCCTTCAGCCCAGACTGAAGCTGGATGACCTGAAATGATGTAGGAGAAGAGAGAAAACAGGAGTGAAAACACAATAGCTGCTTGCCCATCCGGGCCAGTGAGTGCTAGTGTCAGAGAGGTTTGAAACCAAGTGGCTGAACATTGACAACTAAAATGTGGCCTAGTCGGATACCAACACCTATAATAGTTTATACGAGTCTATATGAAGAAATTTGTAAAAAATGTCAGAGGTATCAGTGACTTTATATGATACATAAGAACAAGTCGAATGAACTCAAAGTTCATCTGTGTGTTGTAATAGTTTTTTTAAAATACATTTGAAATGAAGTTTGATTGACTGATTGTTTGATGGATTGACTGACTGATTCATTGGTTGATTCATTGGTTGATTCATTGATTTAAGAGAGTGCCAACCTGGGAGTGGTCAGTGAGCAGGATCAGGCCCTTGACCACGTTCATGGGCTCGCCGGACATGGAGAACATCTTGGACATGAGGTCACTGTAACCCTTGAAGAAGGTCACAGGCCGCAGCTGGACGTCGAAGAGCAGGGCCGACATCCCAGCGAAGGACTCCAGGTCCTCCTCGCCTTCGTCCGGCTTGGCCGCAATCAGGGACTCCATGCCTTGCGCCTCAATCGCCACCTGGAGAGCGAGAGATAAAATATGGCAATCAGAATCTAAGTGTCAACAAGTCGGCACTGTTGGTTGGTCCACCTTCCTTAGTTGAGTGCAGGAAGTCAGTGTAAGGTGAAGTTGCCCCTAAACAGTGATCTTGGGTCAGTTTAGCATTTTTCCCAATAAAATAAGCTGTATCTAAGGCAAACTTAACCCAAGAGCATGCAAGATCTTCACTTCTGCTCTTCTACATGACTACATATACAGTGGGTATCATAAGTATTCACCCCCCTTGGATTTCTTCACATTTTATTGTGTTACAAAGGATTTCAATGTCATTTTTGGTCAATGATCTACAGAAAACAGTAACATTTGTTACCGATTATTTGAAAATTAAAACACTTATGTTCCTTGACTAGATAAGTATTCACACCTGAGTCAATACATGTTATAATCACTCCTTTGGCAGCAATGACAGCTGTGAGTTTCTAAGAGCTTTGTACACCAATATTCGCCCATTATTCTTTTAAAAATGATTCAAGCTCTGTCAAGATGTTGGGGATCATGGCTAGATAGCAATTTTCAAGTCTTGCCAAAGATTTTCAAGCAGATTCAAGTCAAAACTGTAACTTGGCCACTCAGGAACATTCACTGTCTTCTTGGTAAGCATCTCCAATGTAGATTTGGCCTTGTGTTGTAGGTTATTGTCCTGCTGAAAGGTAAATTCCTCACACAGTTTCTGGTGTAAAGCAGACTGAAGCAGGCTTTCCTCTAGGCTTTTGCCTGTCCTTAGCTCTCTCTTTTTTCATTTTTATCCTGAAAAACTCCACAGTCTTTGCCGATGTCAAGCATACCATGATGCAGCCACCACCATGCTTGAAAATAAGGAGGCAGTTACTCAGTGATGTGTTGTGTTGGATTTTTCCCATACATTAAAGCTTTGCATTTAGGCCAAAAAGTGTATTCCTTTGCATCCCCCCCCCCCCCCCCAGTATTACTTTAGTGCCTTGCTGCATGTTTTGGAATATTTTTATTCTGTATCTTTTAAATCTTCTTTTCACTCATTTAGGTCATTATTGTGGAGTCACTTCAATGTTGTTGATCCATCCTACATTTTTCCCCCTATCACATTCATTGAACTCCGTAGTTATTTTAAAATCGCCAATGGCTTCATGGTGACACCCCTGAGCAGTTTCCTTCCTATCCTGCAGCTCAGTTCAGAAGGATGACTGTATCTCTGATATGTCTGGGTGGTTTAATACATCATCCACAGCATAATTATTAACTTGACCATGCTTAAAGAGATATTTAATGTCTGATTTGTGATTGTTACTCCACTACCGATCACTGCCCTTGTTTATTAGGCTTTCGAAAAGCTCCCTGGTCTTTGTAGTTGAATCTGTGCTTGAAATTCAATACTTGACTGAAGGACCTTACAGGTGCTGCAAAAATAATGTCAACCCCTATTACTACACATGTAACTTTTTATGTGATTGGTTAAGACACATTTGACTCCTGAGCTAATTTAGGCTTGCATAAACAAAGTGGGTGAATACTTACGCAACGACTATATGTTAGTTATTACATTTTTATAATAATAATTTTAAAAAAAACATTATTTTGACTTCGACAGAGTATTTTACTTAGGTCAATGACAAAAAAAAAGACCACCTTGTAATGCAACAAAATTTGAATACTTGTGATACACACTGTATAATATTAAAATGATCGAGGTAAAACCCTATAACAGAAAATCGCTTTGGATAAAAGTTTCTGATAAATGACATGGAATATAATAACACAATGATAGTGACATAGTGCCTTCACAAAGTATTCACACCTCTTGACTTTTTCCACATTTTGTTGTGTTAAATCCAGACTTTTTTTTTAATATATATTTTTTTTTTACAAATTAGTTACAAATTAAAAGCAGAAATGTCTTGGGTCAATAAGTATTCAATCCCTTTGTTATGGCAAGCCTAAATAAGTTCAGGAGTAAACATTTGTTTAACAAGTCATAATAAGTTATATGGACTCACTGAGCGCAATAATAGTGTTAAACATGATTTTTGAATGACTCATCTCTGTACCCCACACATACAGATAATTGTAAGGTCCCTCAGTTGAGCAGTGCATTTCAAACACAGATTAAACCAAAGACCAGGGAGGTTTTCCAATGCCTCACAGAATAGAGCACCTATTGGTAGAAGTAGACATTAAAAATCCCTTTGAGAATGTAGTGAAATTATTAATTACACTTTAGATGGTGTATCAATACACCCAGTCACTACAAATATACAGGAGTCCTTCCTAACTATGTTGCCAGAGAGGAAGGAAACCGCTCAGGGATTTCACCATGAGGCCAACAGTGACTTTACAACAGTTGCAGAGTTTAATGGCTGTGATAGGAGAAAACTGTGGATGGATCACCAACATGGTAGTTACTCCATAATAGTAACCTAATTGACAAGAAGGAAGCCTGTACAGAATAAAAATATTACAAAACATGCATACTGTTTTAAACAAGGCACTAAAGCAATACTGCAAAAAATGTGGCAAAGCAATGGCCTTTTGGTTCTGAATACAAAGTGTTATGTGTTTTATTGGATTAGCCCCAAACATAAGAGTACCACTCCTCATATTTTCAAGCATAGTGGTGGCTGCATCATGTTATGGGAATGCTAAGGACTGGGGAGTTTTTCAGGATAGAAAAGAAACAGAATGGAGCTAAGCACATGTGAAATCCTAGAGGAAAACCTGGTTCAGTCTGCTTTCCACCAGACAGTGGAAGATAAATTCACCATTCAGCAGGACAATAACCTAAAACACCTAAAAGACCGAATGTAAACCGGAGATGCTTACCAAAAAGACAGTGAATGTTCCTGAGTGGTCAAGTTAAGTTTTTACTTAAATCTGCCTCAAAATCTATGGCAAGACCTGAAAATGGTTGTCTTGCAATGATAAACAACCAATATGAATTTTGAAAATAATACAATGGGAAAAATGTTGCACAATCCAGGTGTGGAAAGCTCTCAGAGACTCACCCAGAAAGACGAAAAGCTGTAAACGCTGCGAAGGTGATTCTAATATGTATCAACTCAGGGGGTTGAATACTTATCTAATGAAGATATATTAGTGATTTATTTTTCATATTTATTTTTCATATATATTTACAAATGCTAGAATTTTTGTTCCCACTTTGACAGAGTATTTTGTGTAGATTGTTGACAAAATGTTTTACAATTAAATCCATTTTAATCCCACTTAGTAACAAAAAATTCTGGAAAAAGTCAAGGGGTGTGAATACCAGGGTAATACCACATTTAACCACTACACCCCTGGACCTCCACATCCGGCTTCTTCACCTGCGGGATCGTCTAAGACCAGCCACCCAGACAGCTGATGAAACTGAGGAGTATTTCTGTCTGTAATAAAGCCCTTTTGTGGGAAAACAACATATTCTTATTGGCTGGGCCTGGCTCCACAGTGGGTGAGCCTATGCCCTCCCAGGCCCACCCATGGCTGTGCACCTGCACACTCATGTGAAATCCCTAGATTAGAGCCTAAGGAATATATTTCAATTGACTGATTTCCTTATACGAACTGTAACTCAGTAAAATTGTTGAAATTGTTGCATGTTGCGTTTATATTTTTGTTCAGCATAGTTATAGCTAGCTACCTGGCTAATAGCCAGCCCTTGAGATACCTAGCTTACTGAAATATCTGTGACTATTTACCAGTTGTACTCTCATTCTCAAAGAGTTAGGTGGTTTTTGTTTGGGGGATGTCCGTTGACACAGCAGGGGTCAAGGGATGATAAAAAAATTCCCACTGTCAGCGGTGTCTCTCTGCCACTTGCTACTGTAGGTCTCTACTGAGCTTGTTTGTTTCACCTTTCTAGGTCATGGGCGGAGTTTCCCGTTGGACAGAGTAGTGAATGAATGCACTGCTAACAAGCCAATTCTGGGAGAGCAGGCAAACATAACGAGCATACATTAATTACTCATGATTCCACTCGTTCGCAGAGGTTGGTCGTGATTAGAACTCAGATCAAGAAGCCTCCTGAGTGTTGATCAATGCTTGGAACGCAATGATAAGTGGGTAAACACAATTTCACAAATAAAAAAGCAGCGTAAATTGTGTTTACTCTCTACTACATCCCTGGTTGGGTCTGGCAAACCTTATTGATAAACATCAATATCCTGCCAGGAAGGATTAAATCTACATTTGCCTGGCATTTTGCTATCGAACTGACGTTTGGCAGCGCCTAATCAGTCAGTTCTGTACCTGCCTGGCGCCAGTGTGGGTGGAATGAGTGAGCTCGCCTGGCAAACAGAGCGCGAAATACATGAGGAAATAAAACTTGCCATGAAATTAGATCACATTTTCCTAATATTTTTCATATTGACATATTTGATCATTTTTTGTTCTCTTCTCATTTTAATTCAAGTATTTTCAACTAGCAACTTGAGAAAATGTCTGATTTAAGGTATTCCAGTACTTGAATTTCAAAGTGCCAAATTCAAGTACTTTAAGCACCTCAAGCACCTTGTGCGAACCCTGGAATACTTTCTGAAGGCACTGTAAATATAATAATATAATTTCTTCATTATCAATTCACCAATTCATTCTCCTTACCTGAAGGCCATGTAGCGTGGCGCCGTTACTGGCTCCGTAGATGTTCATGTTGCTCCTCCTGAGGACCCCCGAGCCAGAGTATAGAATGTCCAGACTGTAGGTGGTAGTGGCATCAGCGGTACCTGCAGGAAGTTGATTTAGTTATAAACATAATTATACAGTAATTAAAACAGAGCCTGTGACTGTGCCTCATGGCAGCAATGACTAATCAACAAGAGAATGAATTTCATCCATCTCTGATTATATAACATACAGTGGTTCCTCCTTTAAAAGTTGCTGCGTACTGCAGCACAGCTTACGTGGTGCTGCAGAATTCTATGGCAACCACTGGTACCAACCACTGGTACCATTAATGCTAGTTAGTGCTAGTTTGACCGCCAGAGGGCATCTTTGAGAAGCATTTGATAGCCTTCAATAGTGGCTGTACTAGAGAAATTAAAACCTTTTTTGGAATAGCATAGTATATGGGACTGATTTTAAGAAATTTTGCTTAATTAATTTGATTAATATTATGGTGTTTCTATTCCAAGAAAAACCCTGAGTTTCTGTTAGGATGGAACGGAAAATATGGCGCTGTACAACGTGACGGTTGGGAGTAGGCCATTTACTTGGCTATTTAGCTAAAGAATCCCCGTTTCGTGCAGGCACGCGGGAGACCGAGGTTCAATTCCCCAACGGGGAGGAAAGAGTAGGCTGTCCTTGTAAATAAGAATTTGTTCTTAACCGACTTGCCTAGTTAAATAAAAGGTTACACTAAGAGCATAACATTTCTACACAATAATTGTAGTCTAACCAATACCCAAACGGAGATTCAGTCAAAATAAAAACCTCAAGACCAGTCCCCATGCTTGTCTCAGAGCAGTGCGAAACGGTGGTAAAATAGTTGTAGGCTTCTGCTTCAAATCCTATTGCTTCTAACTCCAATATGCTCTTAAAAAAACAAAGACCTACACCACCTTTAACAGCACATTACTCAACACTAGTGAGACTCAGATCGCCTACGGTAGACTACAGTATATCAAAAAATATGACGTGAATCTCCGCAAATAATTACATATAGAGGATTGGTGGAGTCTAAATTGAATCCAAAGCCGCATCATGGGTCTCCCGGTGGCAGCCGGCACAGGTTTCAAACCTGCATCTGTAGCAACGCATTTTGCACTGCTGGAGCACCCATCCACAAAGTATCAAAATACAGAGAGGTGTTGGTAAAGGTATATTGTCCTGCTAATAGCCCATAATGGGATATTATAATACTGTACATGGTGTCCAGGTCAGGATAACCAAAACATTTCTTTATTAAAAGACTATCAGAAATAAAGTTGGTACTTATTTATTTTGATCCAAAGCCATGAATGAGTGAGTCACTCAGCTTTACGTAGGTGCCGGCTATTTGGCTGTGCCATCAACTTGATTATACAGTTGAAGTCAGAAGTTTACATACACCTTAGCCAAATACATTTCAACTCAGTTTTCACAATTCCTGACATTTAATCCTAGTAAAAATTCCCTGTTTTAGGTCAGTTAGGATCACCACTTTATTTTAAGAATGTGAAATGTCTGAATAATAGTAGAGAATGAGCCACTCCTTTGTTGCCTTGGCCGTGTGTTTTGGGTCATTGTCATGCTGGAATACCCATCCACGACCCATTTTCAATGCCCTGGCTGAGGGAAGGAGGTTCTCACCCAAGATTTGACGGTACATGGCCCCGTCCATCGTCCCTTTGATGCGGTGAAGTTGTCCTGTCCCCTTAGCAAAAAAACACCCCCAAAGCATGTTTCCACCTCCATGTTTGACGGTGGGGATGGTGTTCTTGGGGTCATAGGCAGCATTCCTCCTCCTCCAAACACGGCAAGTTGAGTTGTGTAGGTCTACAATCTTGTCGCTGACATCCTTGGAGAGCTCTTTGGTCTTGGCCATGGTGGAGAGTTTGGAATCTGATTGATTGATTGCTTCTGTGGACAGGTGTCTTTTATACAGGTAACAAACTGAGATTAGGAGCACTCCCTTTTAGAGTGTGCTCCTAATCTCAGCTCGTTACCTGTATAAAAGACACCTGGGAGCCAGAAATCTTTCTGATTGAGAGGGGGTCAAATACTTATTTCCCTCAATAAAATGCAAATCAATTTATAACATTTTTGACATGCGTTTTTCTGGATTGTTTTGTTGTTATTCTGTCTCTCACTGTTCAAATAAACCTACCATTAAAATTATAGACTGATCATTTCTTTGTCAGTGGGCAAACGTAAAAAATCAGCAGGGGATCAAATACTTTTTCCCCCTAACTGTATTTTTGTCAGATGTTACTATGGAATACTGAAGTATAATTACAAGCATTTCATAAGTGTCAAAGGCTTTTATTGACAATTACATTTGATACAAAGAACCAATATTTGCAGTGCTGACCCTTCTTTTTCAAGACCTCTGCAATCCACCCTGGCATGATGTCAATTAACTTCTGGGTCACATCCTGACTGATGGCAGCCCATTCTTGCATAATCAATGCTTGGAGTTTGTCAGAATTAGTGGGTTTTTGTTTGTCCACCTGCCTCTTGAGGTTTGACCACAAGTTCTCAATGGGATTAAAGAATGGGTAGTTTCCTGGCCATGGACCCAAAATATTTATGTTTTGTTCCCCGAGCCACTTAGTTATCACTTTTGCCTTATGGCAAGGTGCTCCATCATGCTGGAAAAGGCATTGTTCGTCACCAAACTGTTGCTGGATGGCTGGGAGAAGTTGCTGTCGGAGGATGTGTTGGTACCATTCTTTATTCACGGCTGTGTTCTTAGGCAAAATTGTGAGTGAGCCCACTCCCTTGGCTGAGAAGCAACCCCACACATGAATGGTCTCAGGATGCTTTACTGTTGGCATGACACAGGACTGATGGTAGCGCTCACCTTGTCTTCTCCGGAGAAGCTTTTTTCTGGATGCCCCAAACCATCGGAAAGGGGATTCAGAGAAAATGACTTTACCCCAGTCCTCAGCAGTCCAATCCTTGTACCTTCTGCAGAAGGTCAGTCTATCCCTGATGTTTTTCCTGGAGAGAAGTGGCTTCTCTGCTGCCCTTCTTGACACCAGGCCATCCTCCAAAAGTCTTCGCCTCACTGTGCGTGCAGATGCACTCATACCTGCCTGCTGCCATTCCTGAGCAAGCTTTGTACTGGTGGTGCCCCGATCCCGCAGCTGAATCAACTTTAGACGGTTCTGGCGCTTGCTGGACTTTCTTGGGCGCCCTGAAGCCTTCTTCACAACAATTGAACCGCTCTCCTTGAAGTTCTTGATGATCCGATAAATGGTTGATTTAGTTGCAATCTTACTGTCAGCAATATCCTTGCCTGTGAAGCCCTTTTTGTGCAAAGCAATGATGATGGCACGTGTTTCCTTGCAGGTAACAATGGTTGACAGAGGAAGAACAATGATTCCAAGCACCACCCTCCTTTTGAAGCTTCCAGTCTGTTATTCGAACTCCATCAGCATGACAGAGTGATCTCCAGCCTTGTCCTCTGTTAACGAGAGAATCACTGACATGATGTCAGCTGGTCCTTTTGTGGCAGGGCTGAAATGCAGTGGAAATGTTTTTTGGGGGGATTCAGTTCATTTGCATGGCAAAGAGGGACTTTGCAATTAATTGCAATTCATCTGATTACTCTTCATAACATTCTGGAGTATATGCAAATTGCCATCATACAAACTGAGGCAGCTGACTTTGTGAAAATTAATATTTGTGTCATTCTCAAAAGTTTGGGCCACGACTGTACACCTCCAATTGACTGCAATTATGCCTATCAGAAGCTTCAAAAGCCATGACATTTTCCAAGCTGGAAGAATTTTCCAAGCTGAAAGCATAAAAATGCCATTATTAGTTACATTGTTTTAGTTTGAACGTGCAGACTGTCACTAAGAACAGTGGGAACGTTTCCCTAGTCAGCGCCATTATTAGTGCAATGCCCCTTAAAAAGTGTTGCTCTGTGCTACCCAGTGTGGTGGGGTGGGGGTCCACCCCCACTCCTCCTTCCTCCTTCCCCATGGGCTAGGTCCGTCTTCTGTGCACAGCTCTGCAGGCACATTCCGTGCACACCTGTCCTCGTGCCTTGAACCTTCTATTTAGGTTTATGTCGCCAATTCATTGTCAGAGACACAGTAGGACCCAAAAGTGTTCTAACTCTCCCTTGCGCTGGTCTGGAGTAATGAAGTGGTGGCACAGTGTTCTAACTCTCCCTTGCGCTGGTCTGGAGTAATGAAGTGGTGGCACAGGGTACCGTACTAAACCACAAATTACCTCTAAGTACCGCAGCATAATCACAAAACCTTTAGTGGAGCAACCACTGTAGCTGTATCGATTATTCTTTAAAATTTACTCAAATTCCTTAATGTGGAAATAGTTTTTCATTTATATTGAACAGGAGAAATGTGGGGGGGCCACTTACGTGCCATGAAGCCAGAGAAAGCAGAGGATGACCCAACCTTGGAGAAGCGGTCATAGTTGTGGGAGATCATGTCCTTCATGGCTTGCCGTAGAATTTTGCTGAAAATTGTAGCGACAAATAGAAACGAATGGTAAATAATGTAGTGTGTCAATTTGGAGTCACTTTTATTGTAAATAAGAATTGGTTTTAAAACACTTCTACGTTAATGTGGATGCTACCATGATTACGGATAATCCTGAATGAATTGTAATGATGAGTGAGAAAGTTAGATGCATAAATATCATACCCTCTCAAAATGCTAACCTCCCCTGTTATTGTAATGGTGAGAGGTTGTGTTGGGGGTATGATATTTGTGCGTCTATAACTTTCTAACTCACTCATCATTATTCACGATTCAGTCAGGATTATCCATAATCACGCTAGAATCTACATTCATGTAGACCTGTTTAGAAACATATTCTATTCTTATTTAAAAATGACTTCAAAATGACAAAATACATTATTTACCAATAATTTCTATTGGGCACAAAATAATATGAAACACAACCAAAACAAACAGCAAATGCATCCAACATGTTTGTAGAGTCACAACCTTGATGTAATCATTGTGTGCTAGGAATATGGGACCAAATACTGGCCATGTTGACTCCAATGCCTCCCATAGTTGTGTCAAGTTGGCTGGATGTCCTTTGGGTGGTGGACCATTCGTGCTAGGAATACAGGACCAAATACTCAACTTTTGACAGTTTCAATACACATACACAGAGTGTACAAAACATGATGAACACCTGCTCTTTTCATGACATAGACGGACCAGGTGAATCCAGGGTAAAGCTATGATCCTTTATTGATGATGTCACTTGTTAAATCCACTTCAAAATCAGTGTAGATGAAGGGGAGGAGACAGGTTAAAGAATATTTTTTTAAGCCTTGAGGCATGGATTGTGTGTGTCATTCAGAGGGTGAATAGGCAAATTATTTAAGTGTCTTTGAACGGGGTATGGTAGTAGGCAGTGTTGTATTCGAGACCACCTAAAGCGAGAATGATTCAAGACCTATTCCGGAGCAAATTGAGTCCGAGTCAAGACCAAGACCGGGGGAGAGACAGACAACACCGAGAGAGGGACAAGGGGTCTGAGACAGAGTCAAGCTAGCTAGCTAAGTCAGCCATTGGCTATGCCATCAGAAGAATTGGATCCTTTTTAGGGCTATGGCTCCCCCCAGGGCTATTGAACTTATCCCAGAGTCCGCTCCAAGACGCCGCCAGCGGAGAAGAGAGACTTAGTCCGACTCAGGAGGCGGGCACACCATATACCGCTTCCAAGTATATTACTTGCTAATGTTGAGTCTCTGGACAATAAAGTAGATGAGCTCAGGGTGAGGATCTCCTTCCAGAGAGACATCAGGGAGTGTAACATACTCTGTTTCACGCAATCATGGCTGTCTCGGGATATACTGTCCCCGTCCATACAGCCAGCTGGATTCTCAGTTCATCGCGCAGACAGGAATAAAGAACTCTCCGGGAAGAAGAAAGGCGGGGGTGTATGTTTCATGATTAACTACTCATGGTGTGATTGTGATAACATACAGAAAGTCCTTTGTTCACCCGACCTAGAATACCTCACAATCAAATGATGACTGTATTACCTTACCTATTACCTGTAATTTCAGAGTAAAAACTCAACGGACGCTATGAAAGTTTAAACCAAGTTTATTCTTCTCAGAGGATGAATACAGCTGCATTAGACAAAGACACTGTTCACACAAGCGCTGATATTTAACCCTTTATCCTAGGCTGAGTCTCCGCCTACACATCTGAACAAACATTGTATCTTTACTGCTAGGCAGGAAACTAAGCAATACAGCAATAAAATGTTCTTTCTACCTTAACGTGACCTGACCCCGACCCCCTTCATCACTAATCCATGTCTCTCTCCCCTTATCAATGCCTGCCACGTGATCGCTTTCCCTGCACTCAGCACATTCCAAGCTTAATTGCACACAGTATTTACCTTCCTCCTACAGATTAATTAACTTAACCACCTCTTAGGGATAGGGGGCAGTATTTTCACGGCCGAATGAAAAACATACCCAAATTAAACTGGTTACTACTCTGGCCCAGAAGCTAGGATATGCATATTATTAGTAGATTAGGATAGAAAACACTCTGAAGTTTCTAAAACTGTTTGAATGGTATCTGTGAGTATAACAGAACTCATATGGCAGGCAAAAACCTGAGAAAAATTCAACCAGGAAGTGGGAGATCTGAGAATTGTAGTTCTTTCTAATCCCTATCGAAACTACAGTGTCTGTGGGGTCACGTTGCACTTCCTAAGGCTTCCATTGGCTGTCAAAAGCCTTCAGAAAGTTTTTTTATCCGTCTCCTGTAACCGGGCAGAGAAAATGAGCTCAGTCAATGAGTGGACTGCCTGGGGACAAAGGGATTGGTAATGCGCGATCCTGCAAGCGCGCCTTTCCTTATTTTTCTTCTGGAATGAATACGCTATTGTCCAGTTGGAATATTATCACATTTTTACGTAAAACATACCATAAAGATTGATTTTAAACAACGTTTGACATGCTTCTAAGAACGGTAATGGAACATTTCGACTTTTTGTCTCTGGTACTGCGCTCGCACGTTATGCCTTTGGATAGTGCTCTGTACGCACAAACAAAACGGAGGTATTTGGACATTAATATGGATTATTTCGAACAAAAACAAAATTTCTTGTGGAAGTAGCAGTCCTGGGAGTGCATTCTGACGAAGATCAGCAAAGGTAAGATAATTTATAATACTAATTCTGAGTTTAGGTGACTCCAGAACTTGGCGGGTGTTTGTATAGCTTGCTTTGATGGCGAGCTATGTACTCAGAATATTGAAAAATGTGCTTTCGCCGAAAAGCTATTTAAAAATCTGACACCGCGATTGCATAAAGGAGTTCTGTATCTATAATTCTCAAAATAATGTATTTTCTGAACGTTTATCATGAGTAATTTAGTAAATTCACCGGAAGTTTGCGGTGGGTATGATAGTTCTGAACATCACATGCTAATGTAAAAAGCTGGTTTTTGATATAAATATGAACTTGATTGAACAAAACATGCATGTATTGTATAACATTATGTCCTAGGAGTGTCATCTGATGAAGATCAAAGGTTAGTGCTGCATTTAGCTGTGGTTTGGGTTTATGTGACATATATGCTTGCTTGGAAAATGGCTGTGTGATTATTTGTATCTATGTACTCTCCTAACATAATCTAATGTTTTGCTTTCGCTGTAAAGCCTTTTTGAAATCGGACAATGTGGTTTGATTAACGAGAGTCTTATCTTTAAAATGGTGTAAAATAGTTGATTGTTTGAGAAAATTGAATTGTGGTATTTTAGTTGGTTTTGTATTTCGCGCCGTGCGATGCCATTGGCTGTTGGCTAGGGGTTCCGCAGGCGGAATGGGGTTCCGCTAGCGGAACGTCTGTCCTCAACAGGTTAAGGAGAAGTGCATCTTTAAAATGGTGTAAAATAGTCGTATGTTTGAGAAATTGAAATGATTAGATTTTTGATGTTTTGAATTTCGCGCCATGCTATTTTGTCAAACGATCCCGATAACGGGATCCCATCTCGAAGGGGTCACTAAGAGGTTAACTACTGGTGTAGACCCTCTAAACCTAAGCACTCAATATTTCAATAGGATACCTGATAATTAACCCTATCCCACGTTTATGAGTTAGTACCCAGAATCAATCACCTTCCAAGAGAATTATTTTAGGTTAGTCACAGCCGTGTGTATTCCCCCTCAAGCCGATACCACGATGGCCCTCAAGGAATTACGCTGGACTTTATGCAAACTGCAAACATTTAACCATGGCAAGGAAACCACATATCCTGAAGCCGCATTTATTGTTGCTGAGGATTTTAACAATACAAATGAGGAAAACGCTATCGAAGTTCTATCAACAAATTGACTGTAGTACTCGCTTAGCAAAAACATTAGATCAAAGGCTACTCGCGTTTTCGAGGTGCCTACAAGGCCCTCCCTTCGGCAAATCAGATCACAACTCCATTTTGCTCCTCCCTTTCTATAGGCAGAAACTCAAAGAGGAAGAACCCGTGCTAAGGTCTATCCAACGCTGGTCTGACCAATCGGAATCCATTCATCAAGATTGTTTTGATCACGCGGACTGGGATATGTTCTGGGTAGCCTCAGAGAATAACATTGACGTTTACACAGACACAGTGACTGAGTCCATCAGGAAGTGTTTAGGGGATGTTGTTCCCACGCTGTCTATTAAAACCAGAAACCATGGATAAATGGCAGCATTAGTGCAAAACTGAAAACGTGAACCACCGCATTTAACCATGGCACAGTGACTGGGAATATGGCCGAAAACAAACAGTGTAGTTATTCCCTCCCTAAGGCAATAAAACAGGCAGAACGTCAGTACAGAGACAAAGTGGAGTTGTAATTCAGACACGAGACGTATGTGGCAGGGTCTACAGACAATTACGGATTACAAAGGGAAAACCAGCCACGTCTTGGACAAGCTAAACACCCTCTTCGCTGTTTTGAGGATAACACAGTGCCACTGACGCAGCCCGCTCCCAAGGACTGTTGGCTCTTGTTCTCCGTGGCTGACGTGAGTAAGACATTTAAGCGTTTTAACCAAGCAAGGCTGCCGGCCCAGACGGCCTCCCTAGCCACATCCTCAGAGCATGCGCAGACCAGCTGGTTGGAGTGTTTACGGACATATTTCATCTCTCCCTATCCCAGTCTGCTGTCCCCACTTGCTTCAATATGTCCACCATTGTTCCTGTACCCAAGAACGCAAAGGTAACTGAATTAAATGACTATCGCCCTGTAGCACTCACTTCTGTCATCATGAAGTTCTTTGAGAGGCTAGATAAGGATCATATCAACTCTACCGTACCTGACACCCTAGGCCCACTTCAATTTGCTTACCGCTCCAATAGATCCACAGATGCAATCCCCATCACACTGCCCTATCCCATCTGGACAAGACGAATACCTACGTCAGAATGCTGTTCATTGACTATAGCTCAGCATTCAACACCATAGTACCCTGTTAGGCTGTATCACCACCTGGTATGGTAACTGCAACACCCGCAACCACAGGGCTCTCCAGAGGGTGGTACATTATTTTATTTTTACATGTGTGTATTGTTAGATACTACTGCACTAGGAACTAGGAACACAAGCATTTCACTACACCTGCAATAACATCTGCTAAATATTTGTATGTGACCAATAACATTTGATTTGATTTGAGAAGCGAGATGAAGGCATCTGCCATTCAACTGTATTAGGGCAACATTTTTGAGTGACAGTGGAATTAACCAATCACATTTTGACTTAATGGATGTGACCATTTTCACAAAAGAAACGTACGGAAACTTCAACAGGTCACTGCGCAATAGTGAGCAGTAGTTTTCCCACGGTCTATCTAGCTAGCTTTTGTTGTCAGCTAGTTTGCAGCGGAAGCAGCAGGTGTTATCAAAGAGGATGTTGGTAATTTGTTAGCTTCTGTCACAACTTCCGGTCCCTCTCCTTGTTCAGGCGTCGTTCGGCAGTCGACATCACCGGCCTTCTAGCCACCGCCAATCCACTTTTCATTTTCCATTTGTTTTGTCTTAGTCTTACACACCGGGTTTCACTCACCTAATTACCCGTTTATTATTTAACCCCTTGTTCCCCATGTTTGTTTGTGAGTGATTGTTTATTGTATTTTCGGTCCGTTATGGTGTGCTCGTGATGTACTTCTACTGAAAATGACAAATGTACAAAGTAACGTTGATTACTCATATTTGCTGTCCTGCGCCTGACTCTCTACACCAGCTACACACAGGACCCTTACAGCTTCTCCTTTTTCAAGAACAAGAAGTTTCAAATGATCATCATATGGTGAGTGGAACTGTGTTTTTTATTGCAGAACACTTGCTGTTCGAAAATAACTTGTGTGAATGAAACATTGTTGCATTTAAAATGGAACTGACAGCATTTTAGCAACATGAAATCTTATTAAAATATGTTTATATACACCCCCAGGAAGAATTAAACTTTTAGTTTTACATTTTCTGACAAGCAACCACTTAGATATGGTCCTTTTCACGTTTTCATAAATTCTTAGAATGTAAGGTATTTGTGAAAATTCTATTGCAAACTAGAGTGGGAAAGTGGCTGTGGGTTAGGACAATTAAGACACTGCAGTAAATAAAACATCTGTCTTGTCCAGGACCAGAGTCTACACAGACCAGTGCACTATAGCCAAATCAGAGCTGACTCAATCATGGACACTCTTATTGACAGTTATGGCTGCTTTGCGTGATGTATTGTGGTCTCTACCTTCTTGCCCTTTGTGCTGTTGACTGTGCCCAACAATGTTTGTACCTTGTTTTGTGCTGCTACCATGTTGTGTTGCTACCATTCTGTTGTCATGTGTTGCTGCCTTGCTATGTTGTGGTCTTAAGATCTCTTTATGTAGTGTTGTGTTGTCTCTTGTCGCGATGTGTGTTTTGTCCTATATTTATATTTTATTAATTAAAAAATATATATCTTCATCCCAGCCCCCGTCCCCGCAGGAGGTCTTCATTGTAAATAAGAATTTGTTCTTATCTGACTGCCTAGTTAAATAAAGGTTTTTAAAAAAAAAGAGCTGTAGTTGAAGTCAGAAGTTTACATACACCTTAGCCAAATACATTTAAACTCAGTTTTTCCACAATTCCTGACATTAGGCCAATTAGGATCACCACTTTATTTTAAGAATGTGAAATGTCAGAATAATAGTAGAGAATGATTTATTTCAGCTTTGTTTCTTTCATCACGTTCCCAGTGGGTCAGAAGTTTACATACACTCAATTAGTATTTGGTGGTATTGCCTTTAAATTGTTTCACTTGAGTCAAACGTTTCAGGTAGCCTTCCACAAGCTTCCCACAATAAGTTGGGTGAATTTTGTCATTCCTCCTGACAGAGCTGGTGTAACAGTCAGGTTTGTAGGCCTACTTGCTCACACACGCTTTTTCAGTTCTGCCCACACATTTTCTATAGGATTGAGGTCAAGGCTCCACTCCAATACCTTGACTTTGTTGTCCTTAAGCCATTTTGCCACAACTTTGGAAGTATGCTTGGGGTCATTGTCCATTTGATAGACCCATTTGCGACCAAGCTTTAACTTCCTGACTGATGTCTTGAGATGTTGCTTCAATTGTCCTCCCTCATGATGCTATCTATTTTGTGAAGAGCACCAGCCCCTCCTGCAGCAAAGCACCCCCACAACATGATGCTGCCACCCCCGTGATTCACGGTTGGGATGGTGTTCTTCGGCTTGCAAGCCTCGCCCTTTTTCCTCCAAACATAACGATGGTCATTATGGCCAAACAGTTCTATTTTTGTTTCATCAGACCAGAGGACATTTCTCCAAAAAGCACGATCTTCGTCCCCATGTACAGTCGCAAACCATAGTCTGGCTTTTTTATGGCGGTTTTGGAGCAGTGGCTTCTTCCTCGCTGAGCGGCCTTTCAGGTTATGTCGATATAGGACTCGTTTTACTGTGGATATAGATACTTTTGTACCGGTTTCCTCCAGCATCTTCACAAGGTCCTTTGCTGTTCTGGTAATTGATTTGCACTTCTCACACCAAAATACGTTCATCTCTAGGAGACAGAACGCGTCTCCTTCCTGAGCGATATGACGGCCGCGTGGTCCCATGGTGTTTATACTTGCGTACTATTGTTTGTACAGATGAAAGTGGTACCTTCAGGTGTTTGGAAATTGCTCCCAAGGATGAACCAGACTTGTGGAGGTCTACAATTATTTTTCTGAGGTCTTGGCTGATTTCTTTAGATTTTCCCATGATGTCAAGCAAAGAGGCACTGAGTTTGGATGTATTTCAAGGCCTACCTTCACAGGTACACCTCCAATTGACTCAAATTATGTCAATTAGCCTATCAGAAGCTTCTAAAGCATCACAATTTTCTGGAATTTTCAAAGCTGTTTAAAAGGCACAGTCAACTTAGTGTATGTAAACTTCTGACCCACTGAAATTGTGATAGTGAAATAATCTGTCTAAACAATTGTTGGAAAAATACCAAAACTATAGTTTGTTAACAAGAAATTTGTGGAGTGGTTGAAAAACGAGTTTTAATGACACCAACCTAAGTGTATGTAAACTTCCGACTTCAACTGTACATATACCTTTATACAAACAAGTCATTTGCCACACCGGCCTGCCATCATTCACTTTGTGTTTACAGGCAGTTGCAACAGCGCAAGTTTAGATCATTGGAACGCATTCGCCAAAAACCACAAAATACACCGGAATAGATTTCTGCAAATATGTAAACACCACGGGAGTCCTCTTACATTTAGGAACTTTACAGTCCTATTGATCAAACAACCATGAAATGGAAGGCTCTCTCTCCCTCAGTTATGCACATCAACAAGATCAACAACTAATGCTAGCCAAAACAAGAGGAGCTAAAATCTAACGAAGCAACATTAAATAAACCCTCTCAAACCTTTTCAGCTAGTTGGCCATCAAAATTGCACTGATAAACGATGGGGAATTATAGCATCCTCGTCCTTCTGCAGCTTGGCTGCCAATGCATGCTTGTCCCAACCAAGCACCAAGCTAACTGGCTAAAGTTGGCTAGCTACTTAGACACAAATGAGAGTACACCTCACTCTGACCATAGGCTGTTTAAATGTTATCCAGACTGTTCTTGGCTAACTATATATTTTTTTGCCTATGTTTACTGACACCGGTCATATTCAGAGAGCGTTGCGCGTTGGTAAATGAATCAGTATTTCTGCACTCTGGCACACTCAGGCAAGTGCTCGGAAATCGGAGTAGAGAGCTAGAGTGAATTTGCTAACTGGATAACAGTCGTTTAAGTTCTTGCTAGCTAAGCAAATGACACCTGAATCTCTAGCTGTGTATAGCCAACAAAAAATTATATGAGTGCCTTCTAGGCAGAGTTCCTCTGTCCAGTGTCTGTTCTTTGGCCCATCTTAAATCTTTTCTTTTTATTGGCCAGTCTGAGATATGGCTTTTTCTTTGCAACTCTGCCTAGAAGGCCAGCATCCCGGAGTCGCCTCTTCACTGTTGATGTTGAGACAGGTGTTTTGCGGGTACTATTTAATGAAGTTGCAAGTTGAGGACTTGTGAGGCATCTGTTTCTCAAACTAGACACTCTAATGTACTTGTCCTCTTGCTCAGTTGTACACCAGGGCCTCCCACTCCTCTTTCTATTCTGGTTAGAGACAGTTTGAGCTGTTCTGTGAAGGGAGTAGTACACAGCTGTGTCCGAGATCTTCAGTTTCTTGGCAATTTCTCACATGGAATAGCCTTCATTTTTCAGAGCAAGAATAGATTGAAGAGTTTCAGAAGAAAGTGCTTTGTTTCTGGCCATTTTGAGC
Organism: Salmo trutta; assembly: GCF_901001165.1. Taxonomy (NCBI): domain Eukaryota; kingdom Metazoa; phylum Chordata; class Actinopteri; order Salmoniformes; family Salmonidae; genus Salmo; species Salmo trutta. The sequence goes on along the minus strand of NC_042967.1, from coordinate 172,231 downwards.
TTGTAATCAAACCCACAAATGCTGATGCTCCAGATATTCAACTAGTCTAAAGAAGGCCAGTTTTATTGCTTCTTTAAAATCAGCACAACCATTTCCAGCTGTGCTAACATAATTGCAAAAGGGTTGTCTAATGATCAAGTAGTCTTTAAGAATGATAAACTTGGATTAGCTAACACAACATGCCATTCGAACACTGGAGTGATGGTTGCTGATAATGGGCCTCTGTACGCCTATGTAGATGTTCCATTCAAAATCTGCCATTTCCAGCTACAATAGTCCTTTTCAACATTAACAATGTCTACACTGTATTTCTGATCAATTTCATGTTATTGTAATGGACCAAAAAATGTGGTTTTCTTTCAAAAACAACATTTCTAAGTGACCCCAAACTTTTGAACGGTAGTGTATATAGGGCATCAGCCTCTAAGGTGCAGGGTTGAGTAACCGGGTGGTAGCCGGCTGTTTAACAGTCTAATGGCCTTGTGATAGAAGCTGTTTTTCAGTCTCTCGGTCCCAGCTTTAATGCACCTGAACTGACCTCGCCTTCTGGATGATAGCATGGTGAACAGGCCGTGGCCCGGGTGGTTGATGTCCTTGATTATCTTTTTGGCCTTCCTGTGATATTGGGTGCTGTAGGTGTGCCCCGGTGATGCGTTGGGCAGCCCGCATCACCCTCCGGACCATCACAGAAGCTCAATCGTATACCTCCACTACACTACTTTGATACGCATCAGTAGGGATTAAGAAGTAGGGATACACCACTGGCCCTTTGAGTTTTACAAAAAGTGCACTCTCCTACAGGAGCGAGCTGGTATTACGGTTGCTGTCCTTTCAGAATAACAAACCTGTCACACACTTAAGGCCTATGTATTCACCACTGCGCAAACATGTCTATAACAGATATAAAGGCTGTTAAGATAATGTACAAGAAAGCTGTTTTATGCACTGACTAAATTAAAGCTGCTAATTATGAGTTTTTTACTCTGCTGGTCTCGGCAAGAAATTACAAGTCCTCACTGTCTGAGACCGAGTCAAGACCAAGTACAAATGTATCCGACACCGAGACAAGGCCGAGACACTCAATATGTGGCCTCGAGACAGGACTGTTAGTAGGTGCCAGGCGCACCGGTTTGTGTCAAGAACTGCAACGCTGCTGGGTTTTTCACACTCAACAGTTTCCCATGTGTATCAAGAATGGTCCACCACTCAAAGGACATCCAGCCAACTTGAAGCAACTGTGGGAAGCATTGGAGTCCAACATGGGCCAGCAACCCAGTGGGACGCTTTTGACACCTTATAAAGACAATGCCCCAACGAATTGAGGCTATTCTGAGGGTGAAGTGGGGGTGGGGGGCTATTTGAGGCTATTCTTGATGTTTCGTATATAGGTCCCCTAAAACGGGGTGACTACAAACATTGCTGTAATTTCTAAATGGTTCAACTGATATGGACGGAAATACCCTTAAATTAAAGCTGACAGTCTGTACTTTTACCTCATGTATCATTTCAAATCCAAAAGTGCTGGAGTACCGAGCCAAGACAACAAAATGTGTCACTGTCCCAATACTTTTGGAGCGCACTTTAAGTAACGCCTGCCTTCAATTTAGGTTTTTATTTGTCAAATAAGTGAAATAAAATGAGTGCCTGCTGGTCTAGCAGGTAACGTCACTGCCTGCACCACATATACACCACCCCAGTGTGGGTATGAATCCCAGCCCCACCGCTAGTCTCCACACTCATTTAGTGCTGTTTCTGTCTGAATAAAATGAAAATACCAAAGAAATAACAAATCAAAATGTAAATCCCATCACCCACCTGGCAGGCATTTCAAAGTGGAGGATGTCATTGACCTTGGAAAGCATGTACTTGTTCAACTCTCTGGGCAGGTTTCCGATGGACAGGAGCATGTTCTTCACCTCCATGTAAGAGGGGTTGCTGCTGAAGACCACATCCGCAGCTGCTGCCCTCACATTCTTCTCATAGACCCGGCGGTTCTGGTGGTACACTCGGTTCACCGTCTGCTTCACCTGAAATATATATGCACACACACAGTTGAAGTCGGAAATTTACATACACTTAGGTTGGTGTCATTAAAACTCGTTTTTCAACCACTCCACAAATTTCTTGTTAACAAACTATAGTTTTGGCAAGCCGGTTCGGACACCTACTTTGTGCATGACACAAGTCATTTTTCCAGCAATTGTTTAGACAGATTATTTCACTTATCACAATTCCAGTGGGTCAGAAGTTTACACACACTAAGTTGACAGTGCATTTAAACAGCTTGGAAAATTCCAGAGAATAATGCCATGGCTTTAGAAGCTTCCGATAGGCTAATTGACATCATTTGAGTCAATTGGAGGTGTATTTGTGGATGTATTTCAAGGCCTACCTTCAAACTCAGTGCCCCTTTGCTTGACATCATGGGAAAATCTAAATAATTCAGCCAAGACCTCAGAAAAAAATGGTATACCTCCACAAGTCTGGTTCATCTTTGGGAGCAATTTCCAAATGCCTGAAGGTACCACGTTCATCTGTACAAACAATAGTACGCAAGTATAAACACCATGGGACCATGCGGCCGTCATATCGCTCAGGAAGGAGACGCGTTCTGTCTCCTAGAGATGAACGTATTTTGGTGTGAAAAGTGCAAATCAATCCCAGAACAGCAGCAAAGGACCTTGTGAAGATGCTGCTGGAGGAAACACATACAAAAGTATCTATATCCACAGTCAAACGAGTCCTATATCGACATAACCTGAAAGGCCGCTCAGCAAGGAAGAAGCCACTGCTCCAAAACCGCCATAAAAAAAGCCAGATTACGGTATGCAACTGTACATTGGGACAAAGATCGTACTTTTTGGAGAAATGTCCTCTGGTCTGATGAAACAAAAATAGAACTGTTTGGCCATAATGACCATCGTTATGTTTGGAGGAAAAAGGGCGAGGCTTGCAAGCCGAACACCATCCCAACTGTGAAGCACAGGGGTAGCAGCATCATGTTGTGGGGGTGCTGTGCTGCAGGAGGGATTGGTGCACTTCACAAAATAGATGGCATCATGAGGGAGGAAAATTATGTGGATATATTGAAGCAACATCTCAAGACATCAGTCAGGAAGTTAAAGCTTGGTCGCAAATGGGTCTTCCAAATGGACAATGACCCCAAGCCTACTTTCAAAGTTGTGGCAAAATGGCTTAAGGACAACAAAGTCAAGGTATTGGAGTGGCCATCACAAAGCCCTGACCTCGGCGTGTGCGAGCAAGGAGGCCTACAAACCTGACTCAGTTACACCAGCTCGGTCAGGAGGAAACGGGCCAAAATTCACCCAACTTATTGTGGGAAGCTTGTGGAAGGCTACCCGAAACATTTGACCCAAGTGAAACAATTTGAAGGCAATGCTACCAAATACTAATTGAGCTTATGTAAACTTCTGACCCACAGGGAATGTGATGAAAGAAATAAAAGCTGAAATAAATCATTCTCTCTACTATTATTCTGACATTACACATTCTTAAAAGTGGTGATCCTAACTTACCTAAAACAGGACATTTTTACTAGGATTAAATGTCAGGAATTGTGGAAAACCTGAGTTTAAATGTATTCGGCTAAGGTGTCTGTAAACTTCCGACTTCAACTGTGTGTGTGTGTGTTTCTCTAACACGGAAACACACACACGGAAAGTATACAGACCCCTTGACTTTTCCACATTTTGTTACGTTACAGCCTTATTCTAAAATGGATTAAAAAAAACAAATAAATCTACACACAATACCCCCATAATGACAAAGTGAAAACAGGTTTTTCAAAATGTTTGCACATTTATTAAAAACCAGAAATACCTTAAGTATTCAGACCCTTTGGTATGAGACACGAAATTGAGCACAGGTGCATCCTGTTTCCATTGATCATCCTTGAGATGTTTCTACAACTTTCTTAGAGTCCACCTGTGTTAAATTCAATTGAATGGACATGATTTGGAAAGGCACACACCTGTCTACGTAAGGTTCCACAGTTGACAGTGCATGTCAGAGCAAAAACCAACAAAAAAAAGACAAAAAGGCACCTGAAGGACTCTCTAGTCTGATGAAACCAAGAATGAACTCTTTGGCCTGAATGCCAAGCGTCACTTCTGGAGACAACCAGGCACAGCTCATCACCCATCTAACACCATCCCTAACGTGAAGCATGGTGGTGGCAGCATCATGCTGTGGGGATGTTTTTCAGCGGCAGGGACTGGGAGACTAGTCAGTATCGAGGGAAAGATGAATGGAGCAAAGTACAGAGAGATCCTTGATGAAAACCTGCTCCAGAGCATTCAGGACCTCAGACTGGGGGTGAAGGTTCACCTTCCAACAGAACAACCACCCTAAGCACACAGCTAAGACAACGCTGGAATGGCTTCAGGACAAGTCTCTGAGTGTCCTTGAGTGGCCCTGCCAGAGCTTGGACTTGAACATCTCTGGAGAGACCTGAAAATAGCTGTGCAATGACGCTCCCCATCCAATCTGACAGAGCTTGAGAGGATTTGCAGAGAAGAATGGGAGAAACTTTCCAAATACAGGTGTGCCAAGCTTGTAGCGTCATACCCAAGAAGATTCAAGGCTGTAATCGCTGCCAAAGGTGCTTCAACAAAGTACTGAGTAAAGGGTCTGAATTCTTACGCAAATGTGATATTTAAAAAAATTAATAATTAGGTAACATTTCTAAAAACCTGTTTTTGCTTTGTCATTATGAGGTATTGTGTGTAGATTGGTGAGGGGGAAAAACAATTGAATCCATTTTAGATTAAGGCTGTCAAGTAACAAAACGTGAAAAAGTCAAGGGATCTGAATACTTTCCGAATGCACTGTACATAAATACATACAACAGCATATACAGTGCACTTGGAAAGTAATCAGACCCCTTGACTTTTTCCACATTTTGTTACTTTACAGCAGGTGTCCACACACATACTAAGGGTATATCGAAATAAGAGAAATATATCTGTCTAAATATATGGCTCTGGGAATGGCAATCCAGCTTCCCTCATCTGGCACCTCGTCTGTGATGAGGGCGACGTCGTATCTCTGCAGGGCTGTGAGGGAGATGGTGCAGTAGGCTCCGACCTCCGACTCAGCATATTTGGAAAACAGGGGAATGGCCTCGGGCAGCAGGGAGTTCTTCAGCGCCAGCAGGTACATCTGAACGTCTGACTCCACCTGCGTACTGTCGGGACCTTCCAGAATCATCTTCTTCACCTCAACCACAGTCTGGGTTGTACATGAGACAAAAAAAAAAACACACAATAAGTCAGCCATTGTATAGTTCCTTTTAAGAAATTGTGACTTTCTTTGGTGAATTTCACAACAGGATCATATTTATTTTATTTAACTAGGCAAGTCAGTTAAAAACAAATTCTTATTTACAATGACGGCCTACCCCGGCCAAACCCTAACCCGGATGACGCTGGGCCAATTGTGCGCTGCCCTATGGGACTCCCAATCATGGACAGTTGTGATACAGCCTGGAATTGAACCAGGGTCTGTAGTGATGCACTGCATCTCCGTGCTAGAGGCAGTGCCTTAGACCGCTGCGCCACTCAGAGCCCAAATCCATCAGAGGGATATCTTTCTGTATTTCTGTTTATTTTCGAACCATCAGACACAGCTACGTCTCACTATTTTATCACTACACTATTCCAGTCTGGCGTTCCAATAGTCACAATTAGCTCAGTTAAAAAAGTCCAATCAGTATTCTCTTGGTTGAAGATTATTCAATTGCTTAAAAGGGAAATTTAACTGCCTATTCACAATGCCTACTCATAGTTGGTTAAAATTACATGATGCACAACAGATGATGTCATCAGAAACAGTTATCTTCCTCCATCTTTTGAACTATGAAACACGCCATTTTCACATATGTTGATGTTGGGGTGGTGCTGGAGATGAATATGAAGTAAACAGAACGTGTGAATCCCTTTAAGAATTTTGTACAACTCCCCTCATTACAGACATAGGATCAAACATATTCGATACTCACTGGTAGCTCACAACCTCCTTTCTGACAGAGCTTGTGCACAAGGGCACCCATGATGATCACCACCGACTCTTTGATGTCATTACTGACAATCTTGCCCTTTGAAATGTCCTGAAAAAATAATGCGCGTAATTTAAATCACCATATGTTTTATCATACAGTACACAAAAAAACACAATTTTAAATATAATTGCAATTTTGAAAGTCGTTTGAGAGGAAGAGTAGGTCAAAATCGAAGAGAAACAACTGCACCACAAATTCTCTGTACACACTATCGGTCAAACGTTTTTAGAACACCTACTCATTCAACAAGGGTTCTTCATTATTTTTACTGTTTTCTACATTGTACAATAATAGTGAAGACATCAAAACTATGAAATAACACATATGGAATCATGTAGTAACCAAAAAAAGTGTTAAACAAATCAAAATATATTTTATATTTGAGATTCTTCAAAATAGCCACCCTTTGCATTTGATGACAGCTTTGCACACTCATGGTATTCTCTCAACCAGCTTCGCCTGGAATGCTTTTCCAACAGTCTTGAAGAACTTTCCACATATGCTGAGCACTTGTTGGCTGCTTTTCCTTCACTCTACGGTCCAACTCATCCCAAACCATCTCAATTGGGTTGAGGTCGGGTGATTGTGGAGGCCAGGTCATCTGAAGCAGCACTCCCTCACTCTCCTTCTTGGTCAAATAGCCCTTACACAGCCTGGAGGTGTGTTGGGTCATTGTCCTGTTGAAAATCAAATGATAACGCAAACCAGATGGGATGGCGTATCGCTGCAGAATGCTGTGGTAGCCATGCTGGTTAAGTGTGCCTTTAATTCTAAATAAATCACAGACAGTGTCACCAGCAACGCACCATAACACCTCCTACTACATGGTTCACGGTGGGACCTACACACGCAGAGATCATCCGTTCCCCTACTCTGCGTCTCACAAAGTAACACGGCGGTTGGAACCAAAAATCTCAATTTGGACTCATCAGACCAAAGGACAGATTTCCACCGGTCTAAATACTCATTGTTCGTGTTTCTTGGCCCAAGCAAGTCTCTTCTTCTTATTGGTGTCCTTTAGTTGTGGTTTCTTTGAAGCAACTCGACCATGAAGGCCTGATTCACACAGTCTCCTCTGAACAGTTGATGTTGAGATGTGTCTGTTACTTGAACTCTGTGAAGCATTTATTTGGGCTGTAATTTCTGACACTGGTACTCTAATGAACTTATCCTCTGCAGCAGAGGTAGCTCTGGGTCTTCCTTTCCTTTGGCGGTCCTCATGAGAGCCAGTTTCATCATAGCGCTTGATGGTTTTTGCAACTGCACTTGAAGAAATTTTCAAAGTTCTTAGAATTTTCCGGATTGACTGACTGCAGGCAGGATGGCGTACTGAACACGTCGGTGCAAAATTGCCTCAAGATAAATTCACAATATTCAATATTAGTGAGTTAGACTAAATATTAGCACTTCATATATTCGGGGGTAATTACATTGAATCTGGATAATAACAAAACAAATCATAAGGCTAGAGAAAAGTTGACAAATATTACAAGCAACACTCAAACATGAAGGAGAGTAAACGTGGTGAAAAGGAAACGCAACTCCTCCACAGATACAAACGATTTATCCTTTTCATCACTAGGACTGGTAAGTGTGGTAAGCGATCTGTTAAAGTTGATAAATGACAAACTGATGGAAGATGTGGAGTGTGTTTTTGCTGTTTGGAAAAGTGTGGCGTTAGGTGAGTCAGAAAGGAAATGGTTGCATATCCCAGAACCAATGTTTGTCTGTGAGCAGGTGTTGTGAGAGAGCTTTCAATTTTGTGCAGATGAGGGGTATGCATTTTTAAATGAATTATAAGTCTAATATATTTATTTATTTATGTATTTATTTATTGTCCTATCATGATGGAACAGTCCACAAACCTATTCCCTAGACACCCACCTGAGAGGTGCTAGGGGTATGGATGTAAGGGACAATATAGGAGGAATCACAATAATTGTTTGCTAAAATAATAATTGCTTGACAAAAATGTAATGTAATACAATGGCAATCTGGTTATAGGTAACAATCCTTTGCACAAACTGCTGACATTATTACGCATATTTATTGTAAATTATGGAAATGAAGATGCGTAGGATATTTCCCTGTGGCTCAGTTGGTAGAGCATGGTGTTTGCAACGCCAGGGTTGTGGGTTCGATTCCCACGGGGGGCCAGTACAAAAAAAAAAAGTTACAAAAAAAAAAGAAAATGCGTGAAATGAAATGTATGCATTCACTGCTGTAAGTCGCTCTGGATAAGAGCGTCTGCTAAATGACTCAAATGTAAAATGTAAATACACTACCATTCAAAAGTCCTTGTTGAAAGAAAACCACATTCTTTGTCCTTTAAAATTAGAGGTCGACCGTTTGATTTTTCAACGCCGATACCGATTATTGGAGGACCAAAAAAAGCCGATACTGGTTAAATTATTTTTTTTATTAAAAAAGAAAAAAATATATATATTTTTTTTTTGGGGGGGGTTGTAATAATGACAATTATAACAATACTGAATGAACACTTATTATAACACATAAATAAAATCTATTTAGTCTCAAATTATTATAGAAATTATGACGCGTCGACTATTTCTCTCTATACCATTTGTATTTCATATATCTTTGACTTTTGGATGTTCTAATAGGCACTTAAGCATTGCCAGCCTAATCTCAGGAGTTGATAGGCTTGAAGTCATAAACAGCGCTGTGATCAAGCATTGCTAAGAGCTGCTGGCAAAGGCAGTAAAGTTTGAATGAATGTTTACGAGCCTGCTGCTGCCTACCACCGCTCAGTCAGACTGCTCTATCAAATCATAGACTTAATTACAAAATAATAAACACAGAAATACAAGCCTTTGGTCATTAATATGGTCAAATCCGGTTGATTAACGATTTTTATGAAAACTAGAAATCGGCCTGAATCACATCGGCCATACCGATTAATCGGTCCACCTCTAATTAAAATAACACGAAATTGATCAGAAATACAGTGTAGACATTGTTAATGTTGTAAATGACTATTGTAGCTGGAAATGGCAGATATTTTATGGTTTATCTACATAGGCATACAGAGGCGCATTATCAGCAACCATCACTCCTGTGTTCCAATGGCATGTTGTGTTAACTAATCCAAGTTTAGAATTTTAAAAGACTAATCGATCATTAGACAACCCTTTTGCAATTATGTTAGCACAGCTGAAAACTGTTGTGCTGATTTAAAGAATCAATAAAACAGGCCTTCTTAAGACTAGTTGGGAACAGCGCAAACTGGCTCTAACCAGAATAGAAAGAGGAGTGGGAGGCAGAGTTGCAAAGAAAAAGACACATCTCAGATTGGCCAATAAAAATAAAATATTAAGATGGGCAAAAGAACAGACACTGTAAAGAGGAACTCTGCTTAGTAGGCCAGCATCCCGGAGTCGCCTCTTCACTGTTGACGTTGAGACTGGTGTTTTGCGGGTACTAAACTCAGCAAAAAAAGAAATGTCCTTTCACTGTGAACTGCGTTTATTTTCAGCAAACTTAACATGTGTAATATTTGTATGAACATAAGATTCAACAACTGAGACGTAAACTGAACAAGTTCCACAGACATGTGACTAACAGAAATTGAATAATGTGTCCCTGAACAATGGGGGGGGGGGGTCAAAATCAGTGCAGTGCATCTCCTCCTCATGGACTGCACCAGATTTGCCAGTTCTTGCTGTGAGATGTTACCCCACTCTTCCACCAAGGCACCTGCAAGTTCCCGGACATTTCTGGGGGAATGGCCCCAGCCCTCACCCTCCGATCCAACAGGTCCCAGACGTGCTCAATGGGATTGCTGGCCATGGCAGAACACTGACATTCCTGTCTTGCAGAAAATCACACACAGAACAAGCAGTATGGCTGGTGGCATTGTCATGCTGGAGGGTCATGTCAGGATGAGTCTGCAGGAAGGGTACCACATGAGGGAGGAGGATGTCTTCCCTGTAGGGATTGTGCATTCCTGGTGTAATTCGGGCAGTTGTTGTTCCCATCCTGTACCTGTCCCACAGGTGTGATGTTCGGATGTACCGATCCTGTGCAGATGTTGGTACACGTGCTCTGCCACTGCGAGGACGGTCAGCTGTCCGTCCTGTCTCCTTGTAGCGCTGTCTTAGGCGTCTCACAGTACGGACATTGCAATTTATTGCCCTGGCCACATCCGCTATCACCGTGTCTCCTTGCAGCATGCCTAAGGCACGTTCACACAGATGAGCAGGGATACTCTTTAGTGTCCTAAGTTTTCATAACTGTGACCTTAATTGCCTACTGTCTGTAAGCTGATAGTGTCTTAACAACCGTCCCACAGGTGCATGTTCATTAACTGTTTATGGTTCATTGAACAAGCATGGGAAAGTGTTTAAACCCTTCACAATGAAGATCTGTGAAGCTATATGGAATTTTACGAATTATCTTTGAAAGACAGGGTCCTGAAAAAGGGAAGTTTCTTTTTTTGCCAAGTTTATTTAATGAAGCTGCCAGTTGAGGACTTGTGAGGCATCTGTTTCTCAAACTAGACACTAATGTACTTGTCCTCTTGCTCAGTTGTGCACCAGGGCCTCCCACTCCTCTTTCTATTCTGGTTAGAGCCAGATTGCGCAGTTCTGTGGAGTAGTACACAGCGTTGTACGAGAACTTTAGTTTCTTGGCAATTTCTCACATGGAATAGCATTAATTTCTCAGAACATGAATAGACTGATGAGTTTCAGAAGAAAGTGATTTGTTTCTGGCCATTTTGAGCCTGTAATCGAACCCACAAATGCTGATGCTCCAGATACTCAACTTGTCTAAAGGCAAGTTTTATTGCTTCTTTAAATCAGCACAACAGTTTTCAACTGTGCTAACTTAATGCAAAAGGGTTTTCTAATGATCAATTAGCCTTTTAAAATTATAAACTTGGATTAGCTAACACAACGTGCCATTGGAACACAGGAGTAATGGTTGCTGATAACGGGCCTCTGTACACCTATGTAGATATTCCATTCATATTTTATTTTATTATAATTGTTTTTAAATCAGCCGTTTCCAGCTCCAATAGTCCTTTTCAACATTAACAATGTCTACACTGTATTTCTGATCAATTCTATGTTTTTTTAAACGAAAAAAAAAAAAGTGCTTTTCTTTTAAAAAACAAGGACATTTATAAGTGACCCCAAACTTTTGAACGGTAATAAATAAATAAAATATATATAAAGCAAATTTAGGTGATAGCATTGGAAATACTTTTAGCGGTTGATCTGCTTCTGTTCTGTGTGTGGCACTGTGTGCTCTTTTCAAAGGACGGGTCCTGGCCTTTTGGGGGGGCCTAGGGATCCAGGGGAATGGGGGTGGTCTCCCGGTCACTGGAATGACAACCCAACTCGGGAGGGGCTTTGGCGGGTGAAGTAGTGGAGAACAATTGGAGGGTTACTTAGTGGCAATGCAAATATCATGGTACAGCTATATGGACACTCAATCACCATTGTACTTTTTAATGGTAAATTTACAAACATATTATGATGAATAGATTTGAAACTTGTATCTCATTATTGTAAATTGTGAAATAAGTATAGCCAGTTATAATTGTAATGGCTTAGCAGAAAATAAAAAAAGAACAATATTTACCTGGCTCAAAGAGAAGGAATATAATATCTATTGTTTACAGGAAACTCATTCAACAATTTTAGATGAAGGTGAGTAGAAAATGGACTGGGGGTGAAAAATACTTCTCCCATGGGCAAAGAAACTCAAAAGGGCTGATGATATTAACAGTAATTTTGATCCGAATGTGCAAATTGTCCAAACAGACCCACAAAGTAGATAGATGATTTTAAATATGTTGTTATTGGACCATAAACAGATATGGCTCATTAACCTTTACGGACCAAATAAAGATGATTCACGCTTTTTTGAATATATATATATATATATATAATAAATTATCAACCCTGCAAGCAATACAATATTATCATGGTGGGAGATTATAATACTGTTTTAAATACCTCAATGGACCGTAAAGGAAATCACACTATCCCCCTCATGCTCTTAAGGAAATCACGATTATCATGGATATATTGGAACTAGTGGATATATGGAGGCTTAAATACCCTGACCTAGTGAGATATACATGGCGGAGGTTTAATATCCTGACCTAGTGAGATATACATGGCGGAGCCTCAATCAAGCTAGTCGTCTTGACTACTTTCTTATGTCATTCTTGTTGGCACCGAAAGTGAAAACAAGTGTTGATAGGGGATAGAATGCGGTCGGACCATCAGATAATTGGCATATATATTACTTTTACGGAATTTCCACATCGGCGAGGATATTGGAAATTTAAAATATATTGGATGATAACTTCTTTTTAATTCGGACAGAGGAATATATAACTGAATTTGTCGGGCATAACATAGGTACAGCAAATCCGCTTATTGTACAGGACACTTAAATGTGCCTTTAGAGGTCATGCAATTCAGTACTCATCTCTAAAACAAAAACAATTTAGATCAAAAGACTCCATATTAACAAAGGTAATTGAAGGACTAACTGTACAATTAGATAGCAATAAAAACTGTACCATAGAGGTACAGAATAAGTTAGAGGAAAAACAAAAAGAAATGGAGGAACTTATTCAAGAAAGATCCAATGTAATATACTATATTAATAAAGCAAATTGGATGGAAAATGGGGAGAAATGCACCAAATTATTGTTTAATCTTCAACATAGAAATGCTACAAAAAATAATTTCATGAAACTTGTTGCAAATGACAGAGTCACCTATGATTCACCAAATTATATTTGAAAGAGGAAGCAAAGTACGTTAAGGATATGTTTTCGTTTCAGTCTCCTCCATCTCCTCTAACCGAAGCTAATTTTATGGATGTTTGCCCTGATGATGAGCATAAGGGTACTTTCAAACCAGAAAAAACAGATACATAAAAAACACAGTAATTCAATGATTTTCACTGGGAGCTGTGCATTGGGGGAGGGTCTAGTGTTGTGTTGCGGTGCCTGTCAGAAGTCACAATGACATATCTGTCTAATCAACTGAAAACATTGAACTGACTTTTACCAAATAATTTCTCCCCATTCCGCTGTGTTGGACATGCATTTCATTGATTTTGGTTTGTAGAGTTTAAGCAAGTGGCAGCCATTGGCCACTCACCACCAAAGCCTGGAGCATTCTCTCGTTGGGGTGCGAGGCGAAGCCGCAGGCGTACAGGAACCTTTCCTGCAGAACCAGGCCTTTGGGGTCGGCAAAGTTGAGGAACTGCAGCATGGCGTCCAGGGAGGCGGGCGTCTGGGACGAGGTCACGGCGTCCACCACCTGAGGTCTGCAGACCCCGACAGAGTTAGAGAGAGGCAGTGAGTCAGAAGTCTAAAATGGCGCAATATTCCCTATATAGTTAACTATGTGGCTCTGGCCAAAAGAAACACGGGGCGAGAGACAGTGGGGTGACGAGTCACTACATCTCATAAGAAAGCATTACAGCCTGAGAGAGAGAGAGAAAAAGACACAAACATACTAAAAAAGAGGAGAAAACAAGAGATTGAGAAGAGAAAGAGCGATAGAAGAGAAGTGAAAATAGAGAGAAGAGAAGGAGTGAAGCGGGAAAGAAAAAGAGGAGAGTGAGAGAAAGAGGCAGACAGAAAGAGAAAGGGAGAGAGAGAGAGAGAGAGAGGTGGGTAAGTGCTAGGCCTTACAGGGCAGTCTTGGTGGAGCTCTTCAGCACTTGGAGGATCTCGTCCTTGGAGGCTTTCCTCATGCTCTGGATGAGAGCCAGGAAGCTTCGGGGAGCAATGGCCTTTGACAAGCTATCTGGTTCAAACTGCTTCTGGACCTCTTGCCAGTGCTCAAACAGCTAGCAGGAGAAGAGGAAAAGAAAGGGAAAAAAATGTAATTTCTTAATTACATGTTTGGTCAGCAAGGATATGCATCGATAGTGTGGTATAGTGTTGGTAAATTCAGACTTCACAAGGGCTTTTCACACTATTGTAACACCCTGTACTGTGTTGGTTCTGATTATTTCATTCCAGCACCATTCCAGCAATCAACCAGGCCAGCATAGTAAAGTTTTCCTCTGGCCCTTTTAATTATTCTTTAGCAAAGAGTCATTTTTGAAGCATTTAGTTTGGGAGTCAATACCGTCAATGTAAAAGCTGAATTGAAGATTATATTGAAGGTTATATTGGAACCTTTCAGAGGAAAAAAATAAGTGTCCAAGGTTGAAAACAACGTGAAGCACTTTTTTACTTTATTGTTTCGCACAACCACTCACCGATCGACAGCCCTTGCATTGGGATTTGACCTTCTCAGCTGTCACACCAACAGCATACAATTTCTCATCAAGTGATTTGACAACACTGGCGACATTCTTCCCCGCAGCCTCAAATGGCCCAGTCTCAATTGTTACCAGCGTCAAGTTTTGCCTGAGGACAATATAAATTAACAAATCCAAATCAATTAATCAGTTTCGGTTCCTTGCAATTGATGCTCTCAGAAAGCCTACTCAAATCAGTAAGTAAAAAAAGAACATTACTTTTACAATGAAAGAATGCATGTGTTGGATTAATGTAGTAAACAAAAATAAATAAAACTATTGCCTCAAAGTTTAGAGCAGAATTTCACCATTAAAATTCCATTTGACTCCCTTGTGTCTTATTTTTCTTAAAGCCGCATTGTTGGTTAAGGGCTTGTAAGTAAGCATTTCATGGTAAGGTCTACACCTGTTGTATTTGGCGCATGTGACAAATACATTTTGATTTGTGTCACACCTTACCTGGACACTATTTTAGCGGCGGTGGTGCGGCGTGCGTTGACTGCTAAGATGTGAGTCTCCTTGGCTGTGGCTGACTTAATGAAGCCATCCTCCAGGGTGAAAACAGTGACAGAGCTGGACTCCCCACTCACGCCCAGGACCTGAATGTAGGTGGTGAAGCCGGTCTCTGCGGTCTTGCAGGTCTCCAAAGCCTTGGTCCTTGTCACCTGGCCTTGGGCAGCCTTGTACTCTACCGTACATCTCCCGGACACGTCATTCTGTTCCCAGAAATATCAGTCAGCCAACCAAAAGTACTCACACAGAAAACCATAGAAAAACAATTTTAAGCATTTGTTCGAATGATTTACATTGAGAATTCATTGCAAACTTACGACTGTGTTTTTGGTAAAATTTCATTTTACAGTGCATTATTATTTTAAAAAATGTTGATGACATGACACCTGCTCAGTCAAGGTTTTTTTTTATTTTTACATTTTAGAATAATAGTGAAGACATCAAAACTATGAAATAACACATATGGATGGAATCATGGAGTAACCAAAAGTGTTTAACAAATCAAAATACATTTTAAATTTGAGATTCTTCAAATATCAAGGCAAAGGGTGGCTGACAGCTTTGCACACTCATGGCACTCTCTCAACCAGCTTCACCTGGAACGCTTTTCCAACAGGAGTTCAAACATATGCTGAGCACTTGCTGGCTGCTTTTCCTTCACTCTGCGGTTCAACTCATCCCAAACCATCTAAATTGGGTTGAGGTCAGGTGATTGTGGAGGCCAGGTCATCTGAAGCAGCACTCCATCACTCTCCTTCTTGGTCAAATAGCCCTTACACATCCTGGAGGTGTGTTGGGTCATTGTCCTGTTGAAAAACAAATGATAGTCCCACTCAGCGCAAACCAGATGGGATGGCGTATCACTGCAGAATGCTGTGGCAGCCATGCTGGTTAAGTGTGCCTTGAATTCTAAATAAATCAGACAGTGTCACCAGCAACACACCTCTACACCATCACACCTCCTCCTCCATGCTTCACGGTGGGAAATACACATGCAGAGATTATCCGTTCACCAGCAACGCGTCTCACAAAGACATGGCAGTTGGAACCCAAAATCTCAAATTTGGACTCATCAGACGAAAGGACAGATTTCCACCTGGCTAATGTCTATTGTTTCTTGGCACAAGCAAGTCTCTTCTTCTTATTAGTGTCCTTTAGTAGTGATTTCTTTGAAGCAACTCGACCACGAAGGCCTGATTCACAGAGTCTCCTCTTAACAGTTGATGTTGAGATGTGTCTGTTACTTGAACTCTGTGAAGCATTTATTTGGGCTGCAATTTCTGACACTGGTAACTCTAATGAACTTATCCTCTGTAGCAGAGGTAACTCTGGGTCTTCCATTCCTGTGTCGGTCCTCATGAAAGCCAGTTTCATCATAGCGCTTGATGGTTTTTGCGACTGCACTTGAAGAAACTCTCAAAGTTCTTGAAATTTTCCGTATTGACTGTCACAACAACTGATTGCTGTTGTGATTGGCTCAAACACATTAAGGAAAGAAATTCCACAAAACACCTTTTGTGTTAATTGAAATGCCTTCCAGGTGACTACCTCATGAAGCTGGTTGAGAGAATGCCAAGAGTGTGCAAAGCTGTCATCAAGGCAAAGGGTGTCTATTTGAAGAATCGCAAATAAAAAATATATTTTGATTTGTTTAATACTTTTTTGGTTACTACATGATTCTGTGTGTTATTTCATAGTTTTGATGGTCTTCACTATTATTCTACAATGTAGAAAATAGTAAAAATAAAGAAAAACCCTTGAATGAGTAGGTGCTCTAAAACTTTTGACCAGTAGAGTGTGTATGCATGCATGTATGCATATATATATGCATATATATATGCATATATATAGAACCAATTTGGTACACGGCGGTGGTTACCAACTGAGTTTGTTAAGTGTATCAAAAGTACTCATTGTTATCACATCATTTCTTAGTAAGTGCCTGCTAAAATAGGACTGCAGATTAAATGTTTCCACAATTTCCTGTAACTGTATATGTATTGGGTCTCATGTACCTCTATGACCTTCCCAGATCTGGATTGCACCTGTAGCAAGCTAGCCACACCCCTTTTCAAGTTCTTAATGGAAGCAGGCTCTGCCTTATAGCAGTAAAAGCTGCTCACCTGAAACAGAGGCATGGAACAACAAACAAGTCAATATGATATGAAACAGTGCAATAGAGTCAAGTGACAGAACAGCGAAATTAGCAGTACTTTTCTCCGATTAATATTATCAAAGTGCCTCGCCTCAGATAATGATGAGATGTCAACAAATGGAAAAGAGTCTGACTACGTAGGGTCTGCCTGTGAAATGCATCTTGAGGGTGTTCCTTGCGTGGGAGTTCCTTTTCTTTCGGCAAGGTATGTATCACACCCTGATCTGTTTCAGCTGTCTATGTGCTTGTCTCCATCCCACTCCAGGTGTCACCCATCTTCCTCATTATCCTGTGTATTTATATCTTTGTCCTCTGTTGCCAATTCATTTTCTTTTGTGAAACCTACCAGCGTTTGTTCCCTTGTTCCTGCTTTCTAGTCCATCCCGGTTTTGACCGTTCTGCC
This sequence comes from Salmo trutta, assembly GCF_901001165.1. Lineage (NCBI taxonomy): Eukaryota > Metazoa > Chordata > Actinopteri > Salmoniformes > Salmonidae > Salmo > Salmo trutta. Next base: position 154,777 of record NC_042967.1, on the reverse strand, counting down.
TGCCGTTCTATACCTTGCCCCACCTCACTGGATTTTTGACCCTGCCTGCCGTTCTGGACCTTTTGTACCCTCTCTGGATTATGGCCATGGTGTGGCACAGGAGCCAATAAGAGTGGAATTTTCTTGGCAAGGAATGCCCACGGCAACCTAAGACACATTCTGCAGTCAGACACTATCAAACACATGTCTAATTCACCTTCACATGTCTAATTCACCTGCGGCTATGGAACCCTGACCTGTTCACCGGACGTGCTACATGTCCCAGAACTGCTGTCCCAGACCTGCTGGAACCCTGACCTGTTCACCAGACGTGCTACCTGTCCCAGACCTGCTGTTATCAACTCTCTAGAGACAGCAGGAGCAGTAGAGATACTCTCAAAGATCGGCTATGAAAAAGCCAACTGACACTTACTCTTGAGTTGCTGACTTGTTGCACCCTCGACAACTACTATGATTATTATTATTTGACCATGCTGGTCATTTATGAACATTTGAACATCTTGGCCATGTGCTGTTATAATCTACACCCAGCACAGCCAGAAGAGGACTGGCCACCCCTCATAGCCTGGTTCCTCTCTAGGTTTCTTCCTAGGTTTTGGCCTTTCTAGGGAGTTTTTCCTAGACACTATGCTTCTACACCTGCATTGCTTGCTTTTTGGGGTTTTAGGCTGGGTTTCTGTACAGCACTTTGAGATATCAGCTGACGTAAGAAGGGCTATATAAATACATTTGATTTGAGATAGAAAGCTTCATTTGAAAAACCATGTCTAACATTGCAGAGACAACAGCATAAAAAGTCAAATACAATACCGAAGTACAAAGGTTGTAGACAAATCACATTGTAGTAAAAACAAACAGTCACCCTAAGGTCACTATCACAAAAGTTTGAAAATCATGTCACTCTCTCATTATCTTACACTTACACAGTTTATTAGGTACACAACCCTGTTCATGAAAATGGATCGCTCCTACAGACAGTGAGTCACATGGCCGTGGCTTGTAATATAAAGCAGGCAGAAAGGCATTCAGTTATTGTTCGATTGAACATTAGAATGTGCAACACGACCGACCTAAACAACTTTGAGCATGGTATCCTGGGTTTTTCACACACGACTGGGTTTACCGAGATTGGTGCGACAAACAAAAACATCCAGTCAACGGCAGTCCTGCGGGCGAAAACAGCTTGTTGATGAGAGAGGTCCAAGGAGAATGGCAAGAATCATGCAGGCTAACAGGCGTTCAATCTGCATCAACTGCATGATGCCATCACGTCAGCATGGACCAACATCCCTGTGGAACGTTCCTGTGGAAGGCAAAGGGGCGTCCGACCCGGTAGTAGATGGGTGTACCTAATAAAACTGGCCAGTGAGTGTATGTAGTCACTTATAATCGTTTGTAAAACTATGAGATACATTTAGTTTCAATATATACAGTCCAGTGCTAAACTCGTAATATTTTCATAACAGATTCAGCTGATCACGATGCATTCAACAGGACATTCACTGATCAACCGGTTCACCTATTCACCTCACCCTGTCTGTGTCATCCAGGAACGGCACCCCTTTGCCACGCCAATGCCCCCACACTTGTCTCTCGTGAGATCTGATAACCGGCCGGCAATCTGAAGGATTGACCCTTGCCCTGTACTCACCACCTGTCTGGTATTTCCCCTTCCAGCGTCACCACACTAACACATTACCAATTACGGTTCCAATAATAGTCCCCGGCAATACACATGTCATCAATGATGCTCCAGAAATGGCTCCCATACTAGATTTAGTCAATTTGTTTAAATCTTAACTGATTGTAGTAAAAGTGATGGTTGATATAAAAATAAATGTACAATTGCACAACACTTTTATGACTATTGACCTATGAAGATAACAGCAATAGTACTACAATGATAGAAAAATAGCTATTTGCAATATATCTAGTATACTTCTGGTAACAATTAAACATCCTACTACCTATACATTTTACTACATCTACCTATGGCAGATAATCTCCACTGCAGTATACCCAAAGCACATTCATGTTCCTAGTAACTGCCTTAAGTTCAATCAATAATTTTGCATTATGCATCAATAAAAACGTACAGTAACACTTTACTTAGCGCCTGCAAGTATAATGCATTATGATGCAGTTCTAATTATTTTTAAGACCTGTTATGAGCCCGTTTATAATGTCTTATAATAGAAACAAACCAACATCCACAGCTCTTACCTTTCCGTTTTTCAGGTGCACCATGAACGGCCTTTCCAGTGCTGCCAGCTTATTCTCTCCGAGAAGGCTTTGCGTTGTGGCGCCCTGGAATATGTTCTTCTTGGCTGAGCGTTGGGCCACATTTTCTATCTTCACGTTTGAGATCTGTGGATGGGAATGGAAGAGCTTGTTAGATGATTTGGAGGAGGATGAGGACAGTCACATTAAGAAAAAAGGAGGAATTTATAACATGGATGCATGTTCCTCAAAGGGCAGAAGAAAAGTTAGTGAATAAAAAGCTTAGGACATTTCAAGCAGCTCAAAATCAATATTCTCCATAGAATACAACCAGAGTGGAAGGTATTGACTGAATGATTTCAAATACTATTTGAACCTATTCAAAAACTGTCAGTGTTTGGTTTAGCCTGTCTGGAATTCCAGACAGGAATGACTGCTTTTGGGCCAGGCACACACAATTAAGCACAACTTAAGTATTTAACAGAATTAAAATACTATTTGAACCCAGGCCTTTTTAAATACACTTTTTTTTAAACTCCCTGAGGGGCCTGTGAGAACTTAAGTACTATTTTTACACAATCAGACCACACTTTTTTTTCTCTAGTATTTCCAATTTCAGGAGACATTAAGAACCTCTTTCCCAGGATCATATCAATATGTGGTTGAGTTTCCTTCCACATTGTAAAGACATCATACACACAATAGCATACGCACTATACACACACGCACACATGGATTTTGTACTGTATATGTGGTAGTGGTGGAGTAGAGCCCTGAGGGCACACAGTCTGAATGTATTGTAATGTTTTTAAAATTGTATAAATTGCCTTAATTTTGGAAGAGCAGCAGCTAATGAGGATCCATAATAAATACAAATAAACAACATTTTGCATGTATAAACTCCAACATGTATCCTCCCAAAACAAGAGGTGTTTTTCTATTAATTCAATATTCCAGGGAAACATGTAGGGGTTTGACAAAAACTGTCTCTCAGTCTGTCCCTGAATTAATCCTAAATCAACCCCTACCCCCTACTCACTGCCCTCTCTGCATTTGTGTAGATCTGAAAAGACTGGATAGGTCTAAGCGATATGGCGAAAATTCCAACTAGGCTATCATATGGCGAGGTAGGGTTATTGCCATAAAACAGTTACACCTATCCAATCGTCTCAGACCTACACAAGAGCATAGGATCTAGGGGCATGGGGTTTTAGGGGCTGGGGTTTGGGTTTGGGATTCAGGTACATCCAGCCAACATACATTTACATTTGAGTCAATTAGCAGACATTCTTATCCAGAGTGACTTACAATTAGTGCATTCATCTTAAGATAGCTAAGTGGGACGACCACATATCACAGCCATAGTAAGTACATATCGGCAAAGTCAGGGTGAGGAGGTGGTGCTGTGGGATTACTTACCACCAGTTGTATGAGCTGGTCGTCCTTGCTGCTGGGGTCTCTCCACACTAAATTGACATCCACGTCACTGGAGATCCTATAGCCGACACTTCCATCCTTTGACCCCTTGGCCCTGTCCACCAGCACCTCGGTGGTGTAGCTGAATTTGTACAACTGGTCATTGTTCAGCCTGGGTCCAGCAGCACCAGCACCTGAAACAAGAGGGGCCATGCAGGAATCGCAGTGTGAGATCAACACTTACAGTGATGAGTGACTTAGAGCAGGGGTTCTCAAACGGTTTTCTTTCTGAGCCCCGCTAGGCCTTTTCAAACTGCATTCTCTTAGCCCAGGGCTATCTTTAACCCTGGGTTAAAATTAGCCCAGGGACAGTTTAACGTCCTTTTACACAAGCATTTGTTAACCCTGGCTAATTGAAACCAACTGTCACTTTTCTGGAATAAAATATTCCTGTGTCACTTTTCTGGAGTCAATTGGGTGACAACCAAGGGTGTTTGCACTGGGCTACGCGCAGTTTGAACATGGCTACTGAAACTCTGACAACTCACTGAGGACCCCAAATGGTTGGGATTCACTTAGACCTGTGTTTCTCTATATAAATATCAAGGTCTTTCATCAGTACAATGTCAACAAGCTGATTAACACCAAATGGCCCTCACTGCTGAGTGAGATTTCTGTCAAAACATCTCCTAAACAAAATAGTTGGTATATACCATTAAGCAATGATTGAATTAAGGTATTTCCCTCAAATCATCTGCTTTACGGCAGTCAAATACTTCCTCTTTGTATGTCAATCATAACAAAAAGGCTTGAGTTCAGATTGGTTCAATGTATTACTCTGTTAGATTTGTAATGTTTTGGCTAGGCAAAAAATTCATTGTTTAACCATTACACACCTTACCTGGTCCCCTGGCTAATTGCTACTGGTTCGACAGAGAAAGATCAGGCAGGTGGATGAGACTGACACGTGTAAAACCATGTGTAGCTTTTTGCAAAATACTTCCAAACATCTTATCCTCTGTAGCAGATGATTTAAAAACAGACCGGAATATTTATACATTCATACTGTCAGGCATCCTGGATTCAGAAGGTGAGCCCTTCATCGTGGTCCAATTGCAACTTGTAATCACGTATCATTATTACGAGAACCCTTGTAAGCTAAACCTACTATGATCTACGTTTCTGATGGACACAATCAACACTGGAGACAGAGAACGTTGTGGGTGGACTATTAAAGTCCTTGATTGCTCTAATACAGTGTAGCATTCCAAAAGAATTGACATTGGGCCATGAGTCAAGACTGACGTGTCACTTTCGGGTTGCATCACCAATCACAAAGTGCTGAATCCAACATTCAAAATCTGCCACAGACAGCTGTATTCAACCATTTTGTCAACTGCCTTAGTATCTACTGACCAAGTTGTACAGGAAATTACTTCATTCATATCGCCTATGATTAATAGAATTGACACCCAAAAAACAACTTTACCACCAGCTACAGTAATATCCACAATATCTACCCTGCAGGTTGCCTCAAATGTTCAGGGGAGTAATTACTATTGGTTGTGTACTTTATTTTTTTTTTAACTAGGCAAGTCAGTTAAGAACAAATTCTTATTTACAATGATGGCCTACCCCAGGCAAAACCTAACGATGCTGGGCCAATTGTGCACTGCCCTATGGGACTCCCAATCACAGCCGGGTGTGATATAGCCTGGAATCGAACCAGAGTCTGTAGTGACGCCTCTATCACTGAGATGCAGTGCCTTAGACCGCTGCACCACTCGGGAGCCCGCCTTACATCACCAGGAAACTATTTGACTATTGAATTTAGGAACAAACATGTGCTGTGAAATGATGAATCTCCAGTGAAAGTGATTTGTTGGTTCCTTGGTTGTTGCAAGACCATTCAAAAGGTTTTATGACAGAAGTTCCAAGGACACTGACTGTAAGCCTAGAGCCCAACTGCTAACATACTCTCTAAGCAAATCACACACCAACACAATATAAAATAACATATTCATCACACATATCCGTACATGAAAAATAACTCACCTCTAGTAGAAGCAGAAAATGAAGATGTTATGCAGAGCAAAAGCACAAAGAGAGCTAACATTTTGCAATCTATTAGGAGCAAGAAGGTGACCGCAGGTAAAAGTTGACTGGATCGGCGCTCACAAGGCCAGAAAGAAAGGCTCAGCTACCCGAAACTACTCAAATTATGTTCATCGGTGTGGAGGGCAGAATCCAAACTCCACGCTCAAGTACTAAGTACGAGGTAAAGAGCAAATCATTAACTTGTAGAGCTGAGATTTGACAATCCCTTCGACTATCACTAGGCGCAATGCCCACTGTTGGCGGGAGATGATACTTTGTACGCGAGCAGTTCATTTATGTTACGACATACCTAATGGTCATGACGATCAATCGGATGAGAAGAGGACGATAGCCTTATCAACAGCGCATGCACAAGTGCGAATTGACATCGAGGTTTCGTCCTCAAGTAGTATCCTATCATGATAAAAACCAGTGAGACAATTACATATAGGATAAAACAGTAACGTTAGTTTCACAGCTGTAGCGATACTGTCGAATTCTGCCCAACTTTCAGAAACAAGTACAAAACAATAAAATACTCTATATTTTCAACGTACGACTAAAAGGTTGAAAACAATGGTGACATTTACCCCTCGGTAGTGAGACGGCGTCATTTTGAGATTGAACCTTTCACCTAGTTTTGCAATAAACAGACTGGCATTGTTGCACACACCGTTGAAGGAAATGGAATATACACGTCACTCTATAACAGACAGCATATGGGCCAATGGTAGGTACTTGGAGTTCTGCCGTGTATGTGTGGCGGTGTGGAGGAATTTGTAAGCACCGATTTGAGGTCAGTTTTGTGTTTCCCACTCTAATGGTAAGGATGGATGTGGGGATATGTGGGAGGGGACGCTGACTGATCCTTGACCTGTGACCCCTATCTGCATCAAGGACAAATTGATCTGGGTTTACATTATGGATGATTCTTATCTTTGACTACATTGTGAGGGAAAGGGAAATAATTGTTCTAGAATTGATCAAGCAGTGAAGTCATTTCCTTGACATTGAAGTCGTTTTTCTCATCCTATTTATATACACTTCAGTTCAAAGGTTTGGGGTCACTTAGAAATGTCATTGTTTTTTAAAGAAAAGCATGTTTTTTGTCCATTAAAATAACATCAAATTGATCAGAAATACAGTGTAGACATTGTTAATGTTGTAAATGACTATTGTGGCTGGAAACGGAATATTTTTTTATGGAACATCTACATAGGCGTACAGAGGCCCATTATCAGCAACCATCACTCCTGTGTTCCAATGGCACGTTGTGTTAGCTAATCGAAATGTATCATTTTAAAAGGCTAATTGATCATTAGAAAACCCTTTGGCAATTATGTTAGCACAGCTGAAAACTGTTGTACTGATTAAAGAAGCAATAAAACTGGCCTTCTTTAGACAAGTTGAGTATCTGGAGCATCAGCATTTGTGGGATTACAGGCTCAAAATGGCCAGAAACAAATAACTTTCTTCTGAAACTCATCAGTCTGTTCTTGTTCTGAGAAATGAAGGCTATCCCATGCGAGAAATTGTCAAGAAACTGAAGATCTCATACAACGCGGTGTACTACTCCTTTCACAGAACAGCCAACTGGCTCTAACCAGAATAGAAAGAGGAGTGGGAGGCTCCGATGCACAACTGAGCAAGAGGACAAGTACATTAGAGTGTCTAGTTTGAGAAACAGACGCTTCACAGGTCCTCAACTGGCAGCTTCATTAAATAGTACCCGCAAAACACCAGTCTCAACATCAACAGTGAAGAGGCAAGTCCAGGACGCTGGCCTTCTAGGCAGAGTTCCTCTGTCCAGTGTCTGTGTTATTTTGCCCATCTTAATCTTTTCTTTTTTTTGGCCAGTCTGAGATATAGCTTTTTCTTTGCAACTCTACCTAGAAGGCCAGCATCCCCGGAGTCGCCTCTTCACTGTTGACATTGAGACTTGCGTTTTGCGGGTACTATTTAATGAAACTGCCAGTTGAGGACCTGTGAAGCGTCTGTTTCTCAAACTAGACACTCTAATGTACTTGTCCTCTTGCTCAGTTGTGCATCGGGGCCTCCCACTCCTCTTTCTATACTGGTTAGAGCCAGTTTGCGCTGTTCTGTGAAGGGAGTAGTACACAGTCTATTGTATTCATTAATAGGAATTCATTGATTCACTTTATTTTTTCATGCATTCGGGAAATAAGTGAGATAAATATACAGATATATTGACTACGGATCCTATTGTCTTTATATTCTTTCAGATGATGTTATTCTATTTGTGTGAATAATTGTCAGTCTAGAAATACTAGTAGTGGTGCAGTATGTGGTTACACTTACGTTACATTGCCATTATTACTGTGTAACTACTTATGTTATTACAGTGTAAAAAGTATTGTTGTAACTAAGGATTACACTCAAATCCCATTTTAACTCCCTTTTCACCTCAATGAAACACTAATTCAAAATCTAATTCAAACCAAATCAGAATCAAATTAGTACCAAAATGACTACCGATTGCTGAATAAGAGGTCTATTGAGATGCACAGGAGGGGTTCATTCATTAGGGCACAACGTTCAGAGTGTTGCAGATATTAATTGAATCACTAGAGCTGATACAATAACCTATTCAACATGACAGACAATGGTATCTATTCTACATCATACATTTCTATCTGAATGTTCAGTGACGTTGGAACTTCCTGAACCAACCCCAGGTGTATTGCCAAGAGTTGTGTTTTATGTCACGAGTGAGCCAGGTGCCTGCTGGGTATAGTTGGGCCATTCGGCCTGGAACACTCCAAGTGGTGTGTGAAGCATCAGGGCCCGCTTGGTGTAACGTAGGACCACCTTTTGGTTGAGGTGACACACGGTGGGGCTACCCAGGGTCCTCTGGGTACTCAGGGGTCTGGCAATGTGTCTCTCCCTGGGGGTCTTGGACTCTGCCCTCTCTGTGCCTGCATCCTCCAGTTTACCTGGGAATGGTGTATTATAGATAGACAGACAGATCTCCAGATATTGAGTGAATCAATCAACATATTAATTACTAGGTCAATTAATTATATTATTTGTCAGTACTTAACCTTGGAGACTCACCTGAGTCACAGTTTGACATAATTTCTAGGGAATGACATCTGTGAAGAGTAAACATAATATATTTTGTAAATACATTACAGGCTGTCCTTTTTCAATAGGCTAAATGTATTGGCCAGTGGGCAGCAGTATTGATATACAGCACCTAGTGCAGGGGTGCACAACTTAGAATTTTTGTCCAGGGGGGAAGTGGCAGCCAGATATTGACATGATTCAAGGGGCCATTAAAACTGTTATAGCGGGATGTACTATTTCTTGGCAGCATGGCGATTTCATGCTACATGGCATTGCATCATCATTCATCCAATTTCAAATAGATTTCCTTAAGAACTAGGATTTCCTCACCCCACATCATCAATTACATTTTAGGCTGCATTTGGTTCTGGGGCTGTATACTGTGAAGTGTGCAGCCAACTTGCAAAGTGCAATGATTCCAAAACATACTTTTTTTGCTGTGATCCACTAAAAGCTTTTGCCATCTTCCAGTGACCCCAAAACAACCAAAAATGTTTAAACAATCGATCCTCCCAGTAGACAACATTTGGCATAGGTGTCTTACAATGCCGTCATTTTCTGGTTGGAAACACTAACCTGGTGGTATCCTCCTCACTGATCGAAACCATTCTGGAGGCAGGAGGGAGGTTTTGAACCTCCTTCACTGTCAGCTGCTCTCTTCCCGGAGCCTCATAGGCTGAGACAGGGTCCTTTGCCAGGGCGGAAGACAGCAGACTTAGAACCTGGTCCTTTTCTGGACAAAAGTAAATACCACCACAGGTTAACGCCATGACAGATCAATGTTTACATCCTGATGGATCTTAGTAGGGACTTGGGATTATGGTCCCGATTAACACTATTTTGGGAACTTTTAAAGTCTTTGTGTGAGTGTATCATATACTTTGTGTGAGGGTGTCTTGCATCTCGCTCATCTGCAATATTAGTGGTTCATTTTGCCTGTGGCAAAGCTAATTGCTGAGTCTCACTTTAATGTTGTGATAAAAATGTTTATTGAAAATGTACCCTTTTGTTACTGTTCATTTGGATGGTGCTATCAAATTTCCTTTGGGGTATGAATAAAGAGCTATCTTATCTATCTAATCTTGTCTTTCCCTCTCTATGCTCTGCAGCTGGATTTCAACAACTAGAAAAGGGCTCTAGATAACAGTGACTGCATGCTAAATGGATTGGTGTATATGTGCAGCCCAGTGCACTTACCTCTTTGACCAGCTGTCAGAATCCATTGCTGGACATCCCCTATAGACTCAGTTTGCAGTATCTGACACAACATATCAATCACCTACAACATATAAGAGTGTTCAAACTATGTCATAACGTGTTACAAGCTGTAACTCGAAGGCCATCATGAAGGCAACCTATAACTGAAACATGCAAATTGCAATTGTTTTTAACATTCCTTGCGGATATACAGTATACCAATGTAATAAAGACATTAAAATTGTAATTTACTGTATCTGACAACCCACTGGGCACACACTGGTTGTATCAACGTTGTTTCCAAGCCTTGTCAATGAAATGACATTGAACCAAGATGGAATAGACGTTAAATTGATGTCTTTGCCCAGTGGGAAGTGCCTTGGAATTGTTTTCAAACATGAAGATCACTCGTGCTCACCATCAGCTGTAGTTTAAGGTTCCCCTCTCTGTCATCTCTAGACCCCCCGAGGGCTGACACACAGCTGGACTGGGGGAAGAAGGGGACACCACTGCCTGGAGGTCAGAGGGCAATGGGGTTACAACCAACAACCCTAATCCTAATTGTAATATTTACCCTAACTCTTACCTAAACCTAACCCTCAAACCAAAAAATGTTTTTCACCCGACACAGAATATACATCTATAACACTTATAAATGTTATAATTATTATTTTTTAAATAATGTGGGTATTTTACCCTCAATTTCGATCTTGTCTCATCACTGTAACTCCTTAACGTGCTCAGGAGGTGAAGGTCGACTCATGCATCCTCGCTCTTTAACAACCGCCCCAACCACGCTCCTTAACACCTGCCCATTTAACCCGGGAGCCAGCCGCACCAATGTGTCGGAGGAAACACCATTCACCTGACGACCAAGGTCAGCCTGTAGGTGTCCGGCCTGCCACAAGGAGTTGCTAGAGCACGATGAGTCAAGTAAAGCCCCCCTGGCCAAAGCACCCCCTTAACCTGGACAACACTGGGCCAATTGTGCGCCGCCCTATGGGACTCCCGATCACGGCCGGTTGTGATACAGCCCAGGATCAAACCCAGGCCTGCAGGGATGCCTCTAGCACTGCAATGCAGTGCCTAGACCGCTGCGCCACTCGGGAGGCCCCAAAATTATTTTGACTGAGATGGTTTCCTCTTAAGTGTTAGGATTACATTATTAAACAACATTTTATATTTTGCAGCAGTATGCAGCAGTTGGGGTTGGGGTCAATACAATTTCAATTCAATCCCACTTCTCTCATCGATGTCAAAATCTGGAGTTAAGAGATCTCCAGTTAGGATTCAGCCTTTCTTGTGGTGGAGTTGAAGTGGAATTTACCCAGACCTGGCTGGGCAGTATATAATAATAACATTTCATCTTCAGAAAAAATTATATTCCATCTCACCTCTTCCACCTGGTCCCAAAAGCCCTGCCCTCTCTGTCAACTCTCGCAACTCCTCACGCCAGGCCTCGGTCACTTGGAAGAGAACAAAAAAGCAGCAAATTAATTCTCTGCTAACACTATGGACAGGAGATGCACTGTTCATAAGCCTGTAATAAGGCCTACATATGCCTTATTCAAGATCTGACAAACATGTGTGACACCTGCATACATGTGATTTCAATGTTTACACTGTACAGTACTGTGATTATTTTGTATTTTTCTATACAATTATTTTCATTATGCAACTTAATTTCCCAAATACAATGCCGATAGCATAACGACACATGCAGACACACACACACACACACAAATACATACATCAATTTTGAGTGTCTTTAGGGCACCATCATGAACATAGTTTTAAATAATTGTTGTTTTCCATTCATCGTCCCTACCAATTTACCATTTGTATTGAATGAGCTGCTTTGTGCAGCAGTTGTAACATGATAGGGTAGATGGATACAATGAAGTGCTTAACCGCCACACTAATATCTGGTTACCTGTAGCCTGTAGCAGAATGCTATAGGGTCTAGAGTTTCATTCTCACTCTACATGCCTGTTTTTACTTTCAGAAACACTATAATATCCAGGCACAACATGCAGCTAAAATACAAGATCAATATAACGTCATCGTAACTTTGTTTACCAGTACGTAGGTACATCATAGTTGTAAACAGAAAATAATGTACAATAGGCTACTCCACGGGAATACAGCTGGATGCAGCTGGGCAAGAACCAAAGCACATCCATTTTACAAGAGAACTACTTTGTTACAACACTATATCACAGGATCAATAGGGCTGGTTTTGTACATAAATGACATCACCATAAAAAGAGAGAAAGGTTCATATTGACAGAGACTTGCTGTATTGAAGGAGTCTTGCCAACTCCTATGGCCATTGACATGACACAAACAGATCTGGGGCCAGACTGACAGACTGTCTGAACGTACATAACCTCAGAGAGGGGGAATCCGTCTGCTTCAGGGGGAAGAACTGGAGGCCCGTGAGGACGTCAATAGGGAGGTAGGTGCTGTTGGTGCCGATGGCCGCCGTCGGTATGTTTGACTGCAATACCAGATTCTTCTCAAGGGTCAGGACCCTGCCCAAGCAGTACTGGGGAAACTGGCCAAAGGTGACATCATTGACAGCACAGATTTGTTTGTCATTGATACCTGTGCAAACAACAGACATGGATTAAAAATGTCTTATATGAAGGATGGAGGCATTGTTGAATTCAATAATATTGAGGCACTGTACCAATGCTATTCATCATCTGCTAGGTGGGAATGTGACTCAACTATTAGTAAATGAATAGACACTGTGTGTGTGTGTGTGTGTGTGTGTGTGTGTGTGTGTGTGTGTGTGTGTGTGTGTGTGTGTGTGTGGTTTGCATGTGTGCAAATGTGCATGCCTCTTTGTGTCTCTGGGTGTATCAAACTAACCCTTGATGTGCCTGACCCTCTGTGGGTGGGGGTTGTTCCTACAGAAGAAAGGGCTGTGGCTGGGCACTCCGAAGCGGGCACTGCTGCGCTGAGGGGTGAGGATCACTCTGGGCTTGTGGCATAGCGGGCTATCCTCTGCCACTTTCAGGGACACAGTGGTGAGCTCACGATTACCCAGGGAGAAGGGCGAGGTGTGGGGATGGCTGGACACACTGGGCTCTGGCCTGGGTAGAAAGGTCCCACAGTTAAGGTGTAGTGGTAAGGTAGGCTAGCTGTGTGTGTGTGTGTGTGTGTGTGTGTGTGTGTGTGTGTGTGTGTGTGTGTGTGTGTGTGTGTGTGTGTGTGTGTGTGTGTGTGTGTGTGCGTGCGTGCGTGCGTGCGTGCGTGCGTGCGTGCGTGCGTGCGTGCGTGCGTGCGTGCGTCCGTCCGTCCTTGGCTACCTGGCTAAAATGCTTGCTCGCTAGCCTAACTTCCTTTCATGGGCAACAGCTAGTTAACATGAGCATTCTACATCTAGATACATATTGAACTTCTATCCTCTCAGGCCAAGGGCACAATGTATAAATTAATGGTTGGATCACCTTGATAATCATTGGCCGGTACGGAGAATTAAGTAAAACGACAAGTCCAAATCACTTTCTCCATCATTGGCTAATTTAGGAAAGGGCCAATTTTAGCTAGCTAGCCACCAGAGGACAACACAACAAGATGCGAAAATTCAAGTTGTTTCTGTCAATTAAGTATGCTCTCAATGAAATTTGATAGGAGTGACGCCAAATCCAAATTGGCTTCCCTTTACTTTTTTTTACCATTCACAGTTGAGCTCACTCAGTTTAGCTTAACGCTGATTGACTATTATTTTATACTTTTTTATCAAGGGAGGCCAAACGCTCGCTGGTTTCCCCAGGGGCGCCATATGGGGGGGTTAGGACGATTCTAAGGGCCTGTGTAACGGTGGTCGTGGTGGATGGACCAAGGCGCAGCGGGTTAAGTGCTCATATTAACTTTATTAGAACACATACGAACAAAACAATAAAAACAAACGAACGACAAACAGTCTTGCATGTAACACACAGCTATGCAACAAACAACCTCCCACACCCCCATGAAAACAAACTCCTAATTTATAGGACCTTCAATCAGAAACAACGATAACCAGCTGCCTCCAATTGAAGGTCCAACCCCAATAAACTAAACATAGAACTACAATAGACTAGACAGAACATAGAAATATACTAACATAGAACAATTACAAAAAAAAACAGAATATATAAACCAAACACCCCTCTACATACACACACAACCCGAACCATATAAAACAAATACCCCCTGCCACGTCCTGACCAAACTACAATAACAAATAACCCCTATGCTGGTCAGGACGTGACAGCCTGTGACTGACAGGAGCCCTAAAAAGTTATTAGAACATTTGCTATATTTTTTCAATATTAAATTATTAACCTATCATCATTAATATAATATAATATTTATATAATATAATATAATATTTCTCTCCTGTCTGAGGCAACACTGATTGCCATGCAAATGGATGTTTCACCTCAATTTAGCAAAGAACACAGAAAAGGAAGAGATTCCATGATGAGACCTCTAAAGACAGAGACAGCTCAGGACAGTGCAGCAACGGTATGTAGGAACACAGTGTTTTTTACTGCTATGGACAACATCATAAGAACACTAGGTTCCACACCACTGCAAAAATTGTACGAGAATTTTCTGCTGTTCTGAAAGTTGGGCAGATTAGCGAGGATAAAGTCCCTTCTGTGTGCCAACCACTGATCATGAAGTATTCCAGAGATCTTACACCTGAGTTTCAAAATGAAGTAAGACACCTGAACACTGTATATGCTGCCACTTTCCCCCCTAACTTGTCCCCTCTTGTTCTCCTGAATGCAGTTTGTAAGATACAGTTGCAAAGCATTTTTTGAGAAGTGTGCATTGCTTTAGATATATTTTGCACACTGCCTGTGACTGTTGCTCGTGACGAGAGAGCTTTCAGTAAGCTAAAACTGATAAAAAACGATTTAAGGTCCACTATGTCCCAGGACAGGCTTTGCAGTCTTGCCATGCTGTCCATTGAAAGTCAGTTAGCTAGAAAGCTGGACTTCAAAGACTTTCAGTGACTTTGCTAGCAAGAAGGCTCGGTGCTGGGCTCTTGGTGAGTAAGGCTGAGCAAGGGCCAGTGATAATGTTAAATGGCATGGCTATGGATATTGGATCACTATACACAGGCTGAGAACAAGACTGAGAACAGACAGACTGAGAACAAGATATATCTCAAAGTAATGGCTGGATTGCCATAAAATTTGTTGTGCATAATCAAGACCCCAAGTGGAAGAAACCTATTGATTTGGTGACCACTTGACCTTTCCTCTAGTGCCACCATCAGGCCTTTTCATTTCCATTTTGTTTACCATTTCCACTTTTCCAGCTTCTTATTGTCTAGTTGGTATGTATACTTAGTTCAACAATCTGCTGCTGATTTTATTATTTGGTTTGTTATATCATTCCATAGATTATAATGTTAATTTATTTTAATTGAAGAGGTTAGTGTATATTTAAGTTCTATTTATTTAAAGTTATTCATTAATGTTAAGATAATTTTACCATTAAAATTACATTTAGACTGTAAAAGATGGCCTTTAGCACTTTTCTTATAGAGGGTATCAGTCTTGCATCAAATAGTGAATTCCAATGTGTGCAGAATGTTGCGTGCATGTCTGCACAGTGTTATATTTTCACAGCTCACTGTCAGTAAATATCGTACAGTAAATATTGGACTACAAGAGAGTTGCAAGCATGCAAAGGTAGAGTTATTGAAATCTTTCAATGGGTCAATTGGGTTCTGGAGGTGTGTGGTTACACCAAATGCGCAGGGTTGGGGTGGCCTGTGGTGGTGGGGTCCAATGTGATATCTTTTCATGGGGCACAAAATCCCTGGCGGTGCCCCTGGGTTTCCCTTGTATTTAATGCTACGGGCAACGTCATACTCTTTTGGAACAGACAGCATCAGATCAATGGCCAACACATACAGAGACGCGCTGATGTTTTCTCCGGTGAGATACAGTACATTCAGACTCTTGTGAATTGAAGGAAAATTATAAAACAAAGAGAGACGAAATATACATTAATTTATGTTATTTAAAAAAAATGATTGGTCAATTTTGGGGGGAAGCATGAAAGCTCCATGAATACACGCCACTGCCATAAACGCATGGATCGTGAATCTTTCTAATACGTTTGGTTTTTAGTCAAATTAAACGAAACACCATACATCTGTTTTTTTAAACAAACAACAATATTTCTAAATTGGATCTGGTCAGAAGCATGATATTGTTCCATGAGCACGAGGCAATGTGCGCACACGTAGGCCTAAGGGCTCTTTGGAAGGAGACACACACTGCATTCGCATTTCGGAAATTCACTGCATGTTTTGGACATTGCCCTAACGTTATAATAAGATTAGCCTACCATCATCGCCTGATATGGCCTGTTAGTGACTTTGCCACGTAAAAGGTAAACAAACGAATAGGAAAATAGCCTAGGCTACAAGCGGATTCAGCACCAAGGACAGCGATCGGAATTCCCACGATTTGACAGTTAGGTCCAACAGATGAAAGTGGAAGATGCCGTTTGTTTTTTGAATGATAAAGGAGACACAATAAGAAGTCTATTGTAATAACTTGGTGTTTCCTAAACATACTTCCTACAGTCACAGACATCTTTCATTCAATGGGTCAATGGGCATCGCACACAGACCTAATGAGTCCAAACTTTTCACAGAAGCTGAACGGGAATGTCTGCTGACTGTTTTGCTGCTCGTGATACTTTAATACAAAATGTGTTATGTAGGCTACTGATAACTGATGGGATTGACTGATTAAATGGGCAGTAAAGCAACAAGAGAAGAGGGTGGGTTATTGTTTATCTATCTACTTGGTATGCAATACAGTAGGTCTACCATCTACATTATTTGAATTTGATCTTGAGTGTGACAGGAAATTATTGTGTTACTGTAAAGTGGCCATGAGATCACGTTTTAAATATTCATAACAACCATGAGCCTTAAAAAGCTAAAAGTAACAAAATGTTGGGAGGCAAAAGACAATTTTTAAAGAAGGTCAGTAGAAATCCAGTAGGTTACATGAATGACAGATAAACAGAAGACTCACGTATTTTCCCTGAAAGGTTCGAAAATTGGTCTCTCTGACATTTTGAAGAATCAAAGGATCTAATGGGAAGTATAAAAATATTGTCTAAATGAGTTTCAACAGAAATTCGCACATTGAGCCTATAGCCTTTAAGATGACAATCACAATCAAAGAAAAAGCCACTACATGCAACAAGCGGGGCTCACTTGCACTTGTGCCTTATTAATGTGGCCTAGCTGACAATGTGTATCGTGTAAAGCCAGCACACATTGACAACCTACAGAGCCAATACAACTCGATCACACAATATAACCCATCATAACCTAATTAATCAGTATCCCCATTGTTTTATACGTGTGTAATAGGTAAATTACGTAATTCATCACTGAAATGTTCCCTACCTTTTCGAAGTCACAGGAATGTTCCATCTACTTCCGCTCTTCAGATGTGGAGTGCTCCATAAATCCTTGGAATACATTGGCTCCATTGAAATTGACGCCATGGAAACGTGACGCGCGCGAAATAAAGACTTGACGTTAATAAAGGCTTGATGACGTTGAACAGAGCTGCTGTATCAGAGTGCTCTCTCACCCAGCTGTCAATGTATGCATGCTATTCCATTTTAACGCAGCCCATCTCTAAAACACTGCTAACGTTAGCTAACCTTACAAGACAGGATATTTAATTGATTTGATTATTTATTAATGTATTTTTGTGTATATGTTGATCTTACACGATAGTAAAAAAAAAATGTGGAAGTAAATGTGCACTTTTAAATTGGGTGGACTACATCTATGAAAAACATTGCCATAGCCTATAGTAAAATCGAATTATTGTATAGCATGAGAGATTCTCTAAATAAGGGACCATCTCTCATAGAATATTTAGGACTGCAGAGACTGTCACAAACTTTAGCTTGCAAATGACCTAGCAAATTCGGTGACTTGGAGGTTTAATCACAACCCTACCGGCAACCTTACCCAGGCCAGGTAGCATTTGTAAACAGACCCTCAGGCCTTCAGCTCTCTTGTTTGGTAATTACATTGTTTTGATAAAAAGGCAGTAGTGTGGCTTAATGAACACTTGAAATTTAATTTGACTTCTGGAGAGAAAAAAAGTTTATGATACTGCAGTGCAGGTTAATTGAATTGAATACTATTGCAAAGCGTCACTTTGGCATCACTGTCATATCATTACACACGCAAACCGTTCAGAACTCCATAACAATAATAAACCTGTCCAAGGGCCTAGTCAACTCACCCCTATTTCAAAAAGCACCAGCGCTGGCCACCAGTTCAAGACATAATAAACTTTGAATAAATAGCGACTGCCTTTCAAAAGCAACGAATCCCTTTGAAAGCTGCCTATTTGTCATCGATATAAGTCAGAAACAGTTATGTTAGTGTCAAAATTGACTACAAAATGTAAAAAGGAGAATTTTGGTCACAAAGTCAGTCTAGTCTAAAACGGAGTAAATAAATGAAGGTTGGGTTTTGATTTGACAATGTCCATTTACTCACTAACATGGGGTGAACAACTGCGGTGATTAATCTCTATCCAATAGCATAGACAGTGAGACAGACCTGTCCAGCAGTTCCGATTATTATTTACATTTTTACATAAGAAAACAACCTGTGACGCATTTTTTTACTTGAGAAATACTGTACCAAACACCTTACTTAGATGTAAAATATCACAACTAAAACATCCTCGGCAAAAACGTCAAAATTCATTACAGATTTCTTGAGTTATCTTAGATTTATTCTGGTGATTTTGAGGAAGTGTCTCATACATAATTGGTCAGGAAACACACCTCCGAGACTGAAAAATCGTTTTTCTAAGGAGCAACAGAAAAACACACGTGCCAATCAGCTTTTTCAGTGGCTCTTTAAATACTTCTACCGGCATTCATTACTCACTGTGGTCTTATTCCAACTGACAAGGTAGTTCAAAGTCATAATGCAAAATGTAACATACTGTATTCCCAATATGGCAGATAGAAAGGTACTGTACCAGAGACAGATGAACACCTTTTGGCCAGTTGCGACAAACTCGTTACAGCTAGAGTTCAAAATGTGATGCAAACAAAACAAATTAGATGTGTCTGCTACAAATTGTTGCAGTTATCATCACTGTAGAACAGTCCCCACCCACTCCTGACATTTCAACCAATCGCCAGTCATCCTCACTTCTTGCAAAGAATAACTTATGTCCGATATGGCTCAGTTGGTAGAGCATGTGCCTTGCAACGCCCATGTGGGAACAGTATAAACCAATATGGAAATCTATGCTCTCACTACTATAAGTCAGAGCATCTGCTAAATAATGTAAATGTAGCCAGTCCTCATAAGTGTGGCTACCTAATGGACTGTTTGTGGGTTGTGTTCAAGTCTTCTAGGGGCAGTGTTTGGAAATTTGGGTTAATGACATGCCAAAAATAAACTGCCTGTTACTCAGGCCCAGAAGCTAGGATATGCATTAGATAGAAAACACTCTGAAGTTTGTAAAAATGTTAAAATAATGTCTGTGAGTGTAACAGTACTGATTTGGCATGTGAAAATCCATTTAGACATTTTTTATTTATTTTTCTCCCCGGCCATTCCTATGTTGGCCTATTGAATTTCCAACCAAAAAGGACACAGATTGGAGTACCTATGGCTTCCACTGGATGTCAACAGTCTTTATAAAAGGTTTCAGGCTTGTTTTTAAAAAAATGAGCAAGTAGTTGTAGTTTTTCCAAGGTGTACCTCATTAGAAAAGTAGTCTTGATGCATGCGTGAATGAGGTGCGCGCTCTTCGTTATTTATCTTCCCTATTGAACATACTATTATCCATCTTAAATTTGATCGTTTATTTACATATTAGAGTACCTGAGGATTAATTAGAAACATCGTTTGACTTGTTTGGACGAACTTTACCGGTAACTTTTTGGATTCATTTGCAGGCACATTGAACGAGTGGATTAGTGAAGTCAATGGCGCCAACTAAACAGACTTTTTTGGATATAAAGAAGGACTTTATCAAACAAAACAACCATTCATTGTGTAGCTGGGACCCTTGGGATTGCAAACAGAGGAAGATCTTCAAAGGTAAGTGATTTATTTATTTTGATGTGGGGCACTATCCTCAGATAATCGCATGGTATGCTTTTGCTGTAAAACCTTTATGAAATCTGACAACGAGGTTGGATTAACAAGAAGTTAAGCTTTTAAATGATGTAAGACACTCGTATTTTCATGTTTAATATTACGATTTTAGAATTTAGAATTTCGCACTCTGCAATTTCACTGGATGTTGTCGTAGGTATCCCGTTAGCGGTTCATGTGCCCTAATTAAAGGGGATCTCCACCTGTTGATTTGACCTTGTTTTATGGCTCCTCAAGGATTGCTGGCATCCATGACAGAAGCCAAACATTAGTTGGTTTCATGTGGGTGTTTCTTGGGTGTGTTCTTGCCACCACCAAAACACACACATCTGTCAGAACTGTGACAGCACCTTTTTCTCCCCACTCAATCACAATAAACAAACCTCCTAGGTTGAGTTTAATTACTACAGGCAGATGTATGGTGAGATGCTGGAGGAAACTTTGAATTCAGTAGGTCAGTAGCCTACAGAGTAATATGAGAAGGTGTTTTGATCACTTTTAATTGTAGTAACAGGTCAATGTAAAATAAACAAGACTTTTACATAATAGTACAGAAACAGTGTTCTAATAATATAACAATGTGCACCTCTCACCTTTCATTCCCAGCCGATACAGATACTGTGCCTATCGGCATTTTGTCTGGTGGTAATGGGGCTACCTTGGCAAACATGTCAGAGTGGTCAATATTTTCCTGTGTGTTGTCCCGTATACAACAGGAGTTCCCTGATCCTGTTGCAGAATACACAGGGGTTGTCACTCCCCATATTGACTGATACCATTCAATAATTTAAAAAAAGACAATAAAAGTCAAACGAGTCTAGTACAATTTTAATGTTGAGTGCCAGGTCTCTCTCCATTCAGAGACATCAGTTTCAAGCCCATCTGTCATTCTGGACTTCATCACATAATCTTGCAAGTCTCCATGTGCTTGCAAGTTAAATAAAAGTTCAATAAAAAAATAAAAAAAACTTGCTCCATACACATTTCTGTGAACCAATAAACATATAGTCACCGTTGTATTACCAATGGCAGTCAGGACAGGTAATACAGGCTCCCGAGTGGCACAGCGGTTTAAGGCACTGCATATCAGTGCTAGAGGTGTCACTAGACCCTATTTTGATTCCAGGCTATATCACAACTGGCTGTGATTGGAAGTCCCATAGGGCGGTGCACAATTGGCCCAGTGTTGTCTGGGTTAGGGTTTGGCCGGGGTAGGCTGTCATTGTAAATAAGAATTTGTTTGTAACTGACTTACCTATTTAAATAAAGCTTAAATAATTCTGTTCTTCCCGTTGGTGAGCAGGCAAAAGGTGATGCTGGAGTGGAGGTCTTTGCCAGAGCCCCATAGGTAGGCATGGCAGGGTTGGGGAGTAAGGGATTTTAAAAAGACGGTAACTGTAATACGTTACTAACAAAAATATTTTAAGGAGATTAGATACTTTTAATGAGTAGGTGTCTAAACTGGTACTGTATATATATCCATTGATTCTTGAAGAATATAACTTATAAATGCCTCATGAGCTTAGTTCAACTGTCACACTCCATGAGAACCCAAAATATAAGCTTGTTTTTCTCCAATGTTTGTAAACATTGTACATTTAAACAACTCAACTCAAAACATGGTTAAAGCAATAATGTGATATCATGGATGGTCAGTCCTTCCATAGCTCTGTCTATTAATCTGAGCGTGGTTACATTTCTCCAGGCCCATCCCTCAGTTATTTACCAAAACAGAGGTGGGGTGACCGTTTTGTTATTGTTTCATTTGTGGATTTGCCCTTTAAACAGCTGTATATTATCAAGATATCAAAGTGTCACCAACTAAAAGGTAAACAATAGGCCTATAGGAAATGCAGCATATGGCATTCATTTTTCACAAATATCACTTTTCACTTGTGCTCAAATCTGCCATTCCATAAGCACAGCATTTATTTTTCAACTCAAATCAATGAGCCCATTCATAAACAACAGCGTAGGGCTGGCTAATACGTCCTTTGTTGTGGGGTTATGCTCAGGTAAAACAATTTGGCCAATCTATACTTCCATATTTCCAAGTCATATTCTTGAAGATCAAGGCGTATAACATTTATTGAAATGACTGAAATTCTGATAGACTTTTGTTTTTAATGTAAAGATATAATTTCATTATTGTATTGTTACGAACCGGCTCAGTTCGCAACAAAAGGGAGACAACGTGGAGACAAGGAGTATCAAAATATATAATTATTAAATAAAGTAAACTAAGTAATTAACAATGGTGTGTGTAATCAGTAATCAGTAGTGTAAGTGAGTGTTTTGCATACCTGAATGTAATAATGCAGTGTTGAAGGGTGCCAAAGCAAACAACCAAAAAGCCACAAAACTACACAACCAAAATCAGCAAAGTGTCTGCATGGAGAGAGTCTCTCCAATGAATGTGGAAGAGGTGCCTTTATCCTGGGACACACCCGAGCCCAGGTGTTTCCCATCTAGCTGACGACCCTCCCAACTCCGCCCACCGGCATCCTAATAAGGAACAAGAGCAGAGAGAAAATACGGCAGACAGAGTGGGAGGGTCGTCACAATATGTAGTACAAAATGATGGGTCAGAAGAAGCCTAACATTTTACCTTTATTTAACTAGGCAAGTCAGTTAAGAACAAATTGTTATTACAATGATGGCCTACCGGGGAACCAGTGGGTTAACTGCCTTGTTCAGACTCAGAAGAACAGAATTTTACTTTGTCAGCTCAGGGATTCAATCCAGCAACCTTCCGGAAACTGACCCAACGCTCTAACCACTAGGCTACCTGCCGCCCCAAATAAACAACCCATAAAGTACAATTTAACATCCAAATATGGCCAGCTATGTAAACTTTTACATTGATTTATTGATTTAAGAAAGGGTCCAGATTGTCTAGCCCAGCTGATTTGTAGGGGTCCAGAGTTTGCAGCTCTTTCAGAACATCAGCTATCTGGATTTGGGTGAAGGAGAAATGGGGGAGGCTTGGGCGAGTTGCTGTGGGGGGTGCAGGGCTGTTGACTGGTGTAGGGGTAGCCAGGTGGAAAGCATGGCCAGCCGTAGAAAAATGCTTATTGAAATTCTCAATTATAGTTGATTTATCGGTGGTGACATTGTTTCCTAGCCTCAGTGCAGTGGGCAGCTGGGAGGAGGTGCTCTTATTCTCCATGGACTTTACAGTGTCCCAGAACTTTTTGGAGTTTGTGCTACAGGATGCAAATTTCTGCTTGAAAAAGCTAGCCTTAGCTTTCCTAACTGCCTGTGTATATTGGTTCCTAACTTCACTGAAAAGTTGCATATCACGGGGGCTATTTGATGCTAATGCAGTACGCCATAGGATGTTTTTGTGCTGGTCAAGGGCAGTCAGGTCTGGAGTGAACCAAGGGCTATATCTGTTCCTGGTTTTACATTTTTTGAATGGGGCATGCTTATTTAAGATGGTGAGGAAGGCACTTTTAAAGAATAACCAGGCATCCTCAACTGACGGGATGAGGTCAATATCCTTCCAGGATACCCAGGATGGGGTGAGTAGAAAGGCCTGCTCGCTGAAGTGTTTTAGGGAGCGTTTGACAATGATGAGGGGTGGTCGTTTGACCGCAAACCCATTACGGATGCAGGCAATGAGGCAGTGATCGCTGAGATCTTGGTTGAAGACAGCAGAGGTGTATTTGGAGGGCAAATTGGTTAGGATGATATCTATGAGGGTGCCTGTGTTTACGGATTTGGGGTTGTACCTGGTAGGTTCATTGATCATTTGTATGAGATTGAGGACATCAAGCTTAGATTGTAGGATGGCCGAGGTGTTAAGCATGTTCCAGTTTAGGTCACCTACCAGCACGAGCTCTGACGATAGATGGGGGGCAATCCATTCACATATGGTGTCCAGGGCACAGCTGGGGGCAGAGGGTGATCTATAGCAAGCCAAAATGGTGAGAGACTTGTTTCTGGAAAGGTGGATTTTTAAAAGTAGAAGCTCGAATTGTTTGGGTACAGACCTGGATAGTAAGACAGAACTCTGCAGGCTATCTCTGCAGTAGATTGCAACTCCGCCCCCTTTGGCAGTTCTATCTTGTCAGAAAATTTTATAGTTAGGGATGGAAATTTCAGGGTTTTTGGTGGTCTTCCTAAGCCAGGATTCAGACACGGCTAGGACATCCGGGTTGGCAGAGTGTGCTAAAGCAGTGAATAAAACAAACTTAGGGAGGAGGCTTCTAATGTTAACATGCATGAAACCAAGGCTTTTACGGTTACAGAAGTCAACAAATGAGAGCACCTGGGGAATAGGAGTGGAGCTAGGCACTGCAGGGCCTGGATTAACCTCTACATCACCAGAGGAACAGAGGAGGAGTAGGATAAGGGTACGGCTAAAGGCCATAAGAACTAGTCGTCTAGTACGTTCGGAACAGAGATTAAAAGGAGCCGGTTTCTGGGCGCGATAGAATAGATTCAAAGCATAATGTACAGACAAAGGTATGGTAGGATGTGAATACAGTGGTAAACCTAGGCATTGAGTGATGATGAGAGAGATATTGTCTCTAGAAACATAATTTAAACCAGGTGATGTCACCGCATGTGTGGGAGGTGGAACTAAAGGGTTAGCTAAGGCATATTGAGCAGGGCTAGAGGCTCTACAGGGAAATAAGACAATAATCACTAACCAGAACAGTAATGGACAAGGCATATTGACATTAGGGAGAGGCATGCATAGCCGAGTGATCATAGGGGTCCAGTGAGTAGTTAGGCTGGCTAGAGACACGGCGATTCAGACAGCTAGCAGGCCAGGGCTAGCAAGCTAGCAGAAGGGCCTTAGAGGGACGTCGCGACGGAAGAAGTCTGTTATAGCCTCCTCGTGCGGAGCCTCCTCGTGCGGTTACTTTGGCAGACCAGTTGTGATGGATTAGTAGGGTTCTGTGTAGTAAAGGGGTCCAGTCCAATTGGCAAAATAAGTATAGTGGCCAAAGAAATTGGCCGATGGACCTATTCAGCTAACAGTCTGATATGCTCTAGACAGCTAGCGGGCCGTGGCTAGCAGGCTAGCAGATGGGCATTCAGGGGATTTTGCAATGTTGTAGCCAGTTGAAGAACACCCTCGGGCAGATTATGTCGGTAGTCCAGTCGTGAAGGATCGGTGGGGCTCCAAACCGGCAGTAAAAGGGGTCCAGGCCAATTGACAAAATAGGTATTGTAGACCAGGAGTGGCTGATGGACCTCTTCAGCTAGCTGGGAGATGGACCTAGCATGGGCTAGCTCCAGGCTAATTGGTGCTTGCTTCGGGACAGCGACATTAGCCAGGAGTAGCCATTCGGATTGCAGCTAGTTAAAATATTCAGAGCTTGCGGTAGGAATCAGGGGATATGGAGAGAAAATAAGTCCGGTATGCTCTGGTTTGAATCGCGTTGTGCAAACTGGCGAGAGTTTTCTGAGCTAAAGGTTAGCTGATGACCGCTAGCAGTGGTTAGCTGACTACTAGCTAGTAGCTAGTTAGCTGGCTAGCTTCTGTTGGGGTTCCGGTTCAAAAGTAAAGAAAAATACTTTAGAAAAAAGCAGATCCACACCACATTGGGTGAGGCGGGTTGCAGGAGAGTATTCTGAATTTGAGGTTTAGAAAAATATAAAAAAGATATGCGAAGAAAAAAAATATAAAAAGATATATACATGGGACACGACAAGATGAGGACAAAGACGTCTGACTGCTACGCCATCTTGGATCAATTTATTTTGAAAATGTGTCCCATATCTACTGTTTCCATTATACATGTCGCACCTTTCTGTTTTCTCAATGACATTCAATTGAGCATTGAAAAAAGGCGCACATTTTAAGTTTGTTAACCTCTCTGGGCCAGTGGGACGTTTGCGTCCCACCTAGTCAACAGCCAGTGGAATCGCGTCGCGCGAAATACAAATACCTCATAAATGCTATAACTTCAATTTCTCAAACATATGACTATTTTACACCATTTTATAGATACACCTCTCCTGAAACGAACCACGTTGTCCGATTTCAAAAAGGCTTTACAGCAAAAGCAAAACATTAGATTATGTTAGGAGAGTACCCAGCCCAAAATAATCACACTGCCATTTTCAAAGCAACTAGCATGCATCACAAATACCCAAAACACAGCTAAATGCAGCACTAACCTTTGACAATCTTCATCAGATGACACTCCTAGGACATCATGTTACCCAATACATGCATTTTTTGTTCGATAAAGTTCATATTTATATATAAAAACAGCATTTTACATTGCCGCGTGACATTCAGAAAATATTTTCCCTCAAATGCTTCCGGTGGATCAGCGCTACAATTGACAAAACTACTATTCGAAAACATTGGTAAATTATAATATTGTCATTCAAAGAATTATAGATTAACATCTTGTGAATGCAACCTCATTGCCAGATTTAAAAATAACTTTACTGGGAAATCACACTTTGCAATAAACGAGGTGCTATGCTCAGAAAAATAGGCTAGGCGATACAGGTTAGCGCCATCTTGGAACCATCTAAAATCAAATATACTATTGTAAATATTCCCTTACCTTTGATTATCTTCATCAGAAGGCACTTCCAGGAATTCCAGGTCCACGACAAATGTAGTTTTGTTCGAAAAAGTTAAAAAATTATGTCCCAATAGCTCCTTCTTGTTAGCGCGTTCCGAAGGCTACTCATAATGTACGAGGCGCGCGGGACTTGTCGTCACGAATGTGCAAAAAATATATATTTACGTTCGTTCAAACATGTCAAACGTTGTATAACATAAATCTTTAGGGCCTTTTTCAATCAGAGCTTCAATAATATTCAAGGCGGACGATTGCATTGTCTTACTAAACGTTTCGGAATGAGAGGGTACCCATGGGCGCCCGCATCATAGTAGTAATGGCCCTCCCTCTATGACAAAATTTCCAGCCCTCTCGTTCGGTCAGTTTCTACCGGAGAAGACTCAAACCACTTTGTAAAGACTGTTGACATCTAGTGGAAGCCTTAGGAAGTGCTAAATGAATCCTAACTTACGTTGTGTTTCATAGGCAAAGTGTTGAAGGTGATTCCACAAATCAGATTTCCACTTCCTGCATGGAATCTTCTCAGGTTTTGACCTGCCATATGAGTTCTGTTATACTCACAGACACCATTCAAACAGTTTTAGAAACTTTAGAGTGTTTTCTATCCAAATCTACTAATTACTTTGCATATTCTAGTTAATGGGCAGGAGTAGTAACCAGATTAAATCGGGTACGTTTTTTATCCGGCCGTGCAAATACTGCCCCCTAGCCCCAACAGGTTTTAAGGTGAAAATTATGTTACTGAGTTTGGGTAATCCAAAAGTTGTTACTAATGATTACAATTTTGGACAGGTACCGTAATTTCCGGACTATAAGCCGCAACTTTTTTCCCACGCTTTGAACCTCGCGGCTTAAACAATGACGCGGCTAATATATGGATTTTTCCCGCTTTCAAATTTTTTTTCTAAAAAAAAACATTCTGTGAGGTGCTCAGTTTTTTGGCGGCATGAAGCTTTCATTAGACCAATGATATTGCCGAACGGGTTATGGTCAAACAACTTCTTTGTTTACTGTTTAGATTAAATTGAGCGCTCTCAAACTTCCCATCATTCTGATTACGGTAGTCATTTTGTCACCCTCATCATGGCAAAGACACGGAGAAATGCATATGATGCAGCTTTCAAGTTGAAGGCGATTGATCTGGCTGTTGGAAAAGGAAATAGAGCTGCTGCACGGGAACTTGGTCTTAATGAGTCGATGATAAGACGTTGAAAACAGCAGCGTGAGGAATTGACTCAGTGCAAAAAGACAACTAAAGCTTTCAGAGGGAAGAAAAGCAGATGGCCCGAACTAGAAAATGAGCTCGAAATCTGGGTCAACACACAGAGAGCAGACGGCCGAGGTGTTGTGGCTTATAGACATGTGCGGCTTATTTATGTTCAAAATAATATATATTTTTTAATTCCGTGGGTGCGGCTTATATTCAGGTGCGCTCAATAGTCCGGAAATCACGGTAACTAGTAACTGTAATGGATTACATTTAGAAAGTAACCTACCAACCCTGATTATAAGCCTACTACTTTCACTTTAGCCCTCAAAACCAATGCCTACGCAGGAGACGCACCGTCAACCTCGATTTGTATTCGATCTGAACAGTTAATTTGATCATGTGTGTGTGTGTGTGTGCGCATGTGATACTTTATTTGTACAAAAAAATGCATGAAATTAAATGTATGAAATGTATGCATTCACTACTGTAAGTCGCTCTGGATAAGAGCGTCTGCTAAATGACTAAAATGAAAAAATGTAAATGTAATTTGTTTCTCTCTCATCAGTTCTCCCAAACACATACTGCCAGAACACATTAGTAATGTAAGGCATGATCCCCAAAATTATCTATTTCTTCGAATCTTTGCTTACATCCTGAATACATTTGTAATTACAACTTAAAATGGACTGCACATGCATGCACAAAGCAAATGCATAAGACTTAGAAATCACTTCAACAACGTTTAAATCATTGCTCTGATTAAATCGTATTTCCTCCACCAGACAAGGAGCTTTCCAAGCCTCAGAAGACGTTCGAAGCCAGTGATCAAGCAACTCCTGCCTAAATGGATAATGGAAACACTTCAACCACTTTTTATTCAACATTATTTTGCGCAAAGTTTTTTTTTAATGTGTTTCATTCGTTCCAGCTGTTTTTATCAACAAGACAGTTCATTGGAAACACCTTAGAAGGCAATTGTTTTCTATTTTCTATGCAAACTTTCTAAATATTAGACAAAATGTAAGGGTGTGTACTGGACACCTGCCCAATATCTTTCTTTTTTAAACAAGCCTTAGAAAGTTGGTTGCAATTTCAGTTCAATCCACCTGAAAAGACAGAACAAATAATACAACAAATATTGTGGTTAAATTCAAATATAGTAATTGATAAAAAAAACTGCATTTTTTGAAGAAATTTTTAAAAAAGGTATAATTTTAGTGAATGATATTATAAATAGGACTGGTGGAGTGGTGTCACACATGCAGCTAACACAGACATATGGAAATGTCTGCTCTACCCAACATTACAACCAATTAATTGCAGCATTACCACAAAAATGGAAGAGGCAAGTAGAAGGGGAAAAAAGTAAGGAACTTGTATGTCGGTCCTGTATTAAAGAACATAAATGGTTAAAGAAAAGTGTGATAAATAAAAACATATACCAATTTTATTCAAGGACCAAAAAACTGATAGCTGTGCCATATAAATTGCAAAATAGTTGTGAAGAGATTTTCGATGTGCCCATTCCATGGCACATGGTTTATGAATTGATACGCAAAACAACGGCGGATTCAAAACGTAGAATTTTTCTACTTAAATTACTATACAAAATTCTTGCAACTAATAGAATGTTATATATATGGGGGATACAATCTTCCCAGCTCTGCAGATTCTGCTGTGAGGAGACAGAGTCATTAGATCATTTATTTTGGTATTGTCCATATGTAGCTCGTTTTTGGTCACAGGTCAAGGAATGGCTGAAGAATTGCAAGATTTGCCTAGAACTAATGCTGCAGATAGCAATACTGGGTGATTTGAAAAACCATAGTCAATCAATCAATAATATAATAATTATTTTAGCAAAAAAATTTTTTTTTAAATTTGCAATCTGTAGAAGCTATGAGAATAGAAAGGTTCAATTGTTTTGTGAAGCATCACAGCACAGTTGAAAAATATATGGCAAATAGAAATCCGAAATGGATGATGTTGATGGATAGATGGGAGGGGTTGAATGGAGCTGAAGGGTGGGACTAATAACAAGATAAACAATGTAAAACATACAGGGTCTGTAAAATGTATGTAGGTTCAGAACTTTTGTGATATAGCACAGTTACAAATAGAAATCAAACTGGATGGACATCAAAAATAGAGGAAGGACTAAAAACAAACCAAAAATAATTATTGTGTATAAGATGAATAAATTGAAGGTAAAAGCCGAAGTGTTTATTAGTTTACTCCAATTGGGCGATCGGTGGTAGGGTTTGCGGGGAATAATAATAAAGGTATATTCTTTAAAAAAGTATGTCTACATAGGTATGTGTATGTATATATGTGTATATGTATGCATGCGTGTATGGATATATATATTTACCCCAAAAATAAATGGGGGATTGGAAATGATGCAGACAATTACATTGATGGAAGCAATATTCTTTCCGCAATATTAAGCTGATCCTCCCCTAAAAAAATAATACAAATAAAATAAAATAAAAGGGTGTGTACTGGAGGCGAAGTCAGGTGCAGGAGAGCAGAGTGTAGAGAACAGGCTGTCACGTCCTGACCAGTAGAGGGTGTAGTTGGGTCAGGACGTGGCAGAAGAGTCTGTGTGTTTTGTTGGTTCATTAATTTTGGCCGTGTGACTTCCAATCAGGCACAGCTGTAGAGGGTTGTGGCTGATTGGGAGTCACACATAAGTGGCCTACTTTGCCTTTTGGGTTTGTGGGGAATTGTTGTGAGCACTGCTTTGTTTGATGTAGCCTGCCACACGTCACATTGTGAGTATTGTTTGTTGTTTTTTTTTTCCTCAAGTGGATACTTTACATGTTTTTATCATTAATAAACATGAGTATCCACACTTCCGCTGCGCCTTGGTCCTATTTCACTGAAGACAACTGTGACAGAATTCCCCACCAACACACGACCAAGCAGCGGAGGAAGGCTGGCGAGGTAAGGGAGACCGAGAGGCACCCCAATAATGTTTTAGGGGGGGGCACAAGGGGAGTGTTGCGGGGCAAGAATGGAGCCCCAGGCCAGCTCCCCGCACTAGCATGGAGGTGCGTGGTCACAATCGGGTACGCCCAGTACCAGCACCACGCACCAGGCTTCAAGTGCGTGAACCCAGCCTCGTCAGTCAACAGTCGACAGAGCTGCCCGCCAGTCAACATTCGTCAGAGCTGCCCGCCAGTCAACAGTCGTCAGAGCTGCCCGCCAGTCAACAGTCGTCAGAGCTGCCCGCCAGTCAACAGTCGTCAGAGCTGCCCGCCAGTCAACAGTCGTCAGAGCTGCCCGCCAGTCAACAGTCGTCAGAGCTGCCCGCCAGTTAACCATCACCAGAGCTGCCCGCCAGTCAACAGTCGTCAGAGCTGCCCGCCAGTCAACAGTCGTCAGAGCTGCCCGCCAGTCAACAGTCGCCAGAGAGGTCAGACTGCGCTGAACTGCCGGAGTGGCCAGACTGCGCTGAACTGCCGGAGTGGCCAGACTGCGCTGAACTGCCGGAGTGGCCAGACTGCGCTGAACTGCCGGAGTGGCCAGACTGCCCTGAACTGCCGGAGTGGCCAGACTGCCCTGAACTGCCGGAGTGGCCAGACTGCCCTGAACTGCCGGAGTGGCCAGACTGCCCTGAACTGCCGGAGTGGCCAGACTGCCCTGAACTGCCGGAGTGGCCAGACTGCCCAGACTGTCCCGAGTTGCCAGACTGCCCAGACTGTCCCGAGTTGCCAGACTGCCCAGACTGTCCCGAGTTGCCAGACTGCCAGACTGCCCGAGTTGCCAGACTGCCCCGAGTTGCCAGACTGCCCCGAGTTGCCAGACTGCCCCGAGTTGCCAGACTGCCCCGAGCTGCCAGACTGGCCAGACTGCCCCGAACTGCCAGAGTGGCCCGACTGCCGGAAAAGGCCAGAACCGGAGCCACCTCCTGATATAGGTGGGTTGGGGAGGGGGGGTGTAGCACAGTGCCGTCGTTGACGGCAGCCACCCTCCCTTCCCTCCCTTTAGTAGAGGGGAAATTTTGTTTTGTTGTTTGGGGTTGTTTTTTTTTGTTTTTTTAAAGGTGCTTCCGGGGTTAGCACCTTTAAGGGGGGGGGGTACTGTCACGTCCTGACCAGTAGAGGGTGTAGTTGGGTCAGGACGTGGCAGAAGAGTCTGTGTGTTTTGTTGGTTCATTAATTTTGGCCGTGTGACTTCCAATCAGGCACAGCTGTAGAGGGTTGTGGCTGATTGGGAGTCACACATAAGTGGCCTACTTTGCCTTTTGGGTTTGTGGGGAATTGTTGTGAGCACTGCTTTGTTTGATGTAGCCTGCCACACGTCACATTGTGAGTATTGTTTGTTGTTTTTTTTTTTCTCAAGTGGATACTTTACATGTTTTTATCATTAATAAACATGAGTATCCACACTTCCGCTGCGCCTTGGTCCTATTTCACTGAAGACAACTGTGACACAGGCACACTTTTTATTCCGGTCCAATGAAAGCACAAAAGTACATAAATGTGCCCAAACACAGAAGAATAGACAAAAGTATGGCGCGTAACAATACCCACATAACATAAATACAATTTCACACAAAGACATGGAAATGAACAGAGGACTAAATACATGCAGTGTGATTAGGGAATGAAAACCAGGTGTGTATGGAACAAGACAAAACAAATGGAAATATGAAAAATGGAGCGGCGATGGCTAGAAAGCCAGTGACGTCGATCGCTGAACGCCGCCCGAACAAGGAGAGGAGCCGACTTCGGCGGACGTCGGGACACAAACAAATCACTGGACAAGTTAATGGAAATGTAGTTTCAGAGAACAGCGTTAGGGCAGATCAGGCCTCATACTTAAGGTGCGGAAGAAAGGGGGCATAGCCATTGAGAAGATGATTGCCTGAGTTCAGGAGAGCGATCCATTACAAATCGGGTCTGGCCCCCGGGCATCCTGCCCAGATGATTGAGTGAACATTCAGTGACATCTGTCACAGTCCCAAACGTCTCTAGGACTTGATAAGAGTTAGTAAGAACTTAGCAGATACTGCAAATGAAATGTAACATGCTGTGTTTTCCCTGCAGCACCATCATAGCCCCAGATATCACAGCAGGAGGAGCGCCCGATGTCCTCATCACCTCAAAGTTTAAGATGGACAATCTTCGAGGGAAGTGTGAGGATAGATCAGTCCCACTGGGCACAAACGTCTATTCAATGTCTACTCCACGTTGGTTCCATGTAATTTTGTTGAAATTACATGGAAACAACGTTGATTCAACCAGTGTGTGCCCATGGGGTGGTTCTCCATTTATATATTATAATATGCTAAGCATTCTAGTTGCAGGAGGATCTCCTCCAACAATTTTGCACCACATTTCTTACATTTTATGCTCGTTTGCACACCGTCGGTGTAGGGAAATCTGGCAAGTTTCTTCGCTCAAACAAGGGGGCTAACCCTAGCACAGTTTTTCCGAATAAACAGTGCCGGTTCTTGACAGATCAGCTGGACAAAGTGTACTTTGGACGCAGCACTACGGGTCCTTTTCCTACGAAAATATTTAGCGCCTTCAGTTCCTGAGGCATGAGGTAAGGGTCCAGGCCAGAGTCGGGTTGCCCCGGGCCATGGGGCGGCTTTGAGGTTTGGTTTCTGACCATCTTGGTGCTTCTGGACAGCTGCGGACATCTTGGTACAGACGCTGTGCTGGGTCGAAAGGAGAACGGGGTGAATGCAGATTCTTCTGCGGAGCAGGGGAAGAAGCAGACCTCACGATCCTAGCTGGAGGCCGGGGGAGGGGCCGTGTTCTCGGGGCCCTCCTCCCCAAGCACTTACTGTGACAACAGTGCTCCCAAGTGGCTCGGTCAGTGGGGGAAAGTTACTGGTTGCCGAAGTCCCCAAACCCGGTGTGGGCCGGATATCAGAACGGTGGTACCATAAAATCACATTGTTTCTGACCGAGTTTCTTCGTGTTCAGGGGTATCAAGAGTGCCGCATCGTCCAGGCGTGGGCCGGATCTCAGAACGGTGATTCTATCAATGCACAAGGCGAGACCCAGATGCAGACAAAGGAGGCAGATGGTTGGAGTCTTAATGTTTATTCATCCAAAGGGGTAGGCAAGAGAATGATTGTGGACAGGCAAAAAGATCAAAACCAGATCAGAGTCCAGGAGGAACAGAGTGGCAGACAGGCTCATGGTCAAGGCAAGTAGGTACAAAGTCCAGAAACAGGCAAGGGTCAAAACCGGGAGGACTAGAAAAAGGATCATACAAAAAGCAGGAGAACGGAGAAAAACGCTGGTTGACTTGGAAACATACAAGACGAACTGGCACAGAGAGACAGGAAACACAGGGATAAATACACTGGGGAAAACAATTGACACCTGGAGGGGGTGGAGACAATCACAGTAACAGGTGAAACAGAACATGGCATATCAAGAAGCTGTGTAAACAGCATGATCATTAAATCAAATCAAATTACATTTTATTTGTCACATACACGTGTTTAGCAGATGTTATTGCGGGTGTAGCGAAATGCTTGTGTTTCTAGTTCCAACAGTGCAGTAATATCTAACAGTAATATCTAACAGTAGTATCTAACAATTTCACAACAATACACACAAATCTAAAGTAAAGTAATGGAATTAAGAATATATAAATATTTGGGCGAGCAATGTCAGAGCGGCATAGACTAAGATACAGTAGAATAGTATAGAATAGAGTATATACATATGAGATGAGTAATGCAAGATATGTAAACATAATTAATTTTTTTAAATATCTTTTTTGTTATTTATTTATTATTATTTTTTATTATTTATTAAAAAAACCACAAGGAAGGGGTAACATTAAAGTTTTAGAACATGAAGGACAAACAATACAGCATCAAGACACTATCAAACATGTATCAGTCTTTCCACAACAGAGCCATCCTTATGTCAGGGTGCGTGTACATGATAGTGATATAAAATACACTGCTCAAAAAAATAAAGGGAACACTTAAACAACACAATGTAACTCCAAGTCAATCACACTTCTGTGAAATCAAACTGTCCACTTAGGAAGCAACACTGATTGACAATACATTTCACATGCTTTTGTGCAAATGGAATAGACAACAGGTGGAAATTATAGGCAATTAACAAGACACCCCCAATAAAGGAGTGGTTCTGCAGGTGGTGACCACAGACCACTTCTCAGTTCCTATGCTTCCTGGCTGATGTTTTGGTCACTTTTGAATGCTGGCGGTGCTTTCACTCTAGTGGTAGCATGAGACGGAGTCTACAACCCACACAAGTGGCTCAGGTAGTGCAGCTCATCCAGGATGGCACATCAATGCGAGCTGTGGCAAGAAGGTTTGCTGTGTCTGTCAGCGTAGTGTCCAGAGCATAGAGGCGCTACCAGGAGACAGGCCAGTACATCAGGAGATGTGGAGGAGGCCGTAGGAGGGCAACAACCCAGCAGAAGGACCGCTACCTCCGCCTTTGTGCAAGGAGGAGCAGGAGGAGCACTGCCAGAGCCCTGCAAAATGACCTCCAGCAGGCCACAAATGTGCATGCGTCTACTCAAATGGTCAGAAACAGACTCCATGAGGGTGGTATGAGGGCCCGACATCCACAGGTGGGGGTTGTGCTTACAGCCCAACACCGTGCAGGACGTTTGGCATTTGCCAGAGAACACCAAGATTGGCAAATTTGCCACTGGCGCCCTGTGCTCTTCACAGATGAAAGCAGGTTCACACTGAGCACATGTGACAGATGTGACAGAGTCTGGAGACGCCGTGGAGAACGTTCTGCTGCCTGCAACATCCTCCAGCATGACCAGTTTGGTGGTGGGTCAGTCATGGTGTGGGGGGCGCATTTCTTTGGGGGGCCGCACAGCCCTCCATGTGCTCGCCAGAGGTAGCCTGACTGCCATTAGGTACCGAGATGATATCCTCAGACCCCTTGTGAGACCATATGCTGGTGCGGTTGGCCCTGGGTTCCTCCTAATGCAAGACAATGCTAGACCTCATGTGGCTGGAGTGTGTCAGCAGTTCCTGCAAGAGGAAGGCATTGATGCTATGGACTGGCCCGCCCATTCCCCAGACCTGAATCCAATTGAGCACATCTGGGACATCATGTCTCGCTCCATCCACCAACGCCACGTTGCACCACAGACTGTCCAGGAGTTGGCGGATGCTTTAGTCCAGGTCTGGGAGGAGATCCCTCAGGAGACCATCCGCCACCTCATCAGGAGCATGCCCAGGCATTGTAGGGAGGTCATACAGGCACGTGGAGGCCACACACACTACTGAGCCTCATTTTGACTTGTTTTAAGGACATTACATCAAAGTTGGATCAGCCTGTAGTGTGGTTTTTCACTTTAATTTTGAGTGTGACTCCAAATCCAGACCTCCATGGGTTGATAAATTGGATTTCCATTGATCATTTTTGTGTGATTTTGTTGTCAGCACATTCAAGTATGTAAAGAAAAAAGTATTTAATAAGATTATTTCATTCATTCAGATCTAGGATGTGTTATTTTAGTGTTCCCTTTATTTTTTTGAGCAGTGTATTTGTCATAGTTTCCTTTTTCATGATCACAATTTTGTGAAACCCGAACCCTCCAAGATCTCCCCCACAGTTCCCCAATAGCTGCCCCTCAACCATTCGAGACCCCTCCCACAGTCCCCCCAATTATTATTTTTTTCCATTCCCCACCCCCAAGAACCCCCCAATGCACCAACAACCAAGAGAATGAACTAAAGAGAAAAAAGGAAAAGACAGAAGAAAACAGCAAACAACATTGCAAAAAAAAATAAACATTTTTTAAACAAAGGACATCAAGGACAACTGAAATCATAACAGCAATGCCTACTTTATATGTTTGTGTGCATGTCTGGCACTATTACATGTATGTGTCACGTCCTGACCAGCAGAGGGAGTATGGTATTAGTATTTTGGTCAGGACGTGGCAGAAGGGTTTGCGTTGTATGGTTTTTCTAGTATGTCTGTTTCTTTGTTGGTCTGTGTGGCTCCCAATCAGGAACAGCTGGTTATCGTTGTTCCTGATTGGAAGTCATATATTAGGAGTGTGTTTTTCACCTGGGGTTTGTGGGTTGTTGTTTTTGCATTGTGTTGGTGTAGCCTGTAAAACTGTTTCCTGTCGTCGTTTATTGTTTTTGGTGTTCACATTTAATAAATTATAATGTTGAGCACGCAACCTGCTGCGCCTTGGTCCTCTCTTCACGAAGACAACCGTTACAGTATGTGTGTGTTCTTGTATGTGTTTATTTGAATGAGAGTGTGTGTATATGCATGTGTACAAACACCTGCACGGCATCAGCCTCAGGCAAACCGGCATTAGTTGTAAAAACACTGTCACTCAGTGTCATTCAAATGTACTTTTATTATTTTTTATTTTGACTTTTTTTCTCCCTTTATCTTTTGACCATCATTCTCTCTCTCACACAGCAACTCCACTCCCACTTGTCTCCAATTCCACATACCAACCCTCAGCCCATCCCATCTATCTCTGCTGGCCACCCACTTCGTGTTTCTACGCAACACATATCTTTCAACTATGCTATGATGTTTAACGTACAATTTCAATCTATCTAATCGAATAGAATCTACAGATTGCGTGTTGAAGATAAATACTTTTACTAAGAGTATTAGTATATTAGTAATTGACTGACCCCGGTCTCTCCAGATCTCCTACCAGTACTATTTCTAGGGTTAATTTTAGATCAATGTTATGCATTTTCAGCCATTCCTGAACCTGAGACCAGAAACAGGCTACCTGAGGGCAATACCAAAATAAATGGTCTATTGATTCTGTATCCTCACAACAAAATCTGCAGAGCTTCGATGATTTTATGCCCCAAATATTCAACATTTTGTTGGTGGCAAGAATTCTATATAATAATTTTAGCTGAAAAGCACAAAGTCTTGAATCTTGCGTTGTTTTATATATCAACTCATACACCCTGTACCATGGAATCGGGACATGAAAAATCTCTTCCCAACTATTTTGCAATCTGTATGGCACAGTTGTCAATGTCCTGGTCCTCAAATGAAACTGGTATACTTTCCTATTCATGCTATTTTTATTCCTCCGCCAGTTTTGAACCTTTATATTGGGCAGACAGACCAGTTCCCTACCTCCTCCCGCTGCCACCCGCCTCCTCCATTTTTAGGGCAATGCTGTAATCAATTGGTTGTACTCTTGGATTGAGCAGACCTTCCCGTACAATTCTGATAACTCCATGAAGGACATAACTCTACCATTACAATTTACAATATAATTTAAGAACAAAATACCCTTTTCAAACATCTTTCTCATAAATACAGGTATTTTATCAACCAGCACATTTGAGTTCAGCCATAATATTTGTTCTATCTTTTCAGGGGGATGAAATTGAAATTGTGGCCAGCTCTGCAATGCTTGTTTGAAAAAGACAGATACTTTGAAAAAAGTATCATTTTCAATTAATCGAAAATGAGACATGGCAATCTGCACAAAGGCAAAAAGGCAATTTTTAAACAATGGATGAGCTTTTCTTATTAATCTACTTGAGAACCATTTATGGGTCAAATAAAACTTTTGAATGAGTGAAGCTTTTAGAGAGAGGTTTAGTGCTTTTATATTTAATCATCTCAACCCACCCAATTCATATTCATTATATAGATAGGCTCGTTTTATTTTGTCTGGTTTAGCGTCCCAGATAAAGCAAAATATTTTTTGCTCATATGATTTGAAAAAATAATCATCAGGAGTAGACAGCACCATAAATAACGTCCAACAACTCTAACATGCTCAATTCCATTAGATCCCAACTTTTAAAAAGAATAAGCATGCGCAACCTGAAATCCCCAGTCAGGCCACCATCACGAATGTTTTGGTTGCGGGTTTCCTCGTTGCTGATATAGAACTCCACGCAGCCACATGGAAGTCCATTCTTTCTCTGTATTTTCACCCTGTGAAATACTCTTCCTGAGGAGTCTGGGGTACCTTTCCAACGGGTCTCGTAGCCCGTGAACAAGCTATACACCTTGGTGATAACTCTCAGTTCGGGACACAAAACCTTGCAAAAAACCGCCCAGTCTTCAGCCCCATTCTTGCTCCAGGTCAGTGAAGGAGAGCTCCTCATAGAGGATGATTGGTTTCAGTTTCACTATTACATATTCTGGTGAGAAATCAAACCACTTGTCAATGTATGTAATGGCAGTGTCATAGAACTTCAAAGTCCTGTTGCTGCTTGGACCTTTGTGCTGACAGTTGTTTGTCCATCAGCTGCTTGGTCTGGTATCCAAAAAAAGCTGTCCTGTTTCCGCTGAAGCATCTTCATTTTGAACTTTTAGACTTCCTCGTCAACATCTGATGCAGAGCGTTGTTTCCTCCAGCTTTTTTATGAGTTGGTCAAAAACACACCCCATGTTGTGGAAAAAGCACAGATAAATCTCAGCAGCTTCCGTTTTTTCTTCATACTCTTCAGTGCCACAGGACAGAGCTTCCCTTGCCACGATTTTGTCATTTTCCACAGTAGACGTCACGAAGAATGCACCGATATTGCTAGCACCTTTAGCTAGCGTGGCCTTCTTGTGCATTTCTGTGGATGCATGCTGAGTTAGGTCATTCTCCCCTCCATGGCCAATTGAGAATTCAAGACGGACTACCACGGGCTTAACCCACGTCTTTTTTGCTTCCCATTGTTTGTTGTAGCTGCAGTCTTTTCTTTTTTGCAGGTTTATCCATATTTCCTTGATATGCCAAACCGACCGAACAACAACAGACATTACTTTGCAGGAATTGCCGCGTTTACGCTATACTGTGAATCCCGGCTAATACGAGACAGTTGGCAACCCTAATTCATTGTTATCTGATGTAAGCTGCTATAGCTAGCATTTAATTGAAGAAATGCCATGAGCAGTAGGACCTACAGATTTAATGACCCTAAAGATATCAGTATGACGTAATCCGGGGGTATCATCGGATGGGGCCACAGTGTCTTCTGATCCCTCCTGTCTCAGCCTCCAGTATTTATGCTGCAGTAGTTTATGTGTCGGGGGGCTAGGGTCAGTCTGTTACATCTGGAGTATTCTCTTGTCTTATCCGGTGTCCTGTGTGAATTTAAATATGCTCTCTCTAATTCTCTCTTTCTTTCTTTCTCTCGGAGGACCTGAGCCCTAGGACCATGCCTCAGGACTACCTGGCATGATGACTCCTTGCTGTCCCCAGTCCACCTGGCCATGCTGCTGCTCCAGTTTCAACTGTTCTGCCTGCGGCTACGGAACCCTGACCTGTTCACCGGACGTGCTTGTTGCACCCTCGACAACTACTATGATTATTATTATTTGACCATGCTGGTCATTTATGAACATTTTAACATCTTGACCATGTTCTGTTATAATATCCACCCGGCACAGCCAGAAGAGGACTGGCCACCCCTCATAGCCTGGTTCCTCTCTAGGTTTCTTCCTAGGTTTTTGGCCTTTCTAGGGAGTTTTTCCTAGGGAGTTTTTCCTAGCCACCGTGCTTCTTTCACATGCATTGCTTGCTGTTTGGGGTTTTAGGCTGGGTTTCTGTACAGCACTTTGAGATTTCAGCTGATGTACGAAGGGCTATATAAATAAATTTGATTTGATTTGATTTAATCACATATGGATACTTATAATGACAACGAGCAGCAGGGGGAATGCTGCCTATGTAACCGATGTGAAATGGCTAGTTAGTTAGCGGTGGTGCGCGCTAATAGCTTTTCAATCAGTGACGTCACTCGCTCTGAGACTTGAAGTAGGGTTTCCCCTTGCGTTGCAAGGCGCTTTTGTGGCGCGATGGGTAACGATGCTTCGTGGGTGTCAGTTGTTGATGTGTTCAGAGGGTCCCTGGTTCGAGCCCAGGTTGGGGCGAAGAGAGGGACGGAACCTACACTGTTTCACCTATATAGGTCCGTACCCCGCGTTAAACAAAATAAACCATAATTCTACTATTTCAGTTCAACATTGCTGCACCTACCACCGATTCGGCTATTGGAGTCTCGTATCAATGTTAATAATGGTCGACCAATAACCTAATGTGCACTGCATTCAGATTTCAATTATCTTATTTATTGTATCCCTTGATGTAAGACATAAAAAACATTAATGATACAAATTCCTTGCCCATTTGCCCCCATATGTGAAACGCAGGCCAAGGTTGAAAAGCATTTCAATATGATGATAGACACTGAAAACGTCATATAGCACTTACTTGCCCAAAATATTATATTGAATCCAAATATGAAATATTTGATACAGCAACTGACTTCATGAGCCTTGAAATGCTTTCCGGACATCATTTGGCTAGTATTTACAAATGTCGCCCACCAGAACAGGGTTAAATCTTATCCAATCTGGTTTGGTTTCGGCAGATCGTTTCGTAAAACCCGCAGTTAACGGTTCAACCAGTAGAAATGCTCTGACAATTGTTCAACACCTTGCTTCCTCTTTGACATGCGTAGGGTCACAAACTATCTGCTTTAAAACAAATATAGAATGTCGTATCCTATATATATATATTTTTCCACCATACAGTATATGAGCCGGACCAGATTAAAACCTTTTGTTTTTCGAGTCTAGTCCATGATCTAGACATGGCTGTTATTTGATAGACGTGTCCGCTGACCAACGAGAGTTTTTCCTGTCATGACTAGGACGGACTTCGTGCAACACTATATATATGCTACTTTCAAAACAACTGGGAACTCGGAAATCTACGACTTCCGACTTCAGTGCGTTCAAAACAACTGGGAAAATGGATTTGAACGGTCATCCAACTCTGAATTCCTTTTTCTCGAGCTCTGACTTTCCGACCTAAAGTTCACTGACGTCATGATTTTACCTCGTATTTTTCAGAGTTCCCAGTTATTTTGAACGCGGCAATAGATCTATACCAGATATGTTTATAACTAACCCAAGATACATCACAGCCTGTCGTTTCCAGTGGGAACAAAGTCGTCATAGTTGGCAGAACAATTAGGAAGGGGGGCAGAGCCAAGCACCAGCTAGCGAGATCCTATTGGGGCGTTCTAGCATTATTTGCATATTTACGTAAGAGAACGCCTACTCTGTGAAGTACTGTGTGCAAAACTCGATTCGCCCTAGCACTCCTTCTAAGCAACGCTTCTTTTTTCCCCCTTTTTCCTTGACTAAATTAGTTTAATTGTTTTGGAACTATGTAATCTGAACAATTGTCAAATTGTTGTTTGGGGACATGTGCGTGTGAATGGGGGGAACTGTACATTTATGCCTGGATTTTATCCCCAGATTTTGTGTTAAACGCTATACAACAAAGCTTTCTTAGTGTCCAACAAGCTTTCTCTGCCCTTAACCTTGTTCTGAACACCTCCAATGTGGTTTGGTAAGAACAATGCCCCTCTCCCCATAGGTGTGATTACTACCTCTGAGGGTTTAGAGCTTGAGGTAGTCACCTCATACAAGTACTTGAGAGTATGGCTAGATGGTACACTGTCCTTCTCTCAGCACATATCAAAGCTGCAGACTAAAGTTAAATCTAGACTTGGTTTCCTCTATCGTAATCGGTCCTCTTCAGATGATTCAGATGACCATCCTACCCATGTTAGATTACGGAGACATAATTTATAGATTGGCAGGTAAGTGTCACTGCACTATACTCCTCTGTAAACTGGTCATCTCTATATACCCATCGCAAGACTCACTGGTTGATGCTTATTTATAAAACCCTTTTAGGCCTCACTCCCTCTATCTGAGATATCTACTGCAGCCGTCATCCTTCACATACAACTCCCATTCTGCCTGTCCCCAAAGCACACACATCCTTGGGTCGCTCGTCTTTTCAGTTCGCTGCAGCTAGCGACTGGAACGAGCTGCAACAAACACTCAAACTGGACAGTTTTCTCTCATTCTCTTAATTCAAACACTCAATCATGGACACTCTTACTTACTAAGAAAGATGGGGATGGCTGCCGTTTTATGGGCTCTTAACCAACAATGCTATTTTGTTAGTATTTTCACATTTTTTGTAACTTATTTTGTACATCACATTGCTGCTACTGTCTCTTATGACCGAAAAGATCTTCTGGAAATCAGAACAGAGATTACTCACCTTGAACTGGACGAAGAATTTTTGTTTAATGAAATTCAGACACCCAAAAAGGCCCCCATCCCCGTCATTCACAGGAGAATAAAGACGGAAGAGATATCGCGGAAAGAAATCGGGGTGCCTTGTGAGGATCCGCCGACAAGTGGCTAATCTGCCTTTGACATCAGTACTCTTGGCCAACATACAATCGCTGGATAATACATTAGACAAAC
The DNA here is from genome assembly GCF_901001165.1 of Salmo trutta. Classification (NCBI taxonomy): domain Eukaryota; kingdom Metazoa; phylum Chordata; class Actinopteri; order Salmoniformes; family Salmonidae; genus Salmo; species Salmo trutta. The sequence continues at coordinate 111,517 of NC_042967.1, read as the reverse complement.
TAAAAGCACGCATATCCTACCAATGGGATATTAAAACCTGTTAGGGCTAGGGGGCAGTATTTACACGGCCGGATAAAAAACGTACCCGATTTAATCTGGTTACTACTCCTACCCAGTAAATCGAATATACATATAATTATTGGCTTTGGATAGAAAACACCCTAAAGTTTCTAAAACTGTTTGAATGGTGTCTGTGAGTATAACAGAACTCATATGGCAGGCAAAAACCTGAGAAGATTCCTTAAAGGAAGTGCCCTCTCTGACAAGATCTTGTTCTTCTTGTCTCTGTTTATTGAAGACTGAGGATCTTTGCTGTAACGTGACACTTCCTACGGCTCCCATAGGCTCTCAGAGCCCGGGAAAAAGCTGAATGATATCGAGGCAGCCCCAGGCTGAAACACATTTGCGCTTTTGGCAAGTGGCCGATCAGAGGACAATGGGCTTAGGCGCATGCCCGAGTCGACCCCGTGCTTTATTTTCTTTCGTCTTTTTACCTAAACGCAGATTCCCGGTCGGAATATTATCGCTTTTTTTACGAGAAAAATGGCATAAAAATTGATTTTAAACAGCGGTTGACATGCTTCGAAGTACGGTAATGGAATATTTAGAATTTTTTTGTCACGAAATGCGTCGTGCTCATAACCCTTCTTTACCATTCGGATAGTGTCTTGAACGCACGAACAAAACGCTGCTGATTGGATATAACTATGGATTATTTGGGACCAAACCAACATTTGTTATTGAAGTAGAAGTCCTGGGAGTGCATTCTGACGAAGAACACCAAAGGTAATCAAACTTTTCTAATAGTAAATCGGAGTTTGGTGAAGGCTAAACTTGCTGGGTGTCTAAATAGCTAGCCCTGTGATGCCGGGCTATCTACTTAGAATATTGCAAAATGTGCTTTCACCGAAAAGCTATTTTAAAATCGGACATATCGAGTGCATAGAGGAGTTCTGTATCTATAATTCTTAAAATAATTGTTATGCTTTTTGTGAACGTTTATCGTGAGTAATTTAGTAAATTGTTAGTAAATTCACCGGAAGTTTGCGGGGGGGTATGCTAGTTCTGAACGTCACATGCTAATGTAAAAAGCTGGTTTTTGATATAAATATGAACTTGATTGAACAAAACATGCATGTATTGTATAACATAATGTCCTAGGAGTGTCATCTGATGAAGATCATCAAAGGTTAGTGCTGCATTTAGCTGTCTTCTGGGTTTTTGTGACATTATATGCTAGCTTGAAAAATGGGTGTCTGATTATTTCTGGCTGGGTACTCTGCTGACATAATGTAATGTTTTGCTTTCGCTGTAAAGCCTTTTTGAAATCGGACAGTGTGGTTAGATTAACGAGAGTCTTGTCTTTAAAATGCTGTAAAAGAGTAATATGTTTGAGAAATTGAAGTAATAGCATTTCTAAGGTATTTGAATAACGCACCACAGGATTCCACTGGCTGTTACGTAGGTGGGACGATTTCGTCCCGCCGACCCTAGAGTTTAAAAACTGTAATATCTTATGTTTCACCGAGTTGTGGCTGAACGACGATATGAACAACATACAGCTGAAGGGTTATACACTGTATCGGCAGGATAGAACAGCAGCCTCTGGTAAGACAAGGGGTAGCGGTCTATGTATATTTGTAAACCACAGCTAGTGCACGATATCTAAGGAAGTCTCAAGGTTATGCTCGCCTGAGGTAGAGTATCTCATGATAAGCTTTAGACCACACTATCTACCTAGAGGTTTGAATCAAATGAAGGTGTACCTGTGAATCTATTTCAAGGCCTACCTCCAAACTCACCAACACAGTGCTTTTAACAGGCGTACTAAGACAACATCTGATCATATATAGGGCTATTGAGAACAGGTGTTACTGGTAGACTACAGGTGGTGTGTTATTTGGCTATGAATTAAATTGCTGTAACTCCAGTCAAAAGCAGTGACTAGGGAATAGGGTGATATTTCAGACACACATTTGCAGACACCCAGAGCTCCTCAACTCCCCCATACTCATGTTATTCATTTTTATATTATTACTTAGATCATTTTCCAAAAATGTTCCCTTATCAAATTATGGTCTTGGTTCTTTCAAAACAAGAAAACATCGCCCTCTTGCAGAAATCAAACTTATCTGATAGTTGCAGGATGTTTTGAAACACAATTTCACCCTGAGGTCAATTGAAAACAGGGAGAGTTCACCTGAAACCCAGTTCTCTCCCTACAGCCGTTAAGCTATTCACAGCAATTCAGCCTGACCACAAGAAATACCATTGTCTCTCAATAGAACATACATTTACATTTACATTTACGTCATTTAGCAGACGCTCTTATCCAGAGCAACTTACAAATTGGTGCATTCACCTTATGATATCCAGTGGAACAACCACTTTACAATAGTACATCTATATATTTTTTTTGGGGGGGGGGGTTAGAAGGATTACTATATCCAATCCCAGGTATTCCTTAAAGAGGTGGGGTTTCAGGTGTCTACGGAAGGTGGTGTTTGACTCCACTGTCCTGGCATCGTGAGGGAGCTTGTTCCACCATTGGGGTGCCAGGGCAGCGAACAGTTTTGACTGGGCTGAGCGGGAACTGTGCTTCCACAGAGGTAGGGGCCAGCAGGCCAGAGGTGGATGAACGCAGTGCCCTTGTTTGGGTATAGGGCCTGATCAGAGCCTGAAGGTGCGGAGGTGCCGTTCCCCTCACAGCTCCGTAGGCAAGCACCATGGTCTTGTAGCAGATGCGAGCTTCAACTGGAAGCCAGTGGAGTGTGCAGAGGAGTGGGGTGACGTGAGAGAACTTGGGAAGGTTGAACACCAGACGGGCTGCGGCGTTCTGGATGAGTTGTAGGGGTTTAATGGCACAGGCAGGGAGCCCCGCCAACAGGGAGTTGCAGTAATCCAGACGGGAGATGACAAGTGCCTGGATTAGGACCTGCGCCGCTTCCTGTGTAAGGCAGGGTCGTACTCTGCGAATGTTGTATAGCATGAACCTACAGGATCGGGTCACCGCCTTGATGTTAGCGGAGAACGACAGGGTGTTGTCCAGGGTCACGCCGAGGCTCTTAGCACTCTGGGAGGAGGACACAATGGGGTTGTCCACCGTGATGGCGAGATCATGGAAAGGGCAGTCCTTCCCCGGGAGGAAGAGCAGCTCCGCTGAGGTTCAGCTTGAGGTGGTGATCCGTCATCCACACTGATATGTCTGCCAGACATGCAGAGATGCGATTCGCCACCTGGTTATCAGAAGGGGGAAAGGAGAAGATTAATTGTGTGTCGTCTGCGTAGCAATGATAGGAGACACCATGTGAGGATATGACAGAGTCAAGTGACTTGGTGTAGGAGAGGGCCTAGAACTGAGCCCTGGGAGACACCAGTGGTGAGAGCATGTGGTGCGGAGACGGATTCTCGCCACGCCACCTGGTAGGAGCGACCTGTCAGGTAGGACACAATCCAAGAGTGAGCCGCGCCGGAGATACCCAACTCGGAGAGGGTGGAGAGAAGGAGCTGATGGTTCATAGTATCAAAGGCAGCAGATAGGTCTAGAAGGATGATAGCAGAGGAGAGAGAGTTAGCTTTAGCAGTGCGGAGAGCCTCCGTGACACAGAGAAGAGCAGTCTCAGTTGAATGACCAGCCTTGAAACCTGACTGATTTGGATCGAGAAGGTCATTCTGAGAGAGATAGCAGGAGAGCTGGCCAAGGACGGCACGTTCAAGAGTTTTGGAGAGAAAAGAAAGAAGGGATACTGGTCTGTAGTTGTTGACTTCGGAGGGATCGAGTGTAGGTTTTTTGAGAAGGGGTGCAACTCTCGCTCTCTTGAAGACGGAAGGGACGTAGCCAGCGGTCAAGGATGAGCGAGGTGAGGTAAGGGAGAAGGTCTCCGGAAATGGTCTGGAGAAGAGAGGAGGGGATAGGGTCAAGTGGGCAGGTTGTTGGGCGGCCGGCCGTCACAAGACGCAAGATTTCATCCGGAGAGAGAGGGGAGAAAGAGGTCAAAGCATAGGGTAGGGCAATGTGAGCAGGACCAGCGGTGTCGTTTGACTTAACAAACGAGGATCGGATGTCGTCGACCTTCTTTTCAAAATGGTTGACAAAGTCATCCGCAGAGAGGGAGGAGGGGGGGAGGGGGAGGAGGATTCAGGAGGGAGGATAAGGTGGCAAAGAGCTTCCTAGGGTTAGAGGCAGATGCTTGGAAGTTAGAGTGGTAGAAAGTGGCTTTAGCAGCAGAAACAGAGGAGGAAAATGTAGAGAGGAGGGAGTGAAAAGATGCCAGGTCCGCAGGGAGGCTAGTTTATCTCAAATTCCGCTCGGCTGCCCGGAGCCCTGTTCTGTGAGCTCGCAATGAGTCGTCAAGCCACGGAGCAGGAGGAGAGGACCGAGCCGGTCGGGAGGATAGGGGACATAGAGAGTCAAAGGATGCAGAAAGGGAGGAGCGGAGGGTTGAGGAGGCAGAATCAGGAGATAGGTTGGAGAAGGTTTGAGCAGAGGGAAGAGATGATAGGATGGAAGAGGAGAGAGTGGCAGGAGAGAGAGAGCGAAGGTTGCGACGGCGCAATACCATCTGAGTAGGGGCAGAGTGAGTAGTGTTGGAGGAGAGCGAGAAGGATACAAGGTAGTGATTGGAGACTTGGAGGGGAGTTGCAGGGAGATTAGTAGAAGAACAGCATCTAGTGCTAGCATTTGCTAGCATTTACATTTAGCAGACACTCTTATCCAGAGCGACTTACATTAGTGAATGCATACATTTCATACATTTTTTTTTTTTGTACTGGCCCCCCGTGGGAATCGAACCCACAACCCTGACATTGCACACACCATGCTGGCGTTGCAAACACCATGCTCTACCAACTGAGCCACAGGGAAGACTAGTGAAGATGAGGTCAAGCGTATTGCCTGCCTTGTGAGTAGGGGGGGACGGTGAGAGGGTGAGGTCAAAAGAGGAGAGGAGTGGAAAGAAGGAGGCAGAGAAAAATGAGTCAAAGGTAGACGTAGGGAGGTTAAAGTCACCCAGAACTGTGAGGGGTGAGCCATCCTCAGGAAAGGAACTTATCAAGGCGTCAAGCTCATTGATGAACTCTCCAAGGGAACCTGGAGGGCGATAAATGGTAAGGACGTTAAGCTTGAATGGGCTAGTGATTGTGACAGCATGGAATTCAAATGAGGAGATAGACAGATGGGTCAGGGGAGAAAGAGAGAATGTCCACTTGGGAGAGATGAGGATTCCAGTGCCACCACCCCGCTGACCAGATGCTCTCGGGGTGTGCGAGAACACGTGGTCAGACGAGGAGAGAGCAGTGTTTTCTGTGGTAATCCATGTTTCCGTCAGCGCCAAGAAGTCGAGGGACTGGAGGGTAGCATAGGCTGAGATGAACTCTGCCTTGTTGGCCGCAGACCGGCAGTTCCAGAGACTGCCGGAGACCTGGAACTCCACGTGGGTCGTGCGCGCTGGGACCACCAGGTTAGAGTGGCAGCGGCCACGCGATGTGAAGCGTTTGTATGGCCTGTGCAGAGAGGAGAGAACAGGGATAGACCGACACATAGTTGATAGGCTACAGGAGAGGCTACGCTAATGCAAAGGAGATTGGCATGAAAATGAACTAAACAACTGGGGAAGCGAGAGAGCAGGGCCTCCCTCACTAACAATTCACTGAAACACTAAAATATAACTTTTCTAGCTACCACTAGAAATTAAAATTGATGTAAACTACAGTGGTTCAATGTTTCCAGGAATAGGCTCAAACTTAGTTTATTCCGCTAGATAACTTGGTACAGTATTCTTCCGTGAAAACCCACCTAGTGCACCGTGTCCTATGACGCCGTAGCTAACTAGCTAACTAGCATGCTAGCATCCTATAAACACACGGTCAGCACCAATACTTGGTAACAACAAGCTACCAATGGATCATTCGTGTCCGTGTCTAGTTCAGAACGCAGAAGTAATTAAACGTTGGCTAGCTAACACAAAGTCAGTCCTGCTAGCTACACAGGTGGCCTACACATCTCGAATGCTCAGAAAGTTAAGCTTACGTTGCAAAAATCTTATTGACTAAAAATGATACAGCTAGCTGGTAGGGTTAGCTAGCTAACAGTGGGCGCGTTGTAGACTGTTAGAAAATGTAGCTGGCTAGCTAACCTCGATAGTTACTCTGTACTACGCCTTTATCTTGATACAAAGACAACTATGTAGCTAGCTAACATTACAAATCGTTCCGTTGTAATGTATATAGTTTCTACAGTACTGCTAATTGGTAAAGTTGGCTAGCTAGCAGTGGCTGTGGTGTTATGGTGGTGACGGCGTTTCGAAAACGGCGCGAACGAACGAATACAGCTGGCTAGCTAACCTTGTTAGTTCCTCAGAGCTACACCTTTATCCTTGATACAAAGACAGCAGATACAACTATGTAGCTAGCTAACAATATACTAATCAAATCGTTCCAATGTAATGAAATGTAATATTACCCGCAGAGCGAGGTGCAGCATGACCACTCACTCCAGCATCCGGAACACTGTTAGTAACCATACTAACAGTGTTCTCTTTCTTATGTTCTATTGAGAGACAGTGGTATTTCTTGTTGTCAAAAGCACAAATACTTAGATTTAAATGTTAAGCCAATGTTCATGTAGCCTAGCCAACTTACAGTATATGCTATAACAACGATAAAAGAGCTGTGTTCGAATACCCATGCTAACATACTGTATACTACATACTTAATGAGTATATACTACATACTATTAGTTCATTTTAGTGTACTGTAAACAAACGGTATCCTTTCAGTTGAACATTCTAGCGCTACACTTGTCTTCCGGAAGTTGATGCTGTTGCTATTCAACCTCTTGTTAGCTTGTTAGCATAACAAATTACTAGCTAGACATTTTACGACTTCGGTTGTGTTCATAAATTCAATCTGGATACCTCCGTTCGTAAATTCAGAGCGTTTCCCTCTCGGAGCACACACTGGACGCTCTGGCCGAGGAGTAGGGTTGATCTGAGTGTTCAGACCATCACAACTGCAGTCAAGCACACAAGTAGGCTGGACACATGACATTTTTAAGAATGCTTTTTTTGTTGTTGAAAACTATTGCATCTGCAATGGAGCCCAGTTTCATAATATTACCATATGTCTCAGCTGCCTGCTGTAGTTTTGAAGTAATCACGAAAAAAACAGGCCTTATTTTAGGGCATTTTTCACCCTGCCAGCTCCTGTTAGTTCTATTGAGCACCGTGGGAACAACTCAACTTCCGAACGTTTAGTTCCCAGCTTATTGTTCTACGTTACAATGCCTGCTTTGCTGTTGTTGGCAATGGAGACCTGCCGACGTTGTTTGTAGTTAAAATGTAAACAACTAAAAATTACTCATGGAACTCTGAGGTCGTCCCATTGTTTCCTATAGGGAAATATAGGTATGTCTGTCTATTTCGCCAAATATCTCGCAATGTGTAAATTTAGATTTTTTTTAAACTGGACACCATTTTAATCATGAGAATCTCCTCTTTCTAATTATGTAAGGCTAAACAGTGTATTCTGCTGTCATCAAATGCTAGCCCCGAAATACCTTTTGTCTTTGGAACGCTGAGTTCCCCCCATTGTTTTCCTATGGAGAGGCATGCTGGTATATTTCACCAAATATCTCGCAATGTTTATATTTAGATTTTAAATCATGATAATCTCCTCTTTCTAATTACGTAAGGCTGGGCAATGTATTCAGTTGACATCAAACGCTAGACTAGAAAGAGTCAGAAGTTGCCATTTTTTTGCTACTTCCTCGTTATGCAGACATAAGCACCAACGAGGTGCGGATGTTTACTTTCTACAAGAGTTGTACTTTTTCCTTTTTGTCCTAAGAACAGATTGTAGTGGTAAAAAAAAGGGATACATTTTTTGGTGCCATTTAGGCGAAATGGAATTCTAAGCTTCACTCTAGTCAAAACAGGCTCTGTAAATGTTGATTCCGTTCATTTGCTTTGGGCTCGCGCTAGTGTTCCAGCTTAGTCAACGTTCTTTTGCCATTTTCAGCCTTGAGTGAATTTAGGCTGGACAATAGAACAAGTCAAACACAAGCTAACTGGCTAGCTACTTCCAGACACAAATGAGAGCACACCTCACTCTGATGATTTTACTCGCCCTAGCAGAGCTGGTTAGGCTGTTTTCATGTTATCCAGAGCGTTGGTGACTGTAACTTTGCTGCTGGCAACACTTGCTTTTTTTGCCGATGTTTACTGACACCGGCCATATTCAATGGGTGTTGAGTGTTTGTAAATTCATCAGTTATTCTGTTGTCTGCCTCTGGCACACTCAGACGAGAGTGCTCTGAAATCTGATTAGATACCCAGAGCGAATTTATGTCCATTGAGAACGCATAACAACTATACCACTTAGCTAAGAATGACGTGAATAATCCCAGACAGCACACATATATCTCGCCGACGTCGGCCCGATGTAGTATGGAGAGCACATTGGCAAGATGTCGGCATTAGATCGCATTCGCTCTTCAACCGCTGTTTGGACGATGCATGTCAAAGCTGCATGCTGCCTGGCCGCTCTACAGACTACATAAAAAATACCTTTATTTGAGGTCATCCAACAGCAAATAATGTTTCACTACACGATTTGAATTACCCTTACCAAATGAGTGTAAATGTTGAATTTGAATGGAAAATATAAGATTATTAGCAAAATTATACGGGCAATAAAAAACAATATGCTTTACTAGACTATAAGGGGATTTTGTTTGTGAAGAGAGAAGGTTCAAGTTAATGTCAAGTTTATTATGCTATTGCTATACCGTCAAGCATTGGCGGATTTAGGTATGGGTGACATGGGCAGCCGCCCAGGGCAGCATCTTGCCGGGGGTGGCACGGTGCTCCCACACAATTTTTTGGGGAATGGTGACATTAGCCAGATCAGTTTTCTATCGCTCATTTGCACGTCACGTCAATAATATCATGTCACCGTGTGGGACTGTGGGTCAATTAACCTTGTCGGAGTGGGCGCCCTGATTCTAGTTTGTGAGCTAGGTAGGCTACTGCCTGGGAAGGTCTCCCACTCAGAAGTACGAGATGGGGAGGGGGGCAGGGGTAGGTTGACCTCAGGTCTCCCCACTGGAAGCCCGAGGTAGGGGAGCAGGGGAATCTAACAAATAGCACGCCTTTAACTTTGTACAGTACTAATGCAATTAGTCAAATCAGTCACACTACGAAATGCTACCAAATAAACCACAATTCATTCATAATACTGTGAATACATAGTTTCACAGACATATTTTTGTATTTACATACTGTATTTCAATTCAAATTCAGGGGCACTTCTGAAATATTTTGGAGCACCCTCTGGCATTGGCCAGGATAAAGAGCCATCCACCTCCTCAGCCACACAGGTGTCTTCACAAATGTTGTCTGAGCCTGAGGATGAGGATGAAGACCCATTTGCTTCCACTTCTCCCCAGCAGGATTCTTCACGTGTGTGTGGGTACACGCACATGTGTGTGTGTGCATCCCTGCATAACATAAACAAAATAAATAGTTTCCCTTTAGCAAAGTTTTAAGTTTCCATATTGTAGGTAATAATGATGATTTTATTATTACTGGGTATGTGTGTGGGATGTTCCACCACTATAAATGCTGTGACTAACGTGTGTAAACTAATGCCCATGTGCTCTCCATTAGAAATACCTGTAGCAGCATCCCCACCAAATTCTTTGCTGACTTCACATGACTGCATGAAAACATGAAAACATGGAAAGAACTGGCAATGAGGATCAAAAAAGGGGAAACAATTGATGAGCATGAGATGGCACTTATGGAGCCCGAGAGGATAAGATGGAGAGAGGTGTTGACACGTCTGACAGCTATTGTGCAGTCTCTGGCAATTAGGAATCTGGCACTAAGGGGGGACACATAAACACTGTTACTCTCCATCAAATGGAAATTTCCTCAAAAATGCTGAACTGATGGCACAATTTGATTCAGTCATGAAAGAGCACCTTAACCGTATCCAAAAAGGAACCTGGAGTCACACCACCAGCTACCTTGCCCACCAAATACAGAATGAACTCATTGATTTGTTGAGCAGCAAGGTCATTTCAATAATGATGAGTGACATCAAGCTGGCAAAATGTTTCTTTATCATTCTAGATTGCACCTCAGATGTCAGCCACACAGTTGTCAGTTGTGATTAGAATTGTGTCACTGAAAGAGGAGCCCTACATAAAGGAACGTTTCATGGGCTTTTTGGAGGCAGAGGATTACACGGGCCAATATTTGGCATCCCTGATTCTCAAAAGATTAGAGGAGCTAAAAATAAAGCATAGCAGTGGCCAAGATAAAGCATAGCAGTGCGACAATAACAACAACACAGAGATACACATAAACAAACGTACAGTCAATAACACAAAAGAAAGGAAAAATGGAAAGATCTATATCTATGTACAGTGTGTGCAAATGTAGGGAGGTAGGCAATAAATAGGTCATAGAGGCAAAAAATAATAACAATTTAGCATTAATACTGGAGTGAAATATGTGCAGATGATGGTGTGCAAGTAGATACTGGGGTGCAAAAGAGCAAGAGGGTAAGTAATAATATGGGGATGACGTAGTCAGGTGTGCTGACTGGCTGTGTACAGGTACAGTGATCGGTAAGCTACTCTGACAGCTGATGCTTAAAGATAGAGAGGGAGATATATGGCTCCAGCTTCAGAGATTTTTGCAATTCGTTCCAGTCATTGGCAGCAGAGAACTGGAAGGAAAGGCGGCCAAAGTGTTGGCTTTGGGGATGACCCGTGCAATATACCTGCTGGAGCGCATGCTACGGGTGGGTGTTGCTATGGTGACCAGTGAGCTGAGATAAGGTGGGGCTTTCCCTAGCAATGACTTATAGATGACCTGGAGACAGTGGTTTTGGTGACGGATATGTAGTGAGGGCCAGCCAATGACACTGTGCTATAAAGAACACTCAGACTTGGATGGCAGAGAGCTTGCACAGGAACCGAAGAACTTACCTGACTTGCCATCGAAGACCATTGTCACATCTGCTTTGGCTACGCCCTCTGGTGTTCGTCCGGTGTCTTCTTTAACCTGCAGTTCTCCCCCTGTACTCTCTCTCTCTCTCTCCCTCTCTGTTTAATTGTGTGATTGGAGACAGGTGTGCTGGAGTCAAGCAGATCCCTATCAGCTGCAACTTGTTCCATAAATCAAGAACTCTACAAATACTCATTCCTGCCACTTCCACTCTGCCAGATCGTAATCTCTGCCCAGTCAGTTATTATCCTAGCCTTTTGTTCATTACCAAGATCCTGTTGCGCTTGTTTCCCTGCCTCACACCAGTTTGTCCTCTCATTGCAGTTACCGCTTTGTCTGTGGCTCCTGTCTCCTATACCACCCTACCACCTTGCTCTGGATTTCACTCACCACCACCTTGGATTCCCCTCAGGACCGATTTACCCTGTTCAACTCAGTCAACTCCAACCTCACTCTACACTTGGGGTATTTCTGCAACTCATCTGAGCTACCCTGGTTCTGCACTCCATATCTCTCTGTGTACAATAAACATTTTGGTTCATTCATCCCTGCTTCCGCATCTGAGTCCGCTCTTGGGTTCCCCTGTGTTCGCTCCTCGTAGCAACCATGACCCTGCTTGAGCTGCTGATATTTATACATGAAAGGGAGCTTTCAGAAATGTATCCACATTTTGTGGACTGCTCTCAGAATTTGTCTTACTCTTCCAGTGATTTTAGCTGAAGTAGAGAAGTTTTTCAAAGCTGAAGCTCATCAAATCCTACCTGAGATCCACCATGTCACAGGAAAGCATTAGTGGCCTTGCAGTCATCAGTATTAACCATGCAATTGCTGGGCAGATTTCTTATGAGGATGTAATTGATGACTTTGCATCAAATAAGGAAAGAAATGTCAGGGTTTAGACGGCAGTTGTACAATTTAGTGTTTCTTGTGTGCAATGGTGTAATCAATGGTGTAATTCTTTAAAAGTGTTATTCTATTTGTGTGATATAGGATTTGTGCAATTTAGTTTTATGTGTTTTTAGTTAGCAATAGGGTAATAATTCTATTCTCTTTTTATATTTATATACTACAATTTGTTTCTATTTGTCTTTGTTACTTTTTGATATTTGAGTCTTATTTTTGTATATATTTTTAGATTTATATAGTTTTAAATGTTATGATTATTTATGTGTTGTTCCAAATGTCTGAATAAAAATGAGTTAGTGCAGAATGGTGGGCTTGGGTAGCCGTACAAGCTAGAACCGCCACTGCAGGTTCTTAAAAGAACTCCAGCACAGAGAAGAGAGAAACACGAAACAGAAACATCAGATTTAACAAAAATGTAGCTTGTGCAGTTGGTTGGATAAAGATGGAATTAAGGTTTTATTATAGGCTAAGAGCAGTGAATATGGGATTAATATATTTACAAAAAATATATACATTTGAGCCCAATAATGCAGTCGACAATAGACAAAAAGTATTAAATGTAGGGCTCGAAATTATAGGCATCCTGCTATCCCGTGATGCTAAAAAAATGTAATGGGCTGTTCAAAACAGACTGGGCCAGTTCTGGGACGATATATACAAACCCTGTAATTAAAAAGCCACACCCACGAGGCAGATACGACAGATCAAAACCTTTAGTTAAAATGTTGACTATTATTTATTCACATTATAAGTGCAGCAATCGCACACCGCAGTTGGCTGTATACGCGGATGTTCAAAAAAATGCAACAGGGCGGGGAAACACGTTCTCCAAAGCGCACGGGCGCCTCAAATGCAAGTGGTTTCATGTGACCGGGATACCAATATTCATGAGAGGTAAGATCTAACAACTAGCATGGGCTGATAATATGATTAGGATTGTGTGTCTGGCTTCTGGGCATCGAAAATAAAGTTGATTTGAAAACCAACAGAACAAGAGAAAATGCTGGTTTCAATGGCATAATGTTAATGAGAAAATGTTTAGCCTATGGTCGGATTTTGGTTAGGCTACTTTCAAACAAGGTGAGACATGCCTCATAAAATTACATAAAACATTCAGGTACTGTACTCCCTCCGCTCAGATTGCAAGGTGGGTGATGTGCTATGTGCAATTGGCCTTTTAGGCCTCACTCCCCCCTATCTGAGATATCTTCTGCAGCCCTCATCCTCCACCATTCTGCAAGTCACATTCTGTTAAAGGTCCCCAAAGCACACACATCCCTGGGTCGCTCCACTTTTCAGTTCGCTGCAGCTAGCGACTGGAACAAGCTGCAACAAACACTCCAAATGGACAGTTTTATCTCAATCTCTTAATTCAAAGACTCAATCACGGACAGTCTTACTGACAGTTGTTTCTGCTTTGCGTGATGTATTGTCTCTACCTTCTTGCCCTTTGTGCTGTTGTCTGTGCCCAACAATGTTTGTACCATGTTGGGTGCTGCTACCATGTTGTTGTCATGTTGTGTTGCTACCATGTTGTTGTCATGTTGTGCTTCTACCATGTTGTGTTTCTACCATGCTGTGTTGTCATGTGTTGCTGCCATGCTATGTTGTCGTCTTAGGTATCTCTTTATGTAGTGCTGTGTTGTCTCTCTTGTCGTGATGTGTGTTTTGTCCTATATTTTTATTAAATGTATTTTTATTTTTAATCCCAGCACCCATCACTGCAGAAGGCCTTTTGCCTTTTGGTAGGCCATCAATGTAAATAAGAATTTGTTCTTAACTGACTTACCTAGTTAAATAACAGTTAAATAAAATAAATGTAAAAAATATAATTGGCACTGACCTTTCTCTCTGTTCTTGTGACCATTTGATCTTAACGGGGTGGCAGGTAGCCTAGTGGTTAGAGCGTTGGGCCAGTAACCGAAAGGTTGCTAGATTGAATCCCCAAGCTGGCAAGGTAACAATCTGTTGTTCGACTCCTGAACAAAGCCTTTCCTAAATAATAGTAATTCTAAATAAGAATTTGTTCTTAACTGGCTTGCCTAGTTAAATAAAGGTAAAAAAAAGTATTAACAAACTGTGCCATGCCTATGTCGACAGATTTAAGACGATAGTGTTGGTTAACATATTTGTCGAACATGACTGGTGTTTAGCCTAGACAATAATTTTGTAATTAAAAGTTTCATTAAAGTGTAGCTACATTTCTGGCGCCTCCCTCATGTCAGCATTGCAGTCTCATCACAGTGGAGCTACATTTATACTCGTTCAAGTCACAAGTGTGTCCCGAAGTTGAAGGATTTATTAATGCTCTTGCCGCCCACTTTCAGGATGTCACTCAGTTTCGTCAGCAACACGTGAAAACGGAGCGCCCTCCAAGCAAGTTGGTAGGGCCAAGGGGTTCGTTTGAGATTCAACAAGAGTCCACTGGCAGACTTGAAATGACAGCCTGTTTGAGAGAGGGAGACTAACAAGAACTTATTGTAGATGGGTATATGAGTAGCTACATCTCTGCTGTAGCTTGATCAGTAGGCCTTCCTTTAATCACGTTCTTGTTCTGCTCTCTCTTCCACTAGTCCACTGGGCCTTATTCGCTTCCCTTTTGCTCTGTCTTGGCTCAGCCTGAGCCAATTTTGAATGGGTTTCTCTACATCAGCCTCTGTCATTTCTAACAGAGCTGCATTTCTAAGAACTGACACTAGAAGGGAAAATATGAATCAAAAAAGTATCAGTACATTTCTATTTAACAAGAGTGGCGATGGACTGCATCCCAATTCTCCACACTTTTCCAAAAGTATGCACTTGTACACTCCTTCTCATGGCCTGTCCCCAGCTGGAGCTGTCCCCGGAAATGTCCCCGTTTTTAACAGTGCATTAAAAACAGACACCAAAGTGAAATAATATTTGACGTGGCAAGAAAGACCGGGCAGAAGAGCCTACCGGTTGACTTCTAAATCGCGTTGTGCTTGTTTTGTCCAGCAGAGGGGGCTGCTCGCTATAGCAGCTTCATTCACTCTTCTTCTACTAACTACTTGCTCGCGCTAGTTTTAGAGAAAACTGCTGTGGAAAACTCGGCCAGAAGCTAGCAAGTGTCAAGTGAATCCACAACATCACCAAAAACGTATTTTAAGTTACAATCGTTTGAGATACTAGCTAGTGATGTTATAATGTCACAATTTATTATATAGATAGATGATCTGCTCTATAAGGTGTTAAATAGGTTATGCTAGCTAACGTTAGTCTACAAAGCTAAGTTAGCTAGCTAGGATAGCTAGCTACTGTCATGGCAGCTAGGTTAAAAAACGTTCACATGTAAACATGCAGTGGACGGGCTATTTTGAAAATATGATTATATTAAATGAATGCAAGCGTCCCATCCTATCAACAACAGGTGAAATATCAAGAGCGCCAAATTTGAAAACAATTAAGTCATAATTCAAATTTCTCAAACATACAACTATCTTACACCCTTTGAAAGATAAACATCTCCTTAATCTAACCACCTTGTCCGATTTCAAAAAGGCTTTACGGCGAAAGCATAAAGTTAGATTATGTTAGGACAGTACATTGAAAATAGCTGTGTGTAATGTTTTGTCAATGCAAAGACACGCGTCACCAAAAGCAGAAAACCAGCTAAAATTATGCACTAACCTTTGACAATCTCCATCAGATGACACTCCTAGGACATTATGTTAGACAATACATGCATTTTTTGTTCTATCAAGTTCATATTTATATCCAAAAACAGCGTTTTACTATGGCGTTGATGTTGAGGAAATCTTTTCCCTCCAATACCGCCCGTCAAATCAGCACAACAAATTAAATAATTACTATTCGAAAACATTGGTAAAATATTATATTGTCATTCAAAGAATTATAGATTTACATCTCTTGAACGCAACCGGATTGCCAGATTTAAAAATAACCTTACTGGGAAATCACACTTTGCAATAATCTGAGCACTGCGCCCAGAAAAATACGCTTTGCGATACAGACTAACCGCCATGTTGGAGAGATCTAAAATCGAAAATACTATGTAAATAATCCATTACCTTTGATTCTCTTCATCAGATGTCACTTCCAGGAATCCCAGGTCCATCACAAATGTAGTTTTGTTCGAAAAAGCTAATCATTTATGTCCAAAAAGCTCCGTGTTGTTAGCACATGATCTATGCCCGCCGGACTTGTCTTCATGAAAGAGGGGAGAAAAAATATTTACGTTCGTTCAAACATGTCAAACGTTGTATAGCATAAATCATTAGGGCATTTTTCAACCAGAACATGAATAATATTCAAGGCGGATGATTGCATTCTCTTTTAAAACGTATTGGAACGAGAGTACCCAACATGAACTCGCGCGCCAGAGTCTTGTCGGCCACCACCGTTCCAAGGCTCTTGTTCGTTCAGTTCTCACAGTAGAAGACTCAAACAACTTTGTAAAGACTGGTGACATCTAGTGGAAGCCATAGGAAGTGCTCAACGATTAATAAGCCCCTGTGTGTTTCAATGGCATAGGCTTAAAGGTAATTCAACACATCAGGTATCCACTTCCTGTCAGAATTTGTCTCAGGGTTTTGACTGCCATATGAGTTCTGTTATACTTACAGACACCATTCAAACAGTTTTAGAAAATTCAGAGTGTTTTCTATCCAAACCTGAACAATAATATGCATATTCTAGCTTCTGAGTTGGTGTAGGAGGCAGTTAAAAATGGGCCCATATTTTTTTCAAAATTCTCAATACTGCCCCCTATCCCCAATTAAAGAGTTGAGAGGAAGGAGAGGAGGAAGACTAAATAGGAAGAAGAGTGAAGGTGATAGAGGAGGAAAGTTAAAGATATGATTACAGAGCCTGCCAATTTATTATTCCAAACAATGTTTTTCAGATAAAATACAAAAATTATGCAAGCAATGGGAATCTGTTAACCAAAGTATTTTATCTAATAGTGTACTATTTATTATTAAAGATTGGAGAGGAAGGAGAAGGAAAAATGAAGGGAGTAAAAAGAGTCAAGCGAGGAGAGTAGAAGAGTGAGGTGGAAAGGTAAAGAGAAGGAAAGGAAGAAAGAGAAGGAAGACGAGTGAAGAAAAGAGGAGGAGAAAGATTGGAGAAGAGCAGACAGAGGAGGTACAATGGCTCTTTCCAAGAAACGGAATGAATGATATATGGACAGCAGCAAGAAATAGGTTCACTGTTCCTAATGCTTATTGTGAAGACAAACTTCAACCTCCCCTGCCAGGACTTCATGGAGAAGCTGGCCAAAGACAGAGCAATCCTGAAGAAGATACATTCTTCTGAGAAATATACAGATTAGGTTGGTATAAGTATATTATGTAGTTACCAATCACATCATCGTCTTATTTCTTTATTATGTTAAGTATTTCACACATACTATTGCCTGTTTTTTCAATTTTGCTCATGTTCTCTTATGCTCTTATTCTACCCAGACTACTAGGACCACTGAATGGCTGTTCAGATTGGACAGTTCTGTCTTGTCTGTAGTGTTTCTGTAATATAGTTTTCTCTATCACAGTGTGCCTGTTAGACTAAATACATGAAACCGGAATTGTCCCCTTTTTTTATTTCATAGATAATAACATTGGATATTTTAATGATATATTGACCGCTGAAGTGGAAATGTCCCCGGTTTTAATTTCAGAAATCTGGTCACCTTAGTCTGCACACTAATACAGTTCCAACCCAGCACTAACACCTGACTCAACTAATCAACTCCTCATTTTAGTTGAATCAGGTGTGTTTTGAGGTAGGCTAGAACAGCCTTTCTTAAGCCATTCCCCAGGCGCTGCAGGCATTTCATATTTACTGTATTCCAACACTTTGCACCACCTTAACTGTTGCTGGATGTGCTAGTGTTAGGGTATATCAAATATATGGAACAACTGAGGCTGTGCTAGAATACATAAAGATTATTAAGAATTATAAACTGGGTGGTTCGAGCCCTGAATGCTGATTGGCTGACAGCCGTGGTATATCAGACCGTATACCATGGGTATAACAAAACATTGATTTTTACTACTCTAATTACGTTGGTAACCAGTTTATATCATCAATAAGGCACCTCGAAGGTATGTGATATATGGCCAATATTCCACGGTTAAGGGCTGTATCCATGTTGTACTACGCAATGCGTCGTGCATAAGAACAGCCCTTAGCCGTGGTATATTGGCCATATATCACTCTCCCTCATGCCTTATTGTTTAATTAGACTATAACACAGAGTTGTTATGAATCCCTCTATGTGTAATAGGGTTGGTTATGTTTCCACTTGCCTCTAAAGAAAGGTGTATTTAATGTTCAAGCATTCTTATTGGTTGGCTCAACTCTGATGACAATAAGGCTTGTTGTGATTGGCCCCGCTTGCAGATAGGGGGAGATCGCGAACGTCAGGTCTCCCCAGTATGAAAATTTGATGCAAGGGGTAGGTCACGTTCTGAATACTGTTTTCTATTTTACAATGTGTACAAGTTTGCTGTACATTACTAATTTATACATGTGTGGGTATATGGTACCTGTTAGGGATTGAGGGGCTTTCTGGGATGTGCTTTGGCATATGATTGCTGTAAATAAGTGTGTTAGCTAGCATACACCGATGTAATGGTCACATAAGCCCACTGCTAAAAGTTGTTTTCATGCTACAGATTTTACCATCGACAGCCATCAACATTGTTAAGCCCTGCACAACTAACGTGCTGTTTCCTATTTAACAACAAAAATAAATGATGCTCAACTGGGACCACTGGCTGGGGTGATTTATTTGGACAAAACACAATGCAAGGAGAGTACGATTTACATCTGTTACATATGTAGCCCCCGAAAGTGCTAGAGAACATACCATTTTTTTATGGCTGTCCCGGCCAAGTCTCTAATCGAAGTCATTGAGCTCCTCCAATGTAAGTATTGGCAGTATGGGTTCCCTGTCCTCCTCATCCCTCTGGGGTTCTTGGTCTGGCGGAGCTCTTGCAGTTGCACTTATTGTTTCTACAAGTTTAGTCAGATGCTCCACCTGCAGGTGAAGCTCCCCCAGCTGTTCGAGGATGGTCCTTTTAACTGCTGTTAGATGAAAACAGTTCCATTAGTACTAATCCTAAAACACAGCAGTTTTCTGATTTCAATAGGAAGACGAGGCCAAATATACCGGTGCAATTTGATGGGATAAGTCGTTGGGCATTGGCAAGGCGAGATCTTCGCCTTGTACAGAGTGTCATTGTTATCAGCATTTTATTAATTAAATAGCTTACATTCAAGAGATTCCTCCTCATGACCTGCGGTTAAAGGGGCCTCCATCCATGGTCCCTCTCTATCTCCCACTAGTTTTATGACCGGTCGTAAAAACTCTGCCTTTGGGCTCTGCAGTATTGAGATTGGAATGCGTGACTGGAACACAGAGACACTTGGCCAAACTTTAACATCAACAGATTGGATAATGAAGCAATATTTCTGCAATCCAAACAGTTGGAAGGGTCCGTGGGTACTTTTTTATTATTATTATTATACCTTTATTTCAACAAGGAACACAGACTGAGACCAAGGTCTCTTTTACAGCAAGGAGCATAACAGGAAAAGGCAGCCATACCCAACTCTGGAAATCGCATGGGCTTCAAGTGTAATCCATGCTTGAGACCTGGTTTTAGGAATTCTAATTCTAATATTGATGAGTGATGATAAATAAGAAGGTAGCTTATTCAGAAGTGCTTTATAGACTGTGGTAAACCGTGGGGTGTTGGGTTGAGCGTGCAGAGATTGACACAGAGACAGGGAGGCTTTAGTCCGAAAAACAACTTTACAGAAAATAAATATATCAAAGAAATAACTTCAGTTTGCTCAGTCTTCCTTCTCTCTCTTCTCTGGTGTCCATCTCTCTCCCGCGGTATGCCATCGTGCTCCTTTTATTTAGCCTCCACGGCTGGTTGGCACTTTCCTCTAATTACCTCCACTTAGCTGTCCATGTCGGGGTGCCCAGCTCCCGTATTCCCAGCAGAGGGAGCCAACGTCGCCTCACGTACCTCCCCTCTATTACCATCACCCGGGGGTAGACCTCCTGCGATACCACAAGACAAACACGAGAGCATGTTGTTCTCGTCTCACGGACAGCGAAGTCCAACCCACATTTTGATATAAAACACAGTGGTGAGTTCTGTAGCTAGCACCCGTAATAAACCTAAGTGCGCAATGATAAGTAGCATCCAGCGATTTCAGTGTTGATGCCGTAGCATGCATGTAAATAATATCCCCATAATCTATAACAGACATAAAAGTAGCTTGCACAATTTGTCTTCTATTTGTAGAGGACAAACATGTCCTGTTTCTATAGAGGAAGCCTAGCTTGATTTTTTTGCCGTTTACAAAGTTCATCAATATGCATTTTAAAAGACAGTGTCACGCCCTGACCAGGTGAACTCTGCTATTTTGGTCAGGGTGTGGCATTTCTATGCTTTATTTTCTATGTTTTGGTTATAGCCTTTCTTTGTGTTTTATTTCTATGTTGGGCTCTGGGTGATTTCCCAATCAGACAGCTGTCGCTTGTGAAGTCTGATTGGGAATCACATTTAAGTTCCTTTTCCCCCACGATGTTTGTGGGTTGTTGTCTCGTTATTTGAGCACGTAACGTATTGGCAGTTTTTCCTTGATTTTGTGTACATGTTTAATTCTAGTGTGTTAAATAAACATGTATTCGCTCCCAGCTGCGTTTTGGTCCGCTTCCTCGTCTCCCGACGACAATCGTTACAGACAGTTTATCATCCAACCATATCCCTAAGTATTTATATGCAGAGACCTGATTAATTCGAGAACCATCTAAGCTCGTAAGTGTAAGTGTATTTTCAACCAACTTTTTGAACCTATTGAAAATCATAAAATGGGTTTTCTTTGCATTTAAAACAAGTTTCAGCTGTATAAAAGACCCTTGTAATATCTTAATCTGTCTCCAATAGTGATAATTCTTGGTCAGCTGTTGAAGCGATAGAGTACATGACAGTGTCATCAGCATATAAATGAATTTGACACTTTCTTATCTCATCACCGATATTGTTTATGTAGAGCGTGAACAGTAATGGACCAAGTATAGAACCTTGTGGGACCCCTTTAACCAACTCCAATGGCTCCGACTGGATGCTGTCGACTCTAACAGCCTAACTCCTATCCTTTAGATAGTCATGAAACCAACGTCAGGCATCCAATCCCAGTCCTATTGACGACAGCTTACCCAAAAGTATCCCATGGTCTACAGTGTCAAAAGCTTTAGATAAATCTATGAACAAGGCGGCACAGTGCTTTCTATTATCTAGGGCATTAGTAATATCATTTACAACATGTACAGTGGCCGTAATAGTACTGTGTTTAGGTCTGAAGCCAGATTGATTACTAGAAAGAGTATTGTTATTAACAGTTAAAATAGATTGTAGTTGCCTATTCACCAATGACTCTTGAATTTTAGCCAAACAGGAGAGCTTAGAGATGGGCCGATAATTATCCAATTCACTACCATCACTTCCCTTGAGGAGTGGTAAAACAAAAGCTGTTTTCCAAGATTCAGGAATCTTTCCTATGACAAATGTTTGATTAAAGATATGCGTCACTACACCAGCAATAATAGGTGCTGCACACTTGAGTAAATATGGATCCAGATTGTCAGCGCCTAATGATTTCTTAGAATCTATAGCAGATAGTGCAGATAAGACCTCATCTTCTGTGACTTTTTGAAAATTAAAAACCGGCTTATTGTTTTCCACATCAGCTGAAGGCCGAGGGACTGAAACAATAGACCGGTCAGGATCATGTTGGCCATTTTTTATTTCAAAAAGAAAACCAGTAGAAATAAAATGCTTATTAAAAACATCACAAATTTCAGTTCGGTCACTGATGATCCCAGATTCCGATGTAATTTGCTTCGGCAGGTAAGTGAGTTAACAGTTTTCCAGAATTTAGCGGGATCACCAGCAGACTCTGTCATAGCATCAAGAAAATACCTAGATTTTGCCTTTTTTATTCCTGCGGTCCATTTATTTCTCAATTGCCTAAAAAGCAGCCAATCAGCTGTTTCACCAGTTTTCCTCGCCAAGGCCCATGCTTGATTCTTTTGCAGAAAAATGATTTTCAAATCACAGGAGAACCAAGGATTAGTTAGATTTTTTACCCCAAGTTGCTTTGATGGGGCATGTTTATCAGCCATAAAGGTAAAAATGTATGAAAAGAAAGAGAACGCTAAAACTGGGTCCATTATGCAGTTTACGGATAAAAGCTCTGAATAATAAAGGTCATGGATAAAGGCTTGCTCTGAGAAGTGTTTATAGTTTCTCTTTAGAATTATACGGGGGTCAGGGTTTTTTAGCCTAGTATCTCTGATACATGCAATAGGGCAGTGGTCACTGATGTCATTAGCAAATAGCCCACTAGCTATATATTTGTGAGGTGTATTTGTTAAGATAAGGTCTATTAATGTAGATTTTTACGAGTCTTTTGGATTAGGGTGGGTAGGTATAGTTATTAGTTGAGTAAGATTTAGTTCGTTACAAATGTATTTTAATTTAAATGATGCTGGCATCAGCCAGTCCAGATTGAGATCGCCGATAATCAATAATTCAGAGTTTGCATAATTAGACATTAACTCAAACAATTTGCATAGAGCAGATACCGGAGCTGAGGGTGGGCGATAAACTCCCGCTAGCGTTAATAGTGCATTATGACCAAGGACCACATTTAGAACTAAGCATTCATACTGTTTCGAAACAAGTTGAAATGGACACAGTGACATCTAGGTTGCATTTAACATATATGGCAATACCTCCACCTCTACCCACTCTGTCTGCTCTGTAGACATTATACCCAGCTAACAGAACATCTGAGTCTGGAACAGAGACACAGAGCCAGGATTCAGATATAATCAATATGTCAGCATGTGATTGTGAGACCAGTATTTCAATCAAATCTAGCTTTTGGATCAAGCTTCTAGCATTCAAATGAATAATATCTAGGCCACTATTTCGAGAGCTCATATCAGATGGAGCATTCAAGGTAATATTAGATGAGCGACGCTTCCTCGTGTAGCTACTGACAGGCCTGAGTTGGATGGAGATGAGATTACTTCTAACAATACCCCTCTGCCTGTGCGAGGAAGTGGCAACACAGTACCTTGACAGTAATAATAACATAAAGTCCATCAAAAGTTTCATCCATGTTAGCAGCACCTATAGAGCTATTTAAAGCTATGGGGGGGAGCAGTGAGTCAGTCTGATGGGGAATCGACCAATTCCGAGTATCAACCCCCGTGGCTATATATTGTCAATTCTCACATGCCCAATTCTCACATGACAATTATGTTAGATCAGTTGTTGTTTTGGGATTTCATTAAGGACAGTATAACAACATAACTGTATCTCTGAATGTGTATATTTCCCAGTTGTCAGGTTCACATTTAAATGTTGGGGAACTTATATGATGAAATATGAAACTATTTGTGAGAAGGTGATGTTAGCCTTGTGAATGAGATAACCATACATCCTGAGGCTGCATTTATTGTAGCTGGGGATTTTAACAAAGCTAACCTAAGATCAATACTCCCTCAATTCTATTAGCATATCAAATGCGCGAAACCATACATCCTTAGGCTGCATTTATTGTAGCTGGGGATTTTAACAAAGCTAACCTAAGATCAATACTCCCTCAATTCTATTAGCATATCAAATGCGCGACACAAGCTGGCAGAATTCTGGATCATTGCTACACGAACTTCCGCGATGCATACAAAGCCCTCCTGTGCCCTGCCTTCGGAAAATCTGACCATGCATCCATTTTGTTGCTCCCAGCCTATAGACAGAAACTAAAACAGGAAATGCCCGTGCTCAGGCCAATACAACGCTGGTCTGAACAATCTGATTCCACGCTTCAAGATTGTTTCGATCACGTGGACTGGGATATGTTCTGGATAGCCTCAGACAACAACATTGATGTATTCGCCGACTCAGTAAGCGAGTTTATAAGTAAGTGCATCGGAGATGTCGTACCCACTGTGACTATTAAAACCAATCTCTAACCAGAAACTGTGGATTAATGGCAGCATTCGCGCAAAACTGAAAGCGCGAACCACCGCTTTTAATCATGGCAAGGCGACCAGAAACATGACCCGAATACACGAACAGTGTACCTATTCCCTCTGCAAGACAATCAAATAAGCAAAGCGTCAGTATAGAGATAAAGCAGACACGAGACATATGTGGCAGGGTCTACAGTCAATCACGGGTTACAAAAAGAAAACCAGCCCCGTTGTGGACATCGATGTCTTGCTCCCAGACAAATTAAACAACTTCTTTGCTCGCTTTGAGGACAATACAGTGCCACTGACATGGCACGCTACCAAAGCCTGTGGGCTCTCCTTCTCCATGGCCAATGTGAGTAAAACATTTAAATGTGTTAACCCTCGCAAGGCTGCCGGCCCAGATGGCATCCCTAGCCGTGTCCTCAGAGTATGCGCAGACCAGCTGGCTGGTGTGTTTACGGACATATTCAACCAATCCCTATTCCAGTCTGTTGTCCCCACATGCTTCAAGATGGCCACCATTGTTCCTGTTCCCAAGAAAGCTAAGGTAACTGAACTAAATGACTATCGCCCCATTGCACTCCCTTCTGTCATCATGAAGTGCTTTGAGAGACTAGTCAAGGATCATCTCACCTCCACCCTACCTGATACCCTAGACCCACTCCAATTTGCTTACCGCCCCAATAGGTCCACTGACGATGCAATCCCATCTGGACAAGAGGAATACCTATGTAAGAATGCTGTTCATTGACTACAGCTCAGCATTTAACACCATAGTACCCTCCAAACTCATCATTAAGCTTGAGAACCTGGGTCTCGACCCCGCCCTGTGCAACTGGGTCCTGGACTTTCTGACGGGCCGCCCCCAGGTGGTAAAGGAAGGAAACAACATCTCCACCCCGCTGATCATCAACACTGGGGCCCCACAAGGGTCCGTTCTCAGCCCTCTCCTGTACTCCCTGTTCACCCATGACTGCCTGTTCACCCATGACTGACCCATGCACACTTCCAACTCAATCATCAAGTTCGCAGACAACACTACAGTGGTAGGCCTGATTACCAACAACGACGAGACTGCCTACAGGGAGGAGGTGAGGGCCCTCACACTGTGGGGTCAGGAAAATAACCTCTCACTCAACGTCAACAAAACAAAGGAGATGATCGTGGACTACAGGAAACAGCAGAGGGAACACCCCCCCCCATCCACATCAACGGGACAGTAGTGGAGAAGGTGGAAAGTTTTAAGTTCCTCGGCTTACACATCACGGACAAACTGAAATGGTCTACCCACACAGACAGCGTGGTGAAGAAGGCGCAACAGCACCTCTTCAACCTCAGGAGGCTGAAGAAATTTGGCTTGTCATCTAAAACACTCACAAACTTTTACAGATGCTCAATCGAGAGCATCCTGCCGGGCTGTATCACCGCCTGGTACGGCAATTGCACCGCCCTCAACCGCAAGGCTCTCCAGAGGGTACTGCGGTCTGCACAACACATTACCGGGGGCAAAGTACCTGCCCTCCTCGACAGCTATAGCACCCGATGTCACAGGAAGGCCAAAAAGATCATCAAGGACAACAACCACCCGAGCCACTGCCTGTTCACCCCGCTATTATCCAGAAGGCGAGGTCAGTACAGGTATATCAAAGCTGGGACCGAGAGACTGTGAAACAGCTTTGATCTCAAGGCCATCAGACTGTTAAACAGCCATCACTAACATAGAGAGGCTGCTGTCAACATATAGACTCAATCTCTGGCCACTTAAATAAATTGACTTAATAAAGGTATCGCTAATCACTTTAAATAACGCCACTTTAATAATGTTTACATATCTTACATTACTCATCTCATATGTATATGTATATACTGTATTCTATACCATCTACTGCATCTTGCCTATGCCGCACGCCATCGCTCATCGCTCATCCATATATTTATATGTACATATTCTATTCATCCCTTTACATTTGTGTGTATAAGGTAGTTGTGAATTTATTACATTACTTGTTAGATATTACTGCATAGTCGGAACTAGAAGCACAAGCATTTCGCTACACTCTCATTAACATCTGCTAACCATGTGTATGTGACCAATACAATTTGATTTGATTTTGATTTGATCTATAAATTATGTCTCCGTAATCTAACATGGGTAGGATGGTCATTTGAATCAGGGTTAGTTTGGCAGCTTGGGTGAATGAGGAGCGATTACGATAGAGGAAACCAAGTCAAGATTTAACTTTAGCCTGCAGCTTGATTTGTGCTGAGAGAAGGACAGTGTACCATCTAGCCATACTCCCAAGTACTTGTATGAGGTGACTACCTCAAGCTTTAAACCATCAGAGGTAGAAATCACACATGACCTTTGTTTTGGAGGTGTTCAGAACAAGGTTAAGGGTAGAGAAAGCTTGTAGGACACTAAGAAAGCTTTGTTGTGGAGCATTCAATAAATAATCCAGCTTGGGGCCAGCTGAGTATAAGACCATATAATCTGCATATAAATGGATGAGAGAGCTTCCTACTGCCTGAGCTATGTTATTGATGTAAATTGAGAAGAGTGTGGGGCCTAGGATTGAGCCTTGGGGTACTCCCTTGGTGACAGGCAGTGGCCGAGACAGCATATTTTCTGACTTTATACACTGCAAAGATAGTTAGCAAACCAGGCCAAAGACCCCTCAGAGACACCAATACTCTTTAGCCGGCCCACAAGAATAGAATGGTCTAAATATCAAAAGCTTTGGCCAAGTCAATAGAAATAGCAGCACAACATTGCTTAGAATCAAGGGCAATGGTGACATCATTGAGGACCTTTAAGGTTGCAGTGACACATCCATAACCTGAGCGGAAACCAGATTGCATACCAGAGAGAATACTATAGACATCAAGAAAGCCAGTCAGTTGATTATTGACAAGTTTTTCCAACACTTTTGATACAGGGTCAAATAGAAATAGGCCTATAACAGTTAGGATCTGCTTGATCTTCCCCTTTAAATAAAGGACGAACCGTGGCTGCCTTCCAAGCAATGGGAACCTCCCCAGAAAGGAGAGACAGATTAAAAAGGTTGGAGATAGGCGTGGCGACAATAGGGGCAGCAACCTTAAAGAAGAAAGGGTCTAAAACATCTGACCTAGATGTTTTTTTGGGGTCAAGTTTCAGGAGCTTCTTTAGCACGGACTCAGTGACTGCCTGCAGGGAGAAACTTTGTAGCGGGCAAGGGAAAAAGAGGGAGAAGCATCGGGGATAGTTCCATTAGAAGGGTTGGGAGATGAGGAAATGTTGGACGGGCAAGGAGGCATGGCTGAGTCAAATAGGAATCCTGACTTAATGAAGTGGTGATTAAAGAGCTCAGCCATGTGCTTCTTGTCAGTAACAACCACATCATCAACATTAAGGGACATGGGCAGCTGTGAGGATGAGGGTTTATTCTCCAGGTCTTTAACCGTTTTCCAGAACTTCTTGGGATTAGACCCACAGAGAGAGAACTGCTCCTTAAAGTAACTAACTAGACCCTCCCCATCCCCAAAATCATTTTCACCCCCCCCCCACCCCAGTCCAACCTCAATGACACTACACTTTGATCTTTCCCTCTCTTCAACATACTTACAACAATATAACAACCCATGCTCCACCGTTTTCATGGACCATACAGTCCAGACACAAACCATTCACATGCTTGCCAACCAGATGTAATGACGAGTTCAATGTACAATGTCCTAAGCACAATTGAGCAAACACCACCTCATCCTTCCTAATCTGACCTTTGAATCTTGGTCCACAACCTTTCTTTGGAGGGCATATAAATGCCGGCGCTTGGGCTCCGAGTCCCATCTTTTCTGCCACACATCTATCAAAATGTCTCTGATCTAACATTTGGCCTCACCTCTACCCAGTGGAATATTAATATCAATTATATCTTGTTTCAAAGCTCTTTTCGCTAACTGGTCTACAATTTAATTTGCTGTAATTCTTCTTCTTCTTCTTCTTCTTCTTCTTCTGTGGATTTTATATGGCAGTTGGCAATCAACTTCGAGGTGCATTACCGCCACCAACTGGACTGGAGTGTGGACCAGAGACAGGGAATGTCTAAATTCTACCCATTATTCTCGTCTCCCGAAGGAAACGGAATACATAATTAAATACTACATCCCCTGAAGATTTCCTTAGCATTTCACTTAATCTTGGCTCTTCCACCCCATTACTCCATAAATCTACCTTTCCCTCCATGTTTCTGGCACTGAAGTGTGGTGTAATCTCTGGTAGGCCTACTCTTGAATACAGCAACAAATTGTAACACATGCTTGATGATGCAGAAGTATACTTTTCCAGACAGACAAATATTATCAAATCATGAATTTACTGAATTACAGCATATTGAAAAGCCTATAGTTGACAATAAAGATAGATGAAGACCTTGTTTATGATGTGCTCCTGAGTGGCGCAGCGGTCTAAGGCACTACATCTCAGCGCAAGAGGCATCACTATCTTGCGCAAGAGGCATCACTACCTGGCCATGATTGGGAGTCCCATAGGGTGGTGCACAATTGGACCAGGTTTGGCTGGGGTAGGCTGTCATTGTAAATAAGAATTTGTTCTTAACTGACTTGCCTGGTTAAAAAATGTAATTATTAGAGACCAGGTTCATGGAGGATGTAGTTTTATATTTACATGTTTCATTTAGGAGTATTAAGCTGAATGTTTCCATTACATTTATGCAAGCATTTTAAAATGCTGATGAATCATCTATAAGTCTTTGCTAGGTAAAGCTCCGCCTTAGCTCACTGGTCTCAATAACAACACCCACCTATACATGCTCCAGCAGGTATATCTCACTGGTTATCCCCAAAACCAACACCTCCTTTGGCCGCCTTTCCTTCCAGTTCTCTGCTGCCAATGACTGGAACGAATTGCAAAAATCGCTCAAGCTGGAGACATATTTCCCTCACTAACTTTAAACATCAGCTATCTGAGCAGCTAACCGATCGCTGCTGCTGTACATAACCCACCCAATCTACCTACCTCATCCCCATATTGTTTTTATTTATTTTTCTGCTCTTTTGCAAACCAGTATTTCTACTTGCACATCATCATCTGCACATCTATCACTCCAGTGTTCATTTGCTAAATTGTAATTACTTCGCTACTAAGGCCTATTTATTGCCTTACCTCCTCACGCCATTTGCACACACTGTATATAGACTTTTTTTTCTATTGTGTAATTGTAGGCTTGTTTATTCCATGTGTAACTCTGTGTTGTTGTTTGTGTCGCACTGCTTTGCTTTGTCATGGCCAGGTCGCAGTTGTAAATGAGAACTTGTTCTCAACTATCCTAACTGGTTAAATAAAAGTGAAAGAAAAATAATAATAAAAAATGATTCATGTGAGAAAAACGCAACGACGTAACTTCATCACGTGTTATCGCGATAGCTTATGTTGCCTATGTGAGACTGCGAGGCGGATATCCGGTCTCTTTTCGGTGGCAGGCTGTTGTCGAGTCAGTTTTACAATATGAAGGTAAGAGAAGTCAACTCATCTTCTAAATAACAAATCTCTCCCTGTTAATGACCAGGCCGAATTGAAGTAGTCCATTCAAATATTATAAAACCGTATCTGGTTTAGTCAGATATTGCATCGTCTTTTAGGATGCATATTGATTTTGTTGCTAGCAGCTATTGCTGACAACGTTAGTACGTGAACCTGAAAATATGTCCGTGTGCATGCATGTTTGCCGGGCGTCATTCATATAACGGCAACAAAGTATCTTCAGCTGTTCTTGGGGGGGATACGAATAGTATCCTTGATGTGGGTTCGTTCACACGTCCATATTTCGCGAATCCGTTGCAAGTTTGTTAGTTGCAACGTAGTCACCCTCAAGGCCACTTCCGGCCAGCTAGCTTCCAACGTCGCTTAACTAGCTACTTCACTGCGTGTCATTTGATCGTTCCAAATAGTGTAGCTGCCGAATTAATTTCCCGTGACTAAAATTCACGTGCATCCCGTGTTCTGTATAACTAATCTTGTTTCTAGGAAACTAGCTAACAAGAGTTAAACCAATTGCATTAACTAGCCAACATGCTAGTATCTGCCAATTGCCAGCATCCCGTTTACAGCTGCATCATGTTGAACTCAATTCAGAGGTCTCGCCATACTGCTTCCCTGTGGCTCAGTTGGTAGAGCATGGTGTTTGCAACGCCAGGGTTGTGGGTTCGATTCCCACGGGGGGCCAGTACAAAAAAAATGGGTGAAATGAAATGTATGCATTCACTACTGTAAGTTGCTCTGGATAAGAGCGTCTGCTAAATCACTAAAATGTAAATGTAATACTGACATGTGGTTAGGCTACTGTAGTAAATTATTCGACTAATCTAAATTTGTTATGGATGGGTAGCTTAGGTGCAAGGTGCTCGTCTAGCAAGTAATCTGCCTGATGTACATTATGTCCTCAACTAGGAAAGCTTGCTACATCTGATCAACCAACAACACACTGATCTGTATGTCTGTCTCTCAGCTGAATATCTCGTTTCCTGCCACTGGCTGTCAGAAGCTCATTGAAGTTGATGATGAGCGCAAGCTGCGAACCTTTTATGAGAAGCGTATGGCCACAGAGGTGGCTGCTGATCCCCTGGGAGATGAGTGGAAGGTAAGCTGTGGTCCCTAAGAAAGCTGCTCAGTTTTCAGATCCTTCTGGTTAAGTTTTTTTGATATAGTTAAATTAATTAGTCCCAAGCTAGTGATTGTGGTCTTACTTTGTCAAGCTCATTGACTAACTTTGGGAAATTTTGCCTTGGATCCCAGTCTCTTGAAACAATGTTGATACTGCTCCTGTTCAACTCAACATGATCTTGCACACCTTAGTAGACACTTTCTGGCTGGTCTAGCCTCAAAGGGGGGACAGTGTTGTGCCACAGAAACTGCAGAGCTGCTTTACCAGATGCAACCTGACCCTCTGACAATGGCTGGTTGAACTTCATTGCTCTCCCAAGCCTTTGCCTATTAAATTCCACTAAACAAATGTCTAACTGTTGTGTGATCAACAGGTCCTTGTACAGGACAAGTTTTTCTTATTTTTGCACATCTCTCCCAGGGCTACATGGTGCGCATCAGCGGAGGCAATGACAAGCAGGGCTTCCCCATGAAGCAGGGTGTGCTGACCCACGGCCGTGTGCGCTTGTTGCTTGCCAAGGGCCATTCCTGTTACCGCCCCCGTAGGACAGGAGAGCGCAAACGCAAGTCTGTCCGTGGCTGCATCGTTGATGCCAACCTCAGTGTGCTCAACTTGGTTATCATCAAGAAAGGTATGGAGTTGTAATGATGGTAACCACTTGCTCTGGCACACCTTAGTAGACCCTTTCTGGCTGGTCTAGCCTCAAAGGGGGGACAGTGTTGTGCTACAGAAACTGCAGAGCTGCTTTACCAGATGCAACCTGACCCTCTGACCATGGCTGGTTGAACTGCAATGCTCTCCCAAGCCTTTCACTGTTTAACATTTGGTTGTTTTGAAGGTTATACATGTTTTATTAAACCTTAATTTTGACAGGGAAGTCCTATTGAGACTAGGTCCTGTATTTGAATTGCAAAAAATGTAGTTTTTTTTTACAGATTATTGCTGCATCAAACACATATTATACCTTATACAAAATTACAAAACACATTAAGGAAAACGACGTGTGCACGTTTCACGACTATTTACCATTGAAACTAACTTGAACATCATCAGTGCTGTTCTGCTCCCGCTGCCAGCGCTTGGATGTGGTTAACCATTTGGCTGGTGATTCTGTATAGACTGTTTTGAATCTAGTGGCCTCACACTTTTTCCTCCATCTCCCAGGCGAGAAGGACATCCCCGGCCTGACCGACAGCACCGTGCCCCGCCGCTTGGGACCCAAGAGGGCCAGCAAGATTCGCAAGCTCTTCAACTTGGCCAAGGAGGACGATGTCAGGCAGTACGTTGTGAGGAGACCACTGACTAAAGAAGGTGAGGCCAACACTGCTTCTAAGTGGTTCTGTTAAAACCTGTTAGGGACAGATGTTTCGCTAGCGGAACGCCTCACATCAATATCAATGGTATAGAGTGGCGCGAATTACAAATACCTAAAAAATGCAAAAACTTCAATTTTTCAAACATATGACTATTTTACACCATTTTAACCTCTCTAGGGTACGTGGGACGCTAACTTCCCAACTGACCAACATCCAGTGACAGTGCAGGGTGCCAAATTCAAACAGAAATCTCAATTAAAATTCCTCAAACATACAAGTATTATACACCATTTTAAAGATAAACTTCTCGTTAATCCAACCACAGTGTCCGATTTCAAAAAGGCTTTACGGTGAAAGCATACCATGCGATTATGTTAGGTCAGCGCCTAGTCACAAAAAACAGCCATTTTTCAGCCAAAGAGAGGAGTCACAAAAAGCAGAAATAAAGTGAAATGAATCACTAACCTTTGATCTTCATCAGATGGCACTCATAGGACTTCATGTTACACAATACATGTATGTTTTGTTTGCTAAAGTTCATATTTATATCCAAAAATCTATTTTACATTGGCGCGTTATGTTCAGTAATGTTTTGCCTCCAAAAGAACTGGTGATTTTGCAGAGAGCCACATCAATTTACAGGAATACTCATCATAAATGTTGATGAAAGATACACATTTTATGCATAGGATTAAAGAAACTTCTTAACCTGTTAGGGCTAGGGGGCAGTATTTACACGGCCGGATAAAAAACGTACCCGATTTAATCTGGTTACTACTCCTGCCCAGTAACTAGAATAAGCATATAATTATTGGCTTTGGATAGAAAAAACCCTAAAGTTTCTAAAACTGTTTGAATGGTGTCTGTGAGTATAACAGAACTCATATGGCAGGCAAAAACCTGAGAAGATTTCATGCAGGAAGTGGCCTGTCTGACAAGGTGTTGTTGTTCTTGGCTCTGTTTATTGAACATTTAGGATCTTAGCTGTAACGTGACACTTCCTACGGCTCTCAGAGCCCGGGAAAAAGCTGAACGATATCGAGGCAGCCCCAGGCTGAAACACATTATCGCCTTTGCCAAGTGGCCGATCAGAGGACAAAGGGCTTAGGCGCGTGCCCGAGTCGACCCCATGCTGTATTTTCTTTCGTCGGTTTACCTAATTGCAGATTCCCGGTCGGAATATTATCGCTTTTTTACAAGAAAAATGGCATAAAAATTGATTTTAAACAGCGGTTGACATGCTTCGAAGTACGGTAATGAAATATTTAGAAATCTTTTGTCACGAAATGCGCCGTGCGTGTGACCCTTATTTACCATTCGGATAGTGTCTTGAACGCACAAAACAAAACGCCGCTGTTGGAACATAACTGGATTATTTGGGACCAAACCAACATTTGTTATTGAAGTAGAAGTCCTGGGAGTGCATTCTGACGAAGAACAGGAAAGGTAATCAAACTTTTCTAATAGTAAATCGGAGTTTGGTGAAGGCTAAACTTCCTGGGTGTCTAAATAGCTAGCCCTGTGATGCCGGGCTATCTACTTAAAATATTTCAAAATGTGCTTTCACTGAAAAGCTATTTTAAAATCGGACATATCGAGTGCATAGAGGAGTTCTGTATCTATAATTCTTAAAATAATTGTTATGCTTTTTGTGAACGTTTATCGTGAGTAATTTAGTAAATTGTTAGTAAATTCGCCGGAAGTTTGCGGGGGGGTATGCTAGTTCTGAACGTCACATGCTAATGTAAAAAGCTGTTTTTTGATGTAAATATGAACTTGATTGAACAAAACATGCATGTATTGTATAACATAATGTCCTAGGAGTGTCATCTGATGAAGATCATCAAAGGTTAGTGCTGCATTTAGCTGTCTTCTGGGTTTTTGTGACATTATATGCTAGCTTGAAAAATGGGTGTCTGATTATTTCTGGCTGGCTACTCTGCTGACATATTCTAATGTTTTGCTTTCGTTGTAAAGCCTTTTTGAAATCGGACAGTGTGGTTAGATTAACGAGAGTCTTGTCTTTAAAATGCTGTAAAATAGTCATATGTTTGAGAAATTGAAGTAATAGCATTTCTAAGGTATTTGAATATCGTGCCACAGGATTCAACTGGCTGTTACGTAGGTGGGACGATTTGGTGCCACCTGCCCTAGAGAGATTAATGCAATCGCTGTGTCAGATTTCAAAAAAGCTTTATGGCAAAAGCACACCATACCATAATCTGAGTGCAGCGCTCAGCTACCAAAACAAGCCATACAGATACGAGCCATGTTGTGGAGTCAACAAAAGTCAGAAATAGCATTAGAAATATTCACTTACCTTTGATCTTTATCGGAATGCACTCCCAGGCATCCCAGTTCCACAATAAATGTTTGTTTTGTTTGATAAAGTTCATCTTTATGTCCAAATACCTCCTTTTTGTTTGCGCGTTTAATTTACTAATCCAAATGCACAAGTCCAGACAAAGTCAAAATAGTTCTATTAAAGTTCGTAGAAACATGTCAAACGATGTGTATATAATCAATCTTTAGGATGTTATCATAAATCTTCAATAATATTCCGACCGGACAATTCCTTTGTCTTTAGAAATGAAAGGGAACGGAGCTCGTGTTCACACAGCCGCGCGCGTGACTAAACTAATGGCTTTCAGCCAGACCCCTGGTTCAAACAGCTCTTATTCTCTCCCGGTTCACAGTAGAACGTTGTTTCAGGCTTCTAAAGACTGTTGACATCTAGTGGAAGCCTTAGGAAGTGCAATCTGACCCCACAGACACTTTATTGGATAGGCAATCACTTGAAAAACTACAAACCTCAGATTTCCCACTTCCTGGTTGGATTTTTCTCATGTTTTTGCCTGCCATATGAGTTCTGTTATACTCAGACATCATTCAAACAGTTTTAGAAACTTCAGTTTTCTTTCCAAATCTACTACTATACTATATAATATGCATATCCTAGCTTCTGGGCCTGAGTAGCAGGCAGTTTACTCTGGGCACGCTTTTCATCTGGACGTGAAAATACTGCCCCCTACCCCAAAGAAGTTAATGAATGGATCGGTAACAAGCTTAGCACATCGGTGCTCGTGAACTCTTGACTATGATTTTTGTTTTTAAAACTCCTAATATTTCTCCTTGCCAAATTGTGCGAAAGTTGTCTGGCACACCAGTAGACCCTTTCTGGCTGGTCTGTAGTCTCTAAGGGGGGACAGTGTTGTGCCACAGAAACTGCAGAGCTGCTTTGCCAGATGCAACCTTACCCTCTGACCATGGCTGGTTGAACTGCAATGCTCTCCCAATAAGTTGCCATTCAATAAGTGTATTTATTAAAATCTGATTTGAGGCAACTTATAATTTTGTGTGGGACATTTTAGAAATGAATGGGACGTTTTGTCTGTCATGTGAACATTGGTTGGGCAAATGAGTTGACATGCACAAAATGGTCAAACTATTCAACATTTGGGGATACTGGCTAGAATGAATAACAGCTACAACTCTCAATCTCAAAGTTGGACAGACATTTCATAAACATTGAAACCCATAACTATTTTTCCTTTGTTCATGCTTTGTAGTAAATGCCACTGATAACCTCTCCTCCCCAACCTTTTGAAGGTAAGAAGCCCAGGACCAAGGCTCCCAGGATTCAGAGGCTGGTGACACCCCGTGTGCTCCAGCACAAGCGCCGCCGCATTGCCCTGAAGAAACAGCGCACCCAGAAGAACAAAGAGGAGGCTTCCGAATACGCCAAGCTGTTGGCCAAGAGGATGAAGGTATGGAAAGGGAGACCACTAAGGCATTTAGCTATAATATTAGTCATTATCTGTTCTAATGTGTAATGAATGTTGTGAATCCCATTTATTTTATTCCTACGATTGCAAGCGAGTTGATATGGTTGCAAGTTGAGTCATAAAATGGTTAAAATATTACAATTGAAATGTCCATAGGTATAAAATCACCCATGAAGTCAGCAACATTGCCATTGAATAACTTTTAGTCCGTAGGAAGACTAACAAATCTTGTTTGTTTGTAGGAGGCTAAGGAGAAGCGCCAGGAACAGATCGCCAAAAGGCGCCGTCTCTCCTCCCTTAGGGCCTCCGCATCCAAATCTGAGTCCAGCCAGAAGTGAAATGTGGAATTGAATTAAAAATGTTTTGCTGAAATTCTGTTTCTGGTGTCTATTCAGTGTTTCATACATCAAAAAGAATGTCCATGCCTGAAACGCATCCTGATTGTGGCTCTCAAAACTGCTAAATAATTGAACACTAAAATCTAATCTGTAAAGGGGCTGTAGAAAACAAGACTTGTGATATCTGTTTTAATGACTGCCACAGACCAAAGGGCAATTGTAAATAAATGTAGGTACCCACTGCTATGCTCTGGAGTGGATTCTCATTAAACTGTGGCCATCCTTTGGATGCCATGGTAATGAACGAAGATCGCATGACACTCATGCTGATGTGCCTGAAGCTGGGGCCAGACTGAAAAAAAAATTGGTTTGTGTGTCATTGAACTGACTTGGAACTTTTGCATATACATAACTACATTTCAGATCCTCTTCTGTTAAATTCAATTGTCCCCTTAGTGTGTGTCAATATTAGTTCTGCACTTCCACTGTGCTGAAACAGGATCTGAAAATGGTGATGTTTGTGGACAAGAGACTAAGGCTGCTCTAAGACGAGCAGTCCCATTCTGATATTTTTCAGTTGGTATTTTAGCCAATCCGAGCTTGGGCTGCCTGTGTAAATGCAGCCATAAAGTGACCCAGATATACGGACTGGGGAGAAACTACATGGACGCTCTGGTAGAAAATTCGAGGATGTCCTGAGGCATGGATAACATCCACAGAGAATGGGATGAATTTATTTTGTCAAATTAGGAATTAAAAAGGTTGGCAACTCGATCATTCATGCTGTGGGTGTCAGGTTGAAGGATGCATGCTGGTGTTGTATACCAATAGAGTATGATTTAATTTGAATGAGGTAACGGTCAAGTGGTAGACAATATTGTGGGAAGGATCCCATGGCTGCATTTCGTCTTTTCACGTTAGAAACAGGAAATCCTGGTTGTTTTGGAATTTCAGGAATTAGCCGTCATTCGTTTGATCTCAAACTCGTGGACAGACGCACGTAACAACTGGTGTAGCATCAGTCAAGACTGGGATGTGACGGTTAACGTGGTGGAGCTTTGCTCCTGTGTGCAGATTTTTCAGCACTGATCATTTTGCCTGGCTTGGTTAACAGGCTAGACCTTTTGATGTAACCTCATTTCCACTCATCATGCAAAACAGTTTTGCACCACTGGTGTAAAGTACTTAAATACTACTTAAGTAGTTTGAGGTATCTGTACTTTACTATTTATATTTTTTACAACTTTCACTTCACTACATTCCTAAAGACTTATGAATGTCCTATTCTGATTTTCATGACACCCAAAAGTACTCTACATTTTTTAGTGCTTTCCACCACTGGTTTGCACCGTCGAATCCAGTGCTTATCAGTTGTTCATACACCTCTGGTGATAAGTGCATACTCCGAGAGAGCTGTGACTGTTCAGTTGAACTCCAGGCCTGCAGTTGATACAGATTGTTACATCAGATGTGATTTAACTGGAAGTTACAGGTTAGTTACTGTTTGGTATAGCACAGCGAATTTGGCCAACCTTAACTTGGCAATACTATCTTCGTTCTCGATTCGGCCAAGCGTATCTTCTAAAATGTTTCCAGTTGCAGGTGGTGCATTTGAATTTAGAAAATGCTGTGTTTATTTAACATAGCTAATCCAACAATTGTACGCTGCCATCATGTCTATTTAAACTCTTCTCTCATTGAGGCGGGTGGGGCCACCCCAAAGTGCTGCATGGCATGAGCAATGAGAGAGGATTTGAAATAGACAAGATGGCTGTGTACACCAGGATTTAATATTTTCCTGGTATTTTACATATGTCCCATCCTGAGAATCAATCACTTTTTTTCTGGGTAACCCGGTATGTCATTCAAAAGCATTATAACGCGTATAAATATGTCTGGAGGGCCTCCCGAGTGGCCTAAGGCACTGCATCGCAGTGCTAGCTGTGCCACTAGAGATTCTAGGTTCGAATCCAGGCTCTGTCGCAGCTGGCCATGACCGGGAGACCCATTGGGTGGCACACAATTGGCCTAGCGTCGTCCAGGTTAGGGGAGGGTTTGGCCGGCAGGGATGTCCTTGTCCCATCGCACACTAGTGACTCCTGTGGCGGGCTGGGCGCAGTGCACGCTGACACGGTTGCCAGGTGTACGGTGTTTCCGCCGACACATTGGTGTGGCTGGCTTCCGGGTTAAGTGTCAAGAAGCGGTGGGGCTTGGTTGGGTTGTGTTTCGGAGGACGCACGGCTCTCAACATTTGCCTCTCCCGAGTCAGGGGCGTGAGATGCAGCGATGACCCAATTTATTTTTTTTAAGTCTGGATTTGATTAGAGCTTTGATCAACATGAAAATGTTAACCTGATGCTACCTGAGCCATAAATAAAATACATTTTAGAAGCCTTACATTAATGACATGTAACGAGCCCAAGCCCTGAAAAAGATTACATGATTGTGCATTTGGAAAGTATTCAGACCCCTTGACCTTTTCCACATTTAGTTACGTTACAGCCTAATTCTAAAATAGATTAAATAAATTAAAATCCTCAAAGACAAAGCAAAATTTTTTTTTTTTGCAAATGTATAAAAAATAAAAACCAAAATATTTACATAAGTATTCAGACCCTTTGCTGTGAGACTCAATTGAGCTCAGGTGCATCCTATTTCAATTGACCATCCTTGATGTTTCTACAACTTAATTCGAGTCCACCTATGGTAAATTCAATTGATTAGACATGATTTGGAAATGCACACACCTGTCTATATAAGGTCCCACAGTTGACAATGCATGTCAGAGCAAAAACCAAGCCGTGAGGTAGAAGGAATTTTCAGTAGAGTCCCCGAGACAGGATTGTGTCTAGGCACAGATCTGGGCAAGGGTACCAAAAAAATTCAGCAGCACTGAAGGTCCCCAAGAACACAGTGGCCTCCATCATTCTTAAATGGAAGACGTTTGGAACCACCAAGACTCTTCCTAGAGCTGGCCCCCCGGCCAAACTGAGCAATCAGGGGAGAAGGTCACCACACTTTTTCAGTGTGGTGACCAAGAACACGGTTGGAGCTCTATCAGAGAAAGAAAGAGCTCCAGTGTTCCTCTGTGGAGATGGGAGAACCTTCCAAAAGGTTCAACCATCTCTGCAACTCTCCACCAATCAGGCCTTTATGGTAGTGGCCAGGCGGAAGCGACTCCTCAGTAAATGGCACACGACAACCCGCTTGGAGTTTGCCAAAAGGCAACAACATTCTCTGGTCTGATGAAACCAAGATTGAACTCTTTGGCCTGAATGCCAAGCGTCACATCTAGAGGAAACCTGGCACCATCCTTACTGTGAAGCATGGTGGTGACAGAAACATGATATGGGGATGTTTTTCAAAGTACAGAGAGATCCTAGATGAAAACCTGCTCAAGAGCGCTCAGGACCTCAGACTGGGGCTAAGTGTCACCTTCCAACAGGACAACCCTAAGCACACAGACAAGACAAAGCAGGAGTGGCTTCGGGACAAGTGTCTGAATGTCCTTGAGTGGCCCCAATCAAACTCCTCTGGAGAGACCTGAAAATAGCTGTTCAGCGACGCTCCCCATCCAACCTGACAGAGCTTGAGAGGAATGGGAGAAACTCCCCAAATACAGGTGTGCCAAGCTTGTAGCGTCATACCCAACAAGACTCGAGGCTGTAATCACTGCCAAAGGTGCTTCAACAAAGTACTGAGTAAAGGGTCTGAATTAGGGCTGGGCGATGTGGCCAAAATATCATATCATGGTATTTTTCAAAATTTAGACCGTATTTTATGTTTTTGATTAAAAGTTCTAAATTTGCTTTATGAGTAGTGCGTGACCATTGGGTGGCAACACATATTCTAAATTATTTCAATGGGTCTTTCTCCATTTGGATTGTTTTATACTGTTAAATTCAACTTCAACCTAAAATAATTTCCTGCATTTCCATTAATTTCTGCATTTCCTTCACTCATTTGAGATAATTTCCATACTGCCACAATATGATAAAAAACACTAGGCCTTATTTTTAACCAAATGTTGCAATTGCGATTTAGATAAACACTTGGGTGAACTTTTGGAATCATGGAAATAGAATGTTTATTATAATTCTATAGTTAGAATATAAATAATAGTGGGTACTTTGAATACAGTACATGACGAATGAAAATGCCATGGATAGCCAGCTATTAGCATTAGTGGCTAACACGATTTAGCTTAACTTGCTATGAAAATACAAACTAGCTGTTTGCAGATGTAAGAAACACCAAACTAATATTGTAATTATAGAACGCTTGTGGATTTATATTAAATGGAAACAACATCGTTGTCATCAACATTGTTGCATGTGCTGCATTGACCATGCAGACTGAACGAAAGTGTCTCGTGGTCAAGCAACAACATATGCGTTCCTTGAATAACTAGGCCTGTGTGGAAAGCGGCATGGAGAGAGAGAGAGCGCGGAGAGGGATGACTCAAGTAGCGGAGTAAACTATAAAAATGGACGTTACACACGGCGTATCACATTTAACAAACCAAACATTAAAATACCGTTGTAGAAAGTAAAGTAAAA
Source organism: Salmo trutta (assembly GCF_901001165.1). Lineage (NCBI taxonomy): Eukaryota > Metazoa > Chordata > Actinopteri > Salmoniformes > Salmonidae > Salmo > Salmo trutta. The sequence continues at coordinate 70,887 of NC_042967.1, read as the reverse complement.
ACCCAAACCGGTCCGTGCATAAATACAGGTATATAGTAAAATACGGTATACCGCCCAGCGCTAGTCTGAATACTTATGTACATGTTACATTTTTAATACATTTGTAAAAATGTCTAAAAACTTGTTTTTGCTTTGTCATGGGGTATTGTGTGTAGATTGAGAACAAATACAATTTAATCAATTTTAGAATAAGGCTGTAAAGTAACAATATGTGGAAAAAGTCAAGGGGTCTGATTACTTTCCAAATGCACTGTATGCAGCGTTTACTGTGAATTTGGTTTCCGACAATGCAGGAACATTGCCTTTGAACATTGTGCATAGCAGACAAAACGCGATCGGATTGAATCTGGCCCCAAGGCTTCACAACAAGCACACCATTTACCAGAGGTGTGGACTCGAGTCACATGACTTGGAGTCGAGTCAGACTCGAGTCACAAATATTATGATTTTAGACTCGATTTGACAAAATCAAAAGACTTGCAACTCGACTTTGACACCAATGACTCGTGACCTAACTTGGACTTGAGCCTTTTGACTCGAACTGACTTGATACCCTCCCCAAGCCTAAATATTAAAAATGACGCTATTAAAAAAAGTGTGCAGCGCATCAACTCTTCATTTAACGGATTACAGTTTGAATCGGACAGCAGCCAATCAAATTGTGCCAGCGGAGAAAACGTTGCGTGTGGCAGTGCACAGGAACGTTGATGGGTGAATTCAGACAGAGCCCTTGGAAAGATGATACCCAAAATTATTATTTTCGGATATAAAGACTACGCTGTAGTCAACAAAAAACGGATTGCAACTTGCAAAACATGCGGGAAGAAAATTACAGACGGAGGCGCAACAACTTCCAACTTTGTCCAACATTTGAAGCTGCGCAAAGAACTTTAAGTCGTGGCTAATATAGCCGACAGCTATATATAACTTTGCTAGTGTAGCATGTAGTCTAACGTAACGTTAAATCAATGAGCATCCACAGTCAGTCAGTGCGGGAACATGATCATTGCACCCAAGATTGAGCTACAACTGGCTAGGCAGTTGGTAGCCTAAATCCTGCCTGATGTTATTGCTGTTCCTAAAACCATTGACATACGTTAGCCTACTGTAACCACACACTGAGAGGGTGTGTGTGTGTTAAGGTTGGGCGATTGTGTACAAGCCTACAGCGCTTTGCCCACACTCTCTAGCTGTTGTTGGGAGATGGCTTGAAAGAAACAAGTGATGACTCCTCTTTCAAAGTTATCAAAAATGAGCTCACTGCTGCATACAAGCACATCATTCAAAGAGGTGTTTGAGGCACCCCTGCTGCTGTCAACAAAAGATGGAACTCAACACTGAGTGAAGTGAAGGCAGTTAACCAATGTGACCATCTAACGCTCTGTCATGCTCTGGAAAAGGCTGGGCACAAGGAGTTGTTGTTCACAGTACGAGAGTGGAATAAGTTGAAGGAGTTGGTGGATATCCTGAAGCCATTTGGAGAAGCAACAGATTTGACACAGATTTGTCCCTGAATCACCGCCTGGAGCAGCGGAAGCCTCAAGTACATTTCCTGAGCGGCCTGGTCAGAAGTCTCCAGAACAAAACATTTCAAAACAAAACATTTCTTGGAATCTTCATCAATGTGAACATAGCCAGGACACAAGATGGAATCACTGCTCCTTTTCAGATCCAGTCTACCTCAAAGCAGCTGCCTTGGATCTGGCTTTTCCTCTGTGAGTGGAGCACCATGTGCTGGTCAAGGAGGAGGTGGCACAAAGAGTGAAAGGTAACTTTTTATCATAATTTAATCCAATTGACTGCAACAATAATACTTTTTCAGTTTAACCCACTGCATTACCAATACTGGCCTTTTTGTTTCTGCTTTTACATGTTTTTCCAGAACTGATTCTGCAAGATGCTGCAGGGACTGAGCAAGCTGTGCCTCTTGTTGATGAGGAAGAGCGAGAGGACCATAGTCTTGGACAAGGGCTGTTTGCAGCATACTGTGAGAGGCAGAAGAAAGCTGTTGGGACCAGCACTACAGCTAAGTCACTACCTTGACATATGCGAAGGACAGAATGCCCTCGTTCTGGGCAATGAACATGAAGGCTCTTCCTTCACTGTCCCGAGTGGCCATCAGGGTCTTGGCAGAGCCTGCCTCCAGTGCTCCGGTGGAGCGTGTCTGCAGCCATGGTGTCATCGTGCACAAATGACTGACAGACTTTTATCGAATTTGTTTTTTTGCAAATGCAATGCATCATAGGGCCCGAAGAGGAAAAAATGAAACTTTATGCATTACACACACACATAGTCTCCATGTTCAGGTTTTATCTCTGACATTCAGGCCAGTGTTCAAATTGTAGGCCTACTTGAAGTTCAGTAGCAGTTGTTTTGATGTACCTTTTAATAAATGATTAACTTTATGGCAGGATTGTTTTAGGTGTCTAGAGTATATCTGGAGAGAGAGGGAGAGCACTGCAATATTTTGTTTTTATATTGATGTCTTTCTCATGGCTACCCATGTATTTCCATGGAAAAGCATTCATGATTTGTATATACTAACTTACTCGTTAAAAATATGAAATGGTATTAAATTTGATGAAGAGCACATTGAGTTGTTTAGGACTCGAAACTTGACTTGTCGGTCTTTACTTCAGACTTGACTCGGATTGCCTATCTTGAGTGCTAAGACTTGAGACTTGACTTGTAAAACAATGACTTGGTCCCACCTCTGCCATTTACTGAGGTAAAAGGTATGAGACTTCAAGAATGGAATACTTTCAACTTGGCAGTAGAAGACTAGGCATTAAGTTTACACCCAAGACACTTAAAATAATTGTGACAGTCACAGCACATACATACCAATAGCAGAACTTCTTGCCTATTGAAAGTTTATTTACAGTTTGACTAATTCCCATGAAGAGTGGTAGAATTAAACAGATTAGACAACTCTAGATCGTACAAATGGGGTAAATAACTTTTTCCATCATCAGTTGAACATAACCAAGTATGCCATACTACAGCAGATAGGATGATTCAGATGAACCACAAGGACAATGTGCATTTTATGAAATGGAGATAAACATGCACCATTACATCATTATTAAAAATGAATAAAAACAAAATAGTGTAATATTTGGTAAGTATCTTTCAACTATGCTAATGTGGAATACAAAAACATTGAATTATTATAAAATGGAACAATATGCACAAAGGCCTATATGGTTCTTCACTGCGAGGATTCAATTAGGAAACATGAATTATAGCTTCCAACTATCTTCTTTCATGACCTTTGGACGCCACAAACAAAAAAAATCACCGTGACATCAAAGCAAAGACAGCGGGTGTTCAAAACCTGCTAATAAAAAAAAATAAAAAAAAAATTTAAAAGTCAGTGACAGCATCCATAGCGCTTCCAAAATCTCAATCTAAGGAATTTAACCAGAAATCCATTTCATCCACTCAGGCACACGATCCAACTAAAAGGCAGCCGAGTCGCATTGGAACGTAGATCCAGGTATCCGGCCCAAAGGACCGCTTTGGCACCACAGTTAGCATTGTAAGTTAAGAGAATAAAAAATTAAAGATGCAGATTGTGCACGTTTCCAGAGGGGCCTGGGATTAGAGGTTGGAGTGAGGTGAGGGGGTCTTATGAGGTCTGGCACTGGACCCCACCAGCAGACGGGTAGTCATCCTCCACCATGTAGTGGTATTGACTGCGTCTTACTCTGGCCGGGTCGCAGTCCTCCAGGTCGGCGTAGATGTAGAGGTCGTCGTCCATACTCTCAGGCTGCTCCGCCTCCCTCTTGGCAGGAAGGTAGTGCTCTAGCTCCTTCAACTTGTGCTTGGGGAGGAAGTTGGCTGCGGGGAATACCACCTTTGGAAAAAACAAAAAGGAAAATGGTTTTAATTTCTACACCATAACTTTTTCTTTAAATGTCATGAAATTAAGAACCAACTGAAACAGTAACAAAGCAACGCAAACACGGCACGAGTTATACAGGTTACAAAGTGCAGACTTTACAGTGTCAATCATATAATCACAATAAAAGTGCTACTACAAAATGGTCACTGGCCAGTAGTTTTCCAGTGGTTTAATAAAACAACAATACTGTCTATGGCAGTTTAAAACTGAGGGAATGAATTAGGACACCATTTTTTAAATATATATATTTAAATTGTTTTAGCTTACGGCACCTGGTATTCCCAGATGGTCTCCAATCCCAGTATTAACAAGACCCTGTGTTCTCCCCGAATTTGGTCCCTTGGCTCATCTCTGCAAGTCCTCAATGGGCTCGGGAGAAGCGAAGGTCGAGTCATGCGTCCTCCGAAACATGTCCCGCCTGGCCGCCTACTTCTTATCACACTGCTCGCTTGACCCGAATGCCATCCACACCAATGTGGTGGAGGAAACACCATTCGACTGACGACAGAGCGGAGTCAGCTCGCAGGCGCCCGTCACAAGGAGTGGCTAGAGCACGATGAGCAAAGGAAAGCCCACCGGCCAAACCCTCCCCTACCCCGGACGGCGCAGGGCCAATTGTGTGGGGTCACAGCCTAATTAGGACGCCATTTCAATAAGATAACCCAATATAAACTCAGCAAAAAAAGAAATGTCCCTTTTTCAGGACCCTGTCTTTCAAAGATAATTCGTAAAAATCCAAATAACTTCACAGATCTTCAAGGGTTTAAACACGGTTTCCCATGCTTGTTCAATGACGCATAAACAATTAATGAAGACACAGCTTACAGACGGTAGGCAATTAAGGTCACAGTTATTAAAACATAGGACACTAAAGAGGCCTTTCTACTGACTGAAAAACACCAAAAGAAAGATGCCCAGGGTCCCTGCTCATCTGCGTGAAAGTGCCTTAGGCATGCTGCAAGGAGGCATGAGGACTGCAGATGTGGCCAGGGCAATAAATTGCAATGTCCTTACTGTGAGACGCCTAAGATAGCGCTACAGGGAGACAGGACGGACAGCTGATCGTCCTCGCAGGGGCAGACCACGTGTAACAACACCTGCACAGGATCGGTACATCTGAACATCACACCTGCGGGACAGGTACAGGATGGCAACAACAACTGCCCGAGTTACACCAGGAACGCACAATCCCTCCATCAATGCTCAGACTGTCCGCAATACTGGGATTGGAACCCTGACCTGTTCACCGGACGTGCTACCTGTCCCAAACCTGCTGTTTTCAACTCTATAGAGACAGCATGAGCGGTAAAGCTGAAAAGCCAACTGACATTTACTCTTGAGGTGCTGATTTGTTGCACCCTCGACAACTACAGTGATTATTATTTGACCATGCCGGTCATTTATGAACATTTGAACATCTTGGCCATGTTCTGTTATAATCTCACCCGGCACAGCCAGAAGAGGACTGGCCACCCCTCATAGCCTGGTTCGTCTCTAGGTTTCTTCCTAGGTTTTGGCCTTCCTAGGGAGTTTTTCCTAGCTACCGTGCTTCTACACCTGCATTGCTTGCCGTTTGGGGTTTTAGGCTGGGTTTCTGTACAGCACTTTGAGATATCAGCGGATGTAAGAAGGGAAATATAAATACATTTGATTTGAATATGCTGAGAGAGGCTGGACAGAGGGCTAGTAGGCCTGTTGCAAGGCAGGTCCTCACCGGCAACAACGTCGCCTATGGGCACAAACCCACCGTCGCTGGACCAGACAGGACTGGCAAAAAGTGCTCTTCACTGACGAGTCACGGTTTTGTCTCACCAGGGGTGATGGTCGGATTTGCGTTTATCGTCGAAGGAATGAGTGTTACACCAAGGCCTGTACTCTGGAGCAGGATCGATTTGGAGGTGGAGGGTCCGTCATGGTCTGGGGCGGCGTGTCACAGCATCATCAGACTGAGCTTGTTGTCATTGCAGGCAATCTCAACGCTGTGCATTACAAGGAAGACCTCCTCCTGCCTCATGTGGAAACCTTTCCTGCAGACTCATCCTGACATGACCCTCCAGCATGACAACGCCACCAGCCATACTGCTCATTCTGTGCGTGACAGAAATGTCAGTGTTCTGCCATGGCCAGCGAAGAGGCCGGATCTAAATCCCATTTAGCACCTCTGGGACCTGTTGGATCGGAGGGTCAGGGCTAGGGCCATTTCCCCCAGAAATGTCTGGGAACTAGCAGGTGCCTTGGTGGAAGAGTTGGGTAACATTTCAAAGCAAGAACTGGCTAATCTGGTGCAGTCCATGAGGAGATACGCTGCAGTACTTAATGCAGCTGGTGGCCACACCAGATACTGACTGTTACTTTTGATTTTGACCCCCCCGTTTGTTCAGGGACACATTATTCAATTTCTGTTAGTCACATGTCTGTGGAAATTGTTCAGTTTATGTCTCAGTTGTTGAAACTTATGTTCATACAGATATTTACACATGTAAAGTTTGCTGAAAATAAACACAGTTGACAGTGAGAGGACGTTTCTTTTTTTGCTCAGTTTATATACACACACTGGTGAGGATGATGAGCATGCAGATGAGCTTCACTGAGACAGTTTCTGCAGAAATTCTTCAGTTGTGCAAACCCAGTTTCATCAGCTGTCCGGGTGGCTGGTCTCAGACAATCCCACATGTGAAAAAGCTGGATGGAGGTCCTGGGCTGGTGTGGTTACACCTGCGGTTGTGAGGGCCAGTTGGAAGTACTGCCACATTCTCTAAAATGAGGTTGGAGGTGGCTTATGGTAGAGAAATTAACCTCTTACATCTAGATGTTCCGCTAGCGGAACACCTGCTCCAATATCCAATGATTGGCGTGGCGCGAAATACAAATGCCTCTAAAATCCGAAAACTTCCATTTTTCAAACATATGACTATTTTACAGCATTTTAAAGACAAGACTCTCATTAATCTAACCACACTGTCCGATTTCAAAAAGGCTTTACAGCGAAAGCAAAACATTACATTATGTCAGCAGAGTAGCCAGCCAGAAATAATCAGACTACCCATTTTTCAAGCTAGCATATAATGTCACAAAAAACAAAACCACAGCTAAATGCAGCACTAACCTTTGATGATCTTCATCAGATGACAACCCTAGGACATTATGTTATACAATGCATGCATGTTTTGTTCAATCAAGTTCATATTTATATCAAAAACCAGCTTTTTTACATTAGCATGTGACGTTCAGAACTAGCATACCCCCTGCAAACCTCCGGTGAATTTACTAAATTACTCACGATAAACGTTCACAAAAAACATAATTATTTTAAGAATTATAGATACAGAACTCCTCTATGCACTCGATATGTCCGATTTTAAAATAGCTTTTCGGTGAAAGCACATTTTACAATATTCTCAGTAGATAGCCCGGCATCACAGGGCTAGCTATTTAGACACCCACCAAGTTAACACTCACCAAAATCAGATTTACTATTAGAAAAGTTTGATTACCTTTGATGTTCTTCGTCAGAATGCACTCCCAGGACTTCTACTTCAATAACAAATGTAGGTTTGGTCCAAAATAATCCATAGTTATGTCCAACAGCGGCGTTTTGTTTGTGCGTTCTAGACACTATCCGAATGGTAAATAAGGGTCGCGCGCATTGCGCATTTCGTGACAAAAGATTTCTAAATATTTCATTACCGTACTTCGAAGCATATCAACCGCTGTTTAAAATCCATTTTTATGCCATTTTTCTCGTAAAAAAGCGATAATATTCCGACCGGGAATCTGCAATTAGGTAAACTGACGAAAGAAAATAAATCACTGAGTCGACTTGGGCACGCGCCTAAGCCCTTTGTCCGCTGATAGACCACTTAGCAAAAGCGCTCGTGTGTTTCAGCCAGGGCTTTGAATTACGTCATTCAGCTTTTTCCCGGGCTCTGAGAGCCCATTGGAGCCGTAGGAAGTGTCACGTAACAGCAGAGATCCTTTGTAATGGATAGAGATGACAAAGAAGGCCAAGAAATGGTCAGACAGGGTACTTCCTGTACAGAATCTTCTCAGGTTTTGGCCTGCCAAATGAGTTCTGTTATACTCAGACACCATTCAAACAGTTTTAGAAACTTTGGAGTGTTTTCTATCCAAAGCTAATAATTATATGCATATTCTAGTTTCTGGGCAGGAGTAATAATCAGATTAAATCGGGTACGTTTTTTATCCAGCCGTGAAAATACTGCCCCCTAGCCATAACAGGTTAACATTCAATTCTCTGGCAATAACTTTGGTGGACATTCCTGCAGTCCCCATGCCAATTCCACGCTCCCTCAAAACTTGAGACATCTGTGGCGACAACTGCATATTTTAGTGGGCTTATATTGTCCCCAGCACAAGGTGCACCTATGTAAAGATCATGCTTCTTGATATGCCACACCTGTCAGGTGGATAGATTATCATGGCAAATGAGAAATGTTAACAGGAATGTAAACAAATTTGTGCACAAAATTTGAGAGCAACAAGCTTTGTGTGTATGGAACATTTCTGGGAACTTTTATTTCAGCTCATGGAACATGGGACCAGCACTTTACATGTTATGTTTATATTTTGTTCAGAATAAATACTAAATAGTTCAACATCTACAGTATCAAGTCCTGAATGGTGTGTGTGTTTTACCGAAAAGAGGATAATGAGGCGTCCCTTTTCAAACGGCCGGCGGTGTATGGGCATCCCCTCATTCAGGACACACTTCTTGTCGCCAGGTTTGATCAATTCCCCTGCAAAGGTAAAAAATAATTGATATTTTTTTTTAAATAAACTATCAACTTGTGCGGTCACAATACCAACATTTTACTAAACCGAGTAGTATCGCGATACCATTGGGAAAATATTCTGAGTGGCCTAAGCCTCCTAAACCCTGTCACTGATATTCACACTTCTAATCAATACAACACATAAAAGAATTAACTTCACACTGTTCACGGCATAAAAGAATACTGCGTAGACTGTCTGATTATCTCATATTTGCAAAGGCCTACCTCTAATCTGGCTGGAGCAATGGGAGGAAGGAATATACTGTACATGCATAATGATGTGCACGTCAAATAAAATCTAATATTATTTGTCACATGCGCCGAATACAACAGGTGTAGACCTTAGCGTCAAATGCTTACTTACAAGCCCTTAAGCAACAATGCAGTTCAAGAAATAGAGTTAAGAAAATATTTACTAAATAAAACAGAAAATAAATAAACAAAATGACATGTCAATAACGAGGCTATATACAGGGAGTACCGGTTCTGAGTCAATGTGCAGAGGTACAGGTTAGTTGTGGTAGTTTGTACATGTAGGTAGGGGTAAAGTGACTATGCATAGATAATAAACAGCGAGTAGCAGTAGCGTAAAAACAAGGGGTGGCCAATGTAAATAGTCCAGGTGGCCATTAGATTAATTGTTCAGCAGTCTTATAGTTTGGGGGTAGAAGCTGTTAAGCCTTTTGGACCTAGACTTGGCGCTCCGGTACAGCTTGCCATGCGGTAGCAGAGAGAACAGTCCGACTTGGGTGACTGGAGTCTGATAATTCTTTTGCCATTTCTCTGACACCGCCTCGTATATAGGTCCTGGATGGCAGGAAGCTTGGCCCCAGTGATGTATTGGGCTGTACGCACTACCCTCTGTAGTGCCTTACGGACGCCGAGCAGTTGCCATGCCAGGTGGTGATGCAACCGGTCATGGCGCAAGCTGTAGAACTTTGAGGATCTGGGGACCCATGCCAAATCTTTTCAGTCTCCTGAGGGGGAAAAGGCCCTCTTCACGACTGTCTTGGTGTGTTTGGACCATGATAGTTTGCTGGTGATGTGAACACCAAGGAACTTGAAACCCTCAACCCGCACAACTACAGCCCTGTCGATTTTAAAAGGGGCCTGTTCGGCCCTCCTTTTCCTGAAGTCCATGATCATCTCCTTTGTCTTGCTCACATTGAGGGATAGGTTGGCCTACCACTGTTGTGTCGTCAGCAAACTTAATGGTGTTGGATGCTTGGCCACGCAGTCGTGGGTGAACAGAGAGTACAGGAGGGGACTAAGCACACACCCCTGAGGGGCCCCCTGTTGAGGATCGGTGTGGCAGATGTGTTTTTGCCTACCCTTACCACTTGAGGGCGGCCCATCAGGAAGTCCAGGATCCAGTTGCAGAGGGAGGTGCTTAGTCCCAGGGTCCTTAGCTTAGTGATGAGCTTTGAGGGCACTATTGTGTTGAACGCTGAGCTGTAGTCACTGAACAGCATTCTCACATAGGTGTTCCTTTCGTCCAGGTGGGAAAGGGCAGTGTGGAGTGCGATTGCGTCATCTGCGGATCTGTTGGGGCGGTATGTAAATTGGATTGGGTCTTGGGTTTCAAGGATGATGGTGTTGATGTGAGCCATGACCAGCCTTTCAAAGCACTTCATGGCTACATACGTGAGTGCTACGGGGCGGTAGTCATTTAGGCAGGTTATCTTTGCATTATTGTGCACAGGGTCTATGGTGGTCTCCTTGAAACATGTGGGTATTACAGACTCGGTCAGGGAGAGGTTGAAAATGTCATTGAAGAGGGTTATACCAAGGCCTCATACCCTTTAAAGGGTTAATAAATTGTGTTATGATAAACTGTAAGCTATGTGTGTTAAAACCTGTTTTGAGTGTTGTGCCCTCCAGACACTATCAGAAGACAGAAACCTCTACAGTAAGTCAGAAACCGTCTACAGTACGTATCTGGGCCCCACCTGGCTATCTGAGGTTCTGAGAATACAACTGGTTTCTGAGAACACAAGGCTACCGCAGGCCTAATGTAAACAGCCACCTGTCGGAAGATGCTTGGACTCGTTCACCCTGTTATGGCTCTATACTTGTGATGAAAGGTCAAGTTTTGGTCAAACCCACTTCTGAGCTTTTAATTGCTGATGTCAGGGGGAGGTTAGATTTATTCAAATGTTGTTGCCAGGGAAACTCACGCAAGGAGGACTGGGAGAGGCTATATGAGTTACAGGATGTCTTAGACATTTTGCAGAACCTGGGGAGAGCTATTATGTACTGTACTCTGTTCCAACTTCTGCCTACAATTGTATTACTAAAGGAGTATTTTAATACTTAAAGAGTCTGTTTCCTTTCCATTACTATGCTTGATAATTATTTTGACCTGATCATTTGTTGAAGAAATTGACCAACACTAGTTGGTCAGCGCATTTTCCGAGTACACGCCCTGGTAAACCATCTGGCCACGCGGCCTGACACAGGACTGATGGTAGTGCTCACCTTGTCTTCTCCGGACAAGCTTTTTTCCGGATGCCCCAAACCATCGAAAAGAGGATTCTCTCTTTCTCTCGGAAGACCTGAGCCCTAGGACCATGCCTCGGGACTACCTGGCATGATGACTCCTTGCTGTCCCCAGTCCACCTGGCCATGCTGCTGCTCCAGTTTCAACTGTTCTGCCCGCGGCTACGGAACCCTGACCTGTTCACCGGACGTGCTTGTTGCACCCTCGACAACTACTTATTATTTGACCATGCTGGTAATTTATGAACATTTTAACATCTTGACCATGTTCTGTTATAATATCCACCCGGCACAGCCAGAAGAGGACTGGCCACCCCTCATAGCCTGGTTCCTCTCGGTTTCTTCCTAGGTTTTTGGCCTTTCTAGGGAGTTTTTCCTAGGGAGTTTTTCCTAGCCACCGTGCTTCTTTCACATGCATTGCTTGCTGTTTGGGGTTTTAGGCTGGGTTTCTGTACAGCACTTTGAGATTTCAGCTGATATACGAAGGGCTATATAAATAAATTTGATGATCAGAGAAAATGACTTTACCCCCGTCCTCAGCAGTCCAAACCCTGTACCTTTTGCAGAATATCAGTCTGTCCCTGATGTTTTTCCTGGAGAGAAGTGGCTTCTTTGCTGCCCTTCTTGACACCAGGCCATCCTCCAAAAGTCTTCACCTCACTGTGCGTGCAGATGCACTCACACCTGCCTGCTGCCATTCCTGAGCAAGCTCTGTACTGGTGGTGCCCCGATCCCGCAGTTGAATCAACTTTAGGAGACAGTCCTGGCGCTTACTGGACTTTCTTGGGCGTCCTGGAGCCTTCTAAACAACAATTTAACCGCTCTCCTTGAAGTTCTTGATGATCCGATTGATTTAGGTGCAATCTTACTGGCAGCAATATCCTTGCCTGTGAAGCCCTTTTTGTGCAAAGCAATGATGACGGCACGTATTTCTGTGCAGGTAACCATGATTGACAGAGGAAGAACAATGATTCCAAGCACCACCCTCCTTTTGAAGCTTCCAGTCTGTTATTCGAACTCAATCAGCATGACAGAGTGATCTCCAGCCTTGTCCTCGTCAACACTCACACCTGTGTTAACGAGAGAATCACTGACATGATGTCAGCTGGTCCTTTTGTGGCAGGGATGAAATGCAGTGGAAATGTTTTTTGGGGGGATTCAGTTAATTTGCATGGCAAAGAGGGACTTTGCAATTCATCTGATCACTCGTGATAACATTCTGGAGTATATGCAAATTCCATCATACAAACTGAGGCAGCAGACTTTGTGAAAATTAATATTTGTGTCATTCTCAAAACTTTTGCCCACGACTGTACATACGGTCACTGTGGGGACGACGTCATCAATGCACTTATTGATGAAGCCGGTGACTGAGGTGGTATACTCATCAATGCCATGGGATGAATCACGGAACTGTACTGCAGTCTGTACTAGCAAAACAGTCCTGTAGAGTAGCATCCACATCATCGGACTACTTCCGTTATTGAGCGAGTCACTGGTAGTTCCTGCTTTAGTTTTTGCTTGTAAGCAGGAATCAGGAGGATCGAATTATGGTCAGATTTGCCAAATGGAGACCAAAGGAGAGCTTTGTATACATCTCTGTGTGTGGAGTAAAGGTGCACGTTTCCTTCTGGTTGCACGTGAAATGCTGGAAGAAATGAGGTAAAACGGATTTAAGTTTGCATTGCAATAAAGTCCCCAGCCACTAGGAGCGCAGGTTCTGGATGAGCATTTTCCTGTTTGCTTATGGCCTTATACAGCATCGGTTTGTGGCTACAGATAATATAGATGAGAACTCTTTGTAGATAGTGTGGTCTACAGCTTATCATGAGGTACTCTACCTAAGGCGAGCAATACCTTGAGACTTCTTTAATATGAGACATCGCGCACCTGCTGTTATTGACAAATAGACACACACCCCGCCCCTCGTCTTACCAGACGCCGATGCACAGAAAATCCAGCCAGCTCTAAATTACCGTGTCGTCGTTCAGCCTCGATATTGCAGTTAATGTCCCGCTGGTAGGACAGTCTCAACCGTAGATCCTCAAGTTTGTTTTCCAGTGATGTTGCACGTTGGCCAATAGAACCGATGGTAATGGCGATTTACTCACTCACCTACGAATCCTAACAAGGCACCCCAACCTTCATCTTCACGCAAATGATGGGGATTTGGGCCTGGTCTCCGGAGAGCAGTATATCCTTCGCGTCAGCATCATTAAATAAAAACAACTTTGTCCAGTACAAGGGTGAGTAATCGCCGTTCTGATGTCCAGCAGCTATTTTCGGTCATGAGAGACGGTAGCAGCAACTTTGTGAAAAATAAGTTTAAAAATGCGGGGGGAAAAAAAATAGCACAGTTGGTTAGAGGCCCGTAAAACGTCAGCCATCCCCTCCGGTGCCATTATAATGTCATTGTGGCAGTAAGGGGAAAACACTGCATGAAACCTTTACTCTTCAGTTAACACTCTCCCTCCCTCCATATCCCTCTCTCATAAACACACACCTCTCTCTCCCCCAAACACCTACGCACAGTGCTCCCAACTTTAAAAACATTAGGCACCAAACAGAATTTAAGATGCAGGTCCCCTAAACTGGGGACTTTACGTGGTTCTGGTACCGGTTCCGACCAACATTTTCATTTAAATCGATCTGTGGACACCATAGATCGAAATGGCTTGCATTGAGCGTTCTTAAAAGACACAGGAAGGAGTATGTCTCTTGCCTATGTAAAGCAGGATGTTAAATCTGACACCACTTGAAGCTGGGATGTCCCTCCTACCATTTCATTCACTCTTCAGACTGTCCATCAACTCCTGGCTGAACTCTACGTCACAGCCACTAACAACAAACACTAACACCATATGCCTGAAATCCTTACATCGTAACACAGGAGAGAGTGGTTTCATCGCTGTAGCACATTCAGAGAGATTTATAGTCAGTAATCAAAAACACTTCAGATTTGAAACAAAAAAACACTCATAGACAAGATCAATATGAGATGAAAGGCGAGTTCAGGAAGCTAGAGCTCTGGGAGACGTTCACAGCGATGGGGGCAGACATTTTGATCAAGAGAGACCTTTAGAAAATATGCACACTAACACTAAATATTCAAATACGTACTATACAGTTGTAAGGAAGGAGAAATCTTATAGTTGGTCGTTTTATGAATTGAATATACTATATTTAGAAAAAAGTAATTTCAAGCCTTATTCATACAGTTTTGTCGAATAGGAACTAGGTCAATATTTATTATTTTCATACTTTTATCACTTTTTCTCTATTGATCACTGATGGACTTCCTGTTTCCGGTCACAACTTGCAGACTTGTTTACGTGCTGCTGTGCGTTTTGTTGCCGATCTTACTTTGCTACCTGACTACTTCACGGTTTTTACTTTTTCATTACCATATATTTTTAGTTTTTCCCCTCACTCAACTTTTTTCGTTCAATTTTTTCACCCCGGAGGTTTTATCTGGTTCGTCAGGACTTCAAACAGCCGAAGCTAAGTAACATTAACACGATGCCTTCTAATTGCAGTCATTGTACTTATAATATACAGGAGAACGATCGCCTTACGGCGATGATAGCTGTGCTGCAAGCCCAGCTTCAGACGCAATCGTTAGGCAAGGGCAATTTCAGTGTAGGAAAGGATGAAACAGCGTCTGTGCCACCAGTAAGTACAGATAGTAACGTTAGTATAAACCCCCTCGCACAGTCCCCGCAGCCGGACAACTTTCTCATGGCTTCTGGAGGGAAACGCTGTAGGAATGCTCAACCGGTGTCGCTTATTCAGCCGACAGAAACTTTCAACCGGTTCTCCCTATTAAGCGAGTCGGAGTCGGAGGCCGAAACTTCTCTGGTCTCTGCTTCTCCCGTTGTGGGGTCTGAGACGCAGAAGCCTCTCACCATTAGCTCTGACAAATTGAAAACCCTAGTCATTGGCGACTCCATTACCCGCAGTATTAGACAAAAAACGAATCATCCAGCGATCATACACTGTTTACCAGGGGGCAGGGCTACCGACGTTAAGGCTAATCTAAAGACGGTGCTGGCTAAAGCTAAAACTGGCGAGTGTAGAGAGTATAGAGATATTGTTATCCACTTCGGCACCAACGATGTTAGGATGAAACAGTCAGAGGTCACCAAGCGCAACATAGCTTCAGCGTGTAAATCAGCTAGAAAGATGTGTCGGCATCGATTAATTGTCTCTGGCCCCCTCCCAGTTAGGGGGAGTGATGAGCTCTACAGCAGAGTCTCACAACTCAATCGCTGGTTGAAAACTGTTTTCTGCCCCTCCCAAAAGATAGAATTTGTAGATAATTGGCCCTCTTTCTGGGACTCACCCACAAACAGGACCAAGCCTGGCCTGTTGAGGAGTGACGGACTCCATCCTAGCTGGCGGGGTGCTCTCATCTTATCTACGAACATAGACAGGGCTCTAACTCCTCTAGCTCCACAATGAAATAGGGTGCAGGCCAGGCAGCAGGCTGTTAGCCAGCCTGCCAGCTTAGTGGAGTCTGCCACTAGCACAGTCAGTATAGTCAGCTCAGCTATCCCCATTGAGACCGTGTCTGTGCCTCGATCTAGGTTGGGCAAAATTAAAGATGGCGGTGTTCGCTTTAGCAATCTCACTAGTATAAAGACCTCCTCCATCCCTGCCATTATTGAAAGAGATTGTGATACCTCACATCTCAAAATAGGACTACTTAATGTTAGATCCCTCACTTCAAAGGCAGTTATAGTCAATGAACTAATCACTGATCATAATCTTGATGTGATTGGCCTGACTGAAACATGGCTTAAGTAGAAGTCCTGGGAGTGCATTCTGACGAAGAACAGCAAAGGTAATCCAATTTTTCTTATAGTAAATCTGAGTTTGGTGGTGGGTGTCAAAATAGCTAGCCTGTGATGGCCGGGCTATCTACTCAGAATATTGCAAAATGTGCTTTCACCGAAAAGCTATTTTAAAACCGGACACTGCGATTGCATAAAGGAGTTCTGTATCTATAATTCTTAAAATAATTATGTTTTTTGTGAACGTTTATCGTGAGTAATTTAGTAAATTCACCAGAAGTGTTCGGTGGGAATGCTAGTCACATGCTAATGTACAAAGCTGTTTTTTGATATAAATATGAACTTGATTGAACAAAACATGCATGTATTGTATAACATAATGTCCTAGGAGTGTCATCTGATGAAGATCATCAAAGGTTAGTGCTGTATTTAGCTGTGGTTTTGGTTTTTGTGACATTATATGCTAGCTTGAAAAATGGGTGTCTGATTATTTCTGGCTGGGTACTCTGCTGACATAATCTAATGTTTTGCTTTCGTTGTAAAGCCTTTTTAAAATCGGACAGTGTGGTTAGATTAACGAGAGTCTTGTCTTTAAAATGGTGTAAAATAGTCATATGTTTGAGAAATTGAAGTAATAGCATTTCTAAGGTATTTGAATATCGCGCCACGGGATTCCACTGGCTGTTGACTAGGGTGGGACGTTTGCCCAGAGAGGTTAAGCCTGATGAATTTACTGTGTTAAATGAGGCCTCACCCCTTGGTTACACTAGTGACCATATCCCCCGCGCATCCCGCAAAGGCGGAGGTGTTGCTAACATTTATGATAGCAAATTTAAATTTACCAACAAAAACAACAACGACGTTTGTGTCTTTTGAGCTTCTAGTCATGAAATCTATGCAGCCTACTCAATCACTTTTTATAGCTACTGTTTACAGGCCTCCTGGGCCATATGCAGCGTTCCTCACTGAGTTCCCTGAATTCCTATCGGACCATGTAGTCGTCGCAGATAATATTCCAATTTTTGGTGACTTTAATATTCACAAGGAAAAGTCCACAGACCCACTCCAAAAGGCTTTCGGAGCCATCATCGACTCAGTGGGTTTTGTCCAACATGTCTCTGGACCTACTCACTGCCACAGTCTGGACCTAGTTTTGTCCCATGGAATAAATGTTGTGGATGTTGTTCGCAATCGCAACAAATAATCTGCTCAGACCCCAACCAAGAAGCATTAAAAGTCGTGCTATAAATTCTCAGACAACCTAAAGATTCCTTGATTCCCTTCCAGACTCCCTCTGCCTACCCAAGGACGTCAGAGGACAAAAATCAGTTAACCACCTAACCGAGGAACTCAATTTAACCTTGCGCAATACCCTAGATGCAGTTGCACCCCTAAAAACTAAAAACATTTGTCATAAGAAACTAGCTCCCTGGTATACAGAAAATACACAAGCTCTGAAGCAAGCTTCCAGAAAATTGGAACGGAAATGGCACCACACCAAACTGGAAGTCTTCCGACTAGCTTGGAAAGACAGTACCGTGCAGTATCGAAGAGCCCTCACTGCTGCTCGATCATCCTATTTTTCCAACTTAATTGAGGAAAATAAGAACAATCCGAAATTTATTTTTGATACTGTCGCAAAGTTAACTAAAAGGCAGCATTCCCCAAGAAAGGATGGCTCTCACTTCAGCAGTGATGAATTCATGAACTACTGAAAGAGCTGCTTTCTGTGCTTGGCCCTCCTATGTTGAACATAATAAACGGCTCTCTAGCCACCGGATGTGTACCAAACTCACTAAAAGTGGCAGTAATAAAGCCTCTCTCGAGAACGCCAAATCTTGACCCAGAAATTATAAACTATCGGCCTATATCGAATCTTCCATTCCTCTCAAAAAATGTTGAAAAAGCTGTTGCGCAGCAACTCACTGCCTTCCTGAAGACAAACAATGTACACAAAACGCTTCAGTCTGGTTTTAGACCCCATCATAGCACTGAGACTGCACTTGTGAAGGTGGTAAATGACCTTTTAATGATGTCAGACCGAGGTTCTGCGTCTGTCCTCATGCTCCTAGATCTTAGTGCTGCTTTTGATACCATCGATCACCACATTCTTTTGGAGAGATTGGAAACCCAAATTGGTCTACATGGACACGTTCTGGCCTGGTTTAGGTCTTATCTGTCGGAAAGATATCAGTTTGTCTCTGTGAATGGTTTGTCCTCTGACAAATCAACTGTAAATTTCGGTGTTCCTCAAGGTTCCGTTTTAGGACCACTATTGTTTTCACTATATATTTTACCTCTTGGGGATGTCATTCGAAAACATAATGTTAAATTTCACTGCTATGCGGATGACACACAGCTGTACATTGCAATGAAACATGGTGAAGCCCCAAAATTGCCCTCGCTAGAAGCCTGTGTCTCAGACAAAAGGAAGTGGATGGCTGCAAACTTTCTACTCTTAAACTCGGACAAAACAGAGATACTTGTTCAAGGTCCCAAGAAACAAAGAGATCTTCTGTTGAATCTGACAATTAATCTGGATGGTTGTACAGTCGTCTCAAATAAAACTGTGAAGGACCTCGGCGTTACTCTGGACCCTGATCTCTCTTTTGAAGAACATATCAAGACTGTTTCAAGGACAGCTTTTTTCCATCTACGTAACATTGCAAAAATCTGAAACTTTCTGTCCAAAAATGATGCATAAAAATTAATCCATGCCTTTGTTACTTCTAGGTTGGACTACTGCAATGCTCTACTTTCCGGCTACACGGATAAAGCACTAAATAAACTTCAGTTAGTGCTAAATACGGCTGCTAGAATCCTGACTAGAACCAAAAAATTGGATCATATTACTCCAGTGCTAGCCTCCCTACACTGGCTTCCTGTTAATAAGGCAAGGGCTGATTTCAAGGTTTTACTGCTAACCTACAAAGCATTACATGGGCTTGCTCCTACCTATCTTTCCGATTTGGTCCTGCCGTACATACCTACACGTACGCTACGGTCACAAGACGCGGGCCTCCTAATTGTTCCTAGAATTTCTAAGCAAACAGCTGGAGGCAGGGCTTTCTCCTATAGAGCTCCATTTTTATGGAATAGTCTGCCTACCCATGTGAGAGACGCAGACTCAGTCTCAACCTTTAAGTCTTTACTGAAGACATATCTCTTCAGTAGGTCCTATGATTAAGTGTAGTCTGGCCCAGGGGTGTGAAGGTGAACGGAAAGGCTGGAGCAACGAACCGCCCTTGCTGTCTCTGCCTGGCCGGTTTCCCCTCTTTCCACTGGGATTCTCTGCCTCTACCCCTATTACGGGGGCTGAGTCACTGGCTTACTGGTGTTCTTCCATGCCGTCCCTGGGAGGGGTGCGTCACTTGAGTGGGTTGAGTCACTGACGTGGTCTTCCTGTCTGGGTTGGCGCCCCCCTTTGGGCTGTGCCGTGGCGGAGATCTTTGTGGGCTATACTCGGCCTTGTCCCGGGATGGTATGTTGGTGGTTGGAGATATCCCTCCAGTGGTGTGGAGGCTGTGCTTTGGCAAAGTGGGTGGGGTTATATCCTACCTGTTTAGCCCTGTCCGGGGGTTTCATCGGATGGGGCCATTGTGTCTCCTGACCCCTCCTGTCTCAGCCTCCAGTATTTATGCTGCAGTAGTTTATGTGTCGGGGGGCTAGGGTCAGTCTGTCACATCTGGAGTATTTCTCTCGTCTTTTCCGGTGTCCTGTGTGAATTTAAATATGCTCTCTCTAATTCTCTCTCTTTCTTTCTTTCTCTCTCGGCGGACCTGACCCCTAGGACCATGCCTCAGGACTACCTGGCTTGATGACTCCTTGCTGTCCCCAGTTCACCTGGCCGTGCTGCTGCTCCAGTTCCAACTGTTCTGCCTGCAGCTATGGAACCCTGACCTGTTCACCAGACGTGCTACCTGTCCCAGACCTGCTGTTATCAACTCTCTAGAGACAGCAGGAGCGGCAAAGATACTCTCAAAGATCGGCTATGAAAAAGCCAACTGACACTTACTCTTGTGTTACTGACTTGTTGCACCCTCGACAACTACTATGATTATTATTATTTGACAATGCTGGTCATTTATGAACATTTGAACATCTAGGCCATGTGCTGTTATAATCTCCACCCGGCACAGCCAGAAGAGGACTGGCCACCCCTCATAGCTTGGTTCCTCTCTAGGTTTCGGCCTTTCTAGGGAGTTTTTCCTAGCCACCGTGCTTCTACACCTGCATTGCTTGCTGTTTGGAGTTTTAGGCTGGGTTTCTGTACCGCACTTTCAGATATCAGCTGATGTAAGAAGGGCTATATAAATACATTTGATTTGTACTGTACTTGAGCTTGTGTTCTCAAGTGACTACACCTAAGCAATTTATAGCTATTTTTACCAGAAAAGTTATATTTTAACCTTTTTTTGGAGTATGCAGCATAACTACTTATTGTCCATGGCCCTTTCATGATAAATAATTACTTTTGGGGATTACATTTACTTACATTTGAGGTTAATGAGCACCAGAAATATATATTTTTTATATTTAGTTTAGGCTTACATTAGGCCTATATGAATCCTACCTTTGAAGGACCTACCTAGCAGTCTTTTCCTTTCTTCCTGCGCCTAGGGAATTTGCCTAGACTTACTGTAAAGTGAGCAGGTTGTTAGCTATCTAGGTAACTTGACATAACTTTGTTTGTTATTAAACCAATAATTAACGACCCAGGATTGGTTTGAAACATCCCGCAACACGGTTGTGAAGTTATACCCAAATGCATGACCGCAAACTTGCTATTGCATAGTATACTTGGACTGGCCTGTGCTCTTGATTATACCAGGCAATAAAATGCTCCAATGTATCAACTTTGCTCGCTCTGCTCCAATGTAACAGAAGAGTCATCAGGGTCTGCGTCGCCATTCACCGTTAAATTATATTGTTGAAACTGATGGAGGAATAGAGATGCGCAGGAAGAGTAGACAGAGAGAAGCAGGTGATGTTGGTATAAGTATCATGACGTTTTGGTACCGTTATATTACAATGGTACCAGTATTGAAAAAATTAAAAGCCTATAAAAAATGTTTTAACAAGTGCCCAGTTTCTGTTAAGTGAAATAATCTAGTAAGGGAACACCGCCCTGAAATGGACAAAATAACATGGCAACATATTGGCATAGCACGAATCATACACACAATTGTAAATACCACCGAAAGCGGTCCATCTCCATCCAAATCATATTGCAATTTTCCGATGGGGATTGCCAATTGGAACGATTTGATAAGTGTATTGTTAGCTAGCTACATAGTTGTATCTGCTGTCTTTGTATCAAGGATAAAGGTGTAGCTCTGAGGAACTAACAAGGTTAGCTAGCCTGCTGTATTTGTTCGTTCGCGCCGTTTTCAAAACGGCGTCAACACCACTGCTAGCTAGGCAACTTTACCAATTAGCAGTACTGTAGAAACTATATACATTACAACGGAACGATTTGACTAGTGTAATGTTAGCTAGCTAAATAGTTGTCTTTGTATCAAGATAAAGGCGTAGTACAGAGTAACTATCGAGGTTAGCTAGCCAGCTACATTTTCTAACAGTCTACAACGCGCCCACTGCTAGCTAGCTAACCCTACCAGCTAGCTGTATCATTTTTAGTCAATAAGATTTTTGCAACGTAAGCTTAACTTTCTGAACATTCGAGATGTGTAGGCCACTTGTGTAGCTAGCAGGACTGACTTTGTGTTAGCTAGCCAACGTTTAATTACCTCTGCGTTATGAACTAGACACGGACACGAATGATCCATTGGTAGCTTATTGTTACCAAGTATTGGTGCTAACCGTGTGTTTATAGGATGCTAGCATGCTAGTTAGCTACGGCGTCATAGGACACGGTGCACTAAGTGGGTTTTCACGGAAGAATACTGTACCAAGTTATCTGGCGGAATAAACTAAGTTTGAGCCTATTCCTGGAAACATTGAACCACTGTAGTTTACATCAATTTTAATTTCTAGTGGTAGCTAGAAAAGTTATATTTTAGCGTTTTAGTGTTTCAGTGAATTGTTAGTGAGGGAGGCCTTGCTCTCTCGCTTCCCCAGTTGTTTGTTTAGTTCATTTTCATGCCAATCTCCTTTGCATTAGCGTAGCCTATCAACTATGTGTCGGTCTATCCCTGTTCTCTCCTCTCTGCACAGGCCATACAAACGCTTCACATCGCGTGGCCGCTGCCACTCTAACCTGGTGGTCCCAGCGCGCACGACCCACGTGGAGTTCCAGGTCTCCGGCAGCCTCTGGAACTGCCGGTCTGCGGCCAACAAGGCAGAGTTCATCTCAGCCTATGCTACCCTCCAGTCCCTCGACTTCTTGGCGCTGACGGAAACATGGATTACCACAGAAAACACTGCTACTCCTACTGCTCTCTCCTCGTCCGACCACGTGTTCTCGCACACCCCGAGAGCATCTGGTCAGCGGGGTGGTGGCACTGGAATCCTCATCTCTCCCAAGTGGACATTCTCTCTTTCTCCCCTGACCCATCTGTCTATCTCCTCATTTGAATTCCATGCTGTCACAATCACTAGCCCATTCAAGCTTAACATCCTTACCATTTATCGCCCTCCAGGTTCCCTTGGAGAGTTCATCAATGAGCTTGACGCCTTGATAAGTTCCTTTCCTGAGGATGGCTCACCCCTCACAGTTCTGGGTGACTTTAACCTCCCTACATCTACCTTTGACTCATTTCTCTCTGCCTCCTTTCCACTCCTCTCCTCTTTTGACCTCACCCCCCCTACTCACAAGGCAGGCAATACGCTTGACCTCATCTTCACTAGATGCTGTTCTTCTACTACTAATCTCACTGTAACTCCCCTCCAAGTCTCCAATCACTACCTTGTATCCTTTTCCCTCTCGCTCTCCTCCAACACTACTCACTCTGCCCCTACTCAGATTGTATTGCGCTGTCGCAACCTTCGCACTCTCTCTCCTGCTACTCTCTCCTCTTCCATCCTATCATCTCTTCCCTCTGCTCAAACCTTCTCCAACCAATCTCCTGATTCTGCCTCCTCAACCCTGCTCTCCTCCCTTTCTGCATCCTTTGACTCTCTATGTCCCCTATCCTCCCGACCGGCTCGGTCCTCCCCTCCTGCTCCGTGGCTTGACGACTCATTGCGAGCTCACAGAACAGGGCTCCGGGCAGCCGAGCGGAAATGGAGGAAAACTAGCCTCCCTGCGGACCTGGCATCTTTTCACTCCCTCCTCTGTTTCTGCTGCTAAAGCCACTTTCTACCACTCTAACTTCCAAGCCTCTGCCTCTAACCCTAGGAAGCTCTTTGCCACCCTCTCCTCCCTCCTGAATCCCCCCCCCCTCTCTGCCGATGACTTCGTCAACCATTTTGAAAAGAAGGTCGACGACATCCGATCCTCGTTTGTTAAGTCAATCGACACCACTGGTCCTGCTCACATTGCCCTACCCTATGCTTTGACCTCTTTCTCCCCTCTCTCTCCAGATGAAATCTTGCGTCTTGTGACGGCCGGCCGCCCAACAACCTGCCCGCTTGACCCTATCCCCTCCTCTCTTCTCCAGACCATTTCCGGAGACCTTCCCCCTTACCTCACCTCGCTCATCAACTCATCCTTGACCGCTGGCTACGTCCCTTCAGTCTTCAAGAAAGCGAGAGTTGCACCCCTTCTCAAAAAACCTACACTCGATCCCTCCGATGTCAACAACTTCAGACCAGCATCCCTTCTTTCTTTTCTCTCCAAAACTCTTGAACGTGCCGTCCTTGGCCAGCTCTCCTGCCATCTCTGTCAGAATGACCTTCTCGATCCTAATCAGTCAGGTTTCAAGGCTGGTCATTCAACTGAGACTGCTCTCCTCTGTGTCACGGAGGCTCTCCACACTGCTAAAGCTAACTCTCTCTCCTCTGCTCTCATCCTTCTAGACCTATCTGCTGCCTTTGATACTGTGAACCATCAGATCCTCCTCTCCGAGTTGGGTATCTCCGGCGCGGCTCACTCTTGGATTACGTCCTACCTGACAGGTCGCTCCTACCAGGTGGCGTGGCGTGAATCCGTCTCCGCACCACGTGCTCTCACCACTGGTGTCCCCCAGGGCTCAGTTCTAGGCCCTCTCCTATTCTCGCTATACACCAAGTCACTTGGCTCTGTCATATCCTCACATGGTCTCTCCTATCATTGCTACGCAGACGACACACAATTCATCTTCTCCTTTCCCCCTTCTGATAACCAGGTGGCGAATCGCATCTCTGCATGTCTGGCAGACATATCAGTGTGGATGACGGATCACCACCTCAAGCTGAACCTCAGCAAGACGGAGCTGCTCTTCCTCCCGGGGAAGGACTGCCCTTTCCATGATCTCGCCATCACGGTGGACAACCCCATTGTGTCCTCCTCCCAGAGTGCTAAGAGCCTCGGCGTGACCCTGGACAACACCCTGTCGTTCTCCGCTAACATCAAGGCGGTGACCCGATCCTGTAGGTTCATGCTATACAACATTCGCAGAGTACGACCCTGCCTTACACAGGAAGCGGCGCAGGTCCTAATCCAGGCACTTGTCATCTCCCGTCTGGATTACTGCAACTCCCTGTTGGCGGGGCTCCCTGCCTGTGCCATTAAACCCCTACAACTCATCCAGAACGCCGCAGCCCGTCTGGTGTTCAACCTTCCCAAGTTCTCTCACGTCACACCGCTCCTCCGCACACTCCACTGGCTTCCAGTTGAAGCTCGCATCTGCTACAAGACCATGGTGCTTGCCTACGGAGCTGTGAGGGGAACAGCACCTCCGTACCTTCAGTCTCTGATCAGGCCCTACACCCAAACAAGTGCACTGCATTCATCCACCTCTGGCCTGCTGGCCCCCCTACCTCTGCGGAAGCACAGTTCCCACTCAGCCCAGTCAAAACTGTTCGTTGTTCCACCCCAATGGTGGAACAAGCTCCCTCACGACGCCAAGACAGCGGAGTCAATCACCACCTTCCGGAGACACCTGAAACCCCACCTCTTTAAGGAATACCTGGGATAGGATATAGTAATCCTTCAAAAAAAAAAGAGGTTTCTGGACCGTTTTTCAATTTTTTTTCGATTTTTATGTCAATTACACATGTATAAGAGCTGTATGGACATACTTGACATATTTTATTGACAATTTTTTGGGTTGTTTTTGCGTGTGCATAAGGCATATGTTTTGTGCATTTGGAATATGATTTCATAGGAAGTCAAAAGTGACATTTTTTTCTTTTTTTGCCAAATGCCATTAGAAATGTGCAAATGAAATGTCCAATTATTTTTTTGTCAATTATACATGTATGCAAGTATTGAATGTGCCATATCAGGATGTTTGTCCGTTTGCCATGTACGATCATAGGAAGTCGGTTTCCAAACCCAAAAGTCAGTGAACCATGGTCCAAATGGCATTTATACTGCCCAAATGATATATAGCCCTATGTTAAGCCATGAATCAACGTAGATGGTCTACTTCTCATGTATGATGAGGGAGAAGTGGGACTCTGTTGCTTTTAACATTTAACGAATTTGACATGCTCAGAATGCTTAATTGACTGGCCCGATGATCTCGGGATGGCCCTGCAGTGACTGTGGTTCCTCTCCATCGCTCATTGTGTTGATTTCATCATGTCAACTTTGGTGATATTTTTTGCTGTTGAATCATATTGCAAATGCGCGTTACATTTGCAATATGATTCAATGGGCATTTAGCATCACGAATTTAGGCATGCTCAAAAATACTGCAGAAATGCATAATTGACTGTCAGGATGAACTGGGGATGGCCGTGCAGTGACTGTGGTTCCTCTCCATCGCTCGTCACCCAGCAAGTCAGCGTTCATCAGTCAATTAGATGTCATTCTGACACCAAACTGATACCATCTGACACCAAATCAGCTTTTTCCAACTCGTATAGAAGACAACTATCACATATGTCAGAGCAGGCCCATAATTCACAGCGCCTTCAGTTTTAACCATGAAATAAACAAAACACATAGTTACGTTCTAGCTGCGGGTCCAGCTCTGACATTATGTGTAGGCCTATGTGAGGCGACCCCGAATCCCAAGTTTCGGCTTGATAGGTCAATCGGTGCCCGAGTAATGGCCTTAATTGGTGCTGAAAATCCACTTTTTCAGGGCGTTACTACGGGGTCCCTGAATGAGCTATCGGACAGAGACATTGGGGTCCGTCTCTATGGGCCGAGGCGGTTTTAATGCACCTAGTCTTGCGACTCTGGGACATTTCTACATGTCGCCATGTCCGTGATATTCAAAATGAATTGAACATATTGCAAATGCACGAGGCTGTTTCTCGGTCTGAGAACCTTCTAGAACCACATAATTCACCGTGCACTATCGACTTGAGCTCTAGAACAGGTTTCTAAAGTTTCGGAGCTCTAGGTCTGACAGTTCTTGAATCGTTCTAACGAAAGTAACTATTGAAGGCGGTATAAGCCTCTAAGCCCCACACTGTGTCCCTATGGCCTAGCTGTGTGTGTGTGTTAGTTTTTTTTGCAAATCTGATGGGAAAAAATGACTGATTTACAGTTCATGAGGGTAACCTAGTCACACATATGAAGTTTTGGAAAGATGTGACTTTTCTAACCCTTCAAAACAGCTACTGTGACCCCTATTTAAGGAACTTTCAGTTGGCACAGGAAGCTTAGAATAGACACACATTGTCTTTGGGGTAGGCATAAACAGAATCCTGAATATGAAGTCTCTACCTTAAGAATTGACTGAATGACACAGGGTTGAGTTGCGTGATTTTCACATTCTGCAGGTTGGTTATATTACAATAGCTTTAGGGTGATTTTAACAACTTCCGGTTGCTCCAGGAACCTTAGAATCGACACAGGTAGACCTCACAGTAGCCTGATGGATTGTTATAGAAGACAGGTTCATAAGGCATTCATAACCCACATAGGCTTCAGGTTGAATTTAGGAGAATAGTCAATGTATTCCTATGGGGAGAGAAGTCATTGCACACTGTTTGATCTAAACACCTTCTTTTCACTGTGAAGGGTTAATGCCACAGGGTCAAGGTTAGGCTTGCACAGATCGGGAGGACCTCAGGAACGCTCCTGAGGTCGAATTGTGCTTCTAACCCTAAACGGTTCTCTCAATGTCACCCAAAAGCACTTGACATATTGGGGCAGGCTTCATTTTGGGCCTAGTTTTCTCACGGTCGCTGCGCTCAGACCGAGCGAGCTACGGTCAAGCGGGGCGTCTCATTGAACTCAGCACAGCCTAGAGATAATGGTAATGCCATTGCAGGCTCTTTGTGTCTTTAAGCACAGCACTGTGTCACTCCATCCTTGCTGTGTGTGTGTGTGTGTGTGTGTGTGTGTGTGTGTGTGTGTGTGTGTGTGAGAGAGAGCTTTTCTTTGACATCTGATGGGATAAATGACTGATTTACAGTTCATGAGGGTTGCCTAGTCACACATGAAGTTGTGGAAAGATCTGACCTTTTTAACCCTTCAAAACAGCCCCTATGACACCATTTTAAGGCACTTCTGGTTGACACAGGAAGTTGAACGTTAGGCTCTTATAGAATATTGAGTTAAGTCTTTATGTTAAGAACTGACTTATTTACAGAGGGTTGAACAAGTGTGTTGTTTCAGAAAATCACAGAAATCTCACAGAGCTCCGAAACCCGCCTTAACGGACTCATCTGAACACGCTGCAACTGGATCTGATTCTTTTTTTCCTGACACCGTAGGCTCATGTACTTTGATGTGAAGCGGTCAAATCAGCACTCTATTTACATGTTTGACTTTCAATCCCAGAAAAACGACCTTAACTCGAAAAGCGTCGAGGCCTCGACTCCATCCTGTTCGGGGCCAACTGCCCATTATGCCAAACCCACGCTCACCGAGTTTTGTCTTCAAAGTCTTTTCCGTTTAGGAGAAAAAGCCGCGTCGTGATTGGTGATGACTGTTACATTTGCAATATGATTCCATTCGCCCTCCTGTGGAATAATCCGGAACTGGAGAGAAATGACCAAAATTGGAACATTTTATTAAACGGAAACCGAAGGTCCGAGAGACTCCGTTCGATGACTTCCCGGAAGATTCGGCCCGACGCCGTTCCGCGGATTTATCGGACGTAGTCGGACGTCTAGTAAGGGACCGTACATTTGCAATATGCACTTTCTCACTAACCATATGGCTGGCGCATTTGAGTTCCCTTCATGTATGGAAGTGTACCTGGGTGGCAGGTGATGAGGAGGCTTCGGTTGTCCAGAGTTTGAACAGGCTTCTGGAAACCACACAGGGCCTCCACCAGCTGCAGCTCCATAGTCATGGTCAGATTTTCCCCTTGCCTGTAGAATAGAGCACAGTCAATACCAATCAAAGCCAACTGGGCTGCGATCGATTGCATTTCAATTCAGGAAGTGAAATTCAAGAACTGATTGGCTCTCAATGGGGATTTTTTTGTTGTTGAAATGGCCAAATTTTCATTTTGCTACATGCCTGGATGCATAGACCTTTTTTCCAGTACACGACACACTGACGTCACAGAGATGCGTGCGACTCTTGGAGCATTAAGAAAGCCATCGCCATCTGTACCCATTCAACAGCCTAGATTTACGTTTTTATTACTGCTAAACAAATCACTTTTTGGGGTTCAAATACACTTACAATGATGTTTGGATCCTTGCTTGAACAGTTGCTAAGATTATATTTGGTTGTGATTTTTGCTAAATAACTTTGATCCACTGTTGTTAGCTAGAATGCCAACCCTCATTGATATAGGCTGAAGCAAAAGCTAGCCAGAGAGCCATTTTACTGGTTAAAGTGTAAGTATAATGCAGTTGATTTGTGATGATGACAAACATTATATTAAGCAGGACATTCATACATGCCTTAAGAGCGTCTCATCCCGCAAGCGGGATCAACATCCAGCGAAAAACTCCTAGCGACATTAGCATAACGAAATTTAATTAAAAAAAAATTCCAAATATAGGACTGTCTCATATCGTTTTATAGATACACCTCTCCTGATTCGACCCACGTCGTCCAATTTCAAAAAGGTTTTACAGGAAAAGCAAAACATTAGATTATGTTAGAGGAGTACATGGTAAAAGTAGCAACAAAGCAATTTTCCGACCAACCACATGCATCACAAATAACCAAAAAACAGCTAAATGCAACTAACATTTTACAAACTTCATCAGATGACACACCTAGGACATCATGTTACACAATGCATGCATTCTTTTGTTCAATAAAGTTCATATTTATATATAAAACAGCATTTTACATCGGTACCTGACGTTGACTAACTATTTTCCGTCAAATGCATCAGATGAAACAGCGCTACAATTGACTAAATTACTATTCGAAAACATTTTTAAAATGTAATATTGTCATTCTAAGATTTATAGATGAATATCTCTTGAAAGCACCTGTCATACCAGATTTAAAAATAACTTTACTGGGTAATCACACTTTGCGATAAAAGGGGATGCGATACTCAGAAAATTAGCTGGTAAACCTAGCTCGGCGCCATCTTGGAACAATCGCATATCACATCTAATCTTGTATACTATTGTCAATAATCCCTTACCTTTAGTTGTCTTCATCAGAAAGCACTTCCAGGAATCCCAGGTCCTGAACAAATGTATTTTCGGTCGAAAAAGTCCATCCTTTATGTTCCATTAGCTTGCTGTTGTTAGCGCGTCTGAAGGCTGTATCCAACTGCTCCGTCGGGCGCGGGACAGCATTTTCGAAAAATAACTTTTTTCCCTCATTTAGGTTCGTTCAAACATGTCAAACGTTGTATAACATTAATCTTCAGGGCCTGTTTCAACAAGAGAGCCAATAAGATTTGAGGGGGACGATTGTATTGTGTTTCAAAACGTTTCCAAAGGTGGGGGTAGACAGGGCCGCCGACGTCACAATGGTGATGGCCCTCCTACTGTGACCAATTTCCACAGCGTCTCATTCATTCAGTTTCGACAGTAGAAGGCTCAAAACACTTTGTAAAGACTGGGGACATCTAGTGGAAGCAATAGAAAGTGCTCAATGAACGATAGCTCACGGTGTGAATAATAGGCAAAGATGTGAAGTCGAGTCCACAATTCAGAATTCCACTTCCTGTTTCAATCGGTCTCTGGGTTTTGACTGCCATATGAGTTCTGTTATAGTCACAGACACCATTCAAACTCACAGACACCATTTCTATCCACAGGTATTAATTATATGCATATCCTAGCTTCTGAGTTTGATTAGTAGGCCGTTGAAAATGGGCACGAATCTTTTCCAAAATGCGCTGTGGCGCCCCCTATCCTAGGGTAACGTCAAGAGGTTAATATCCTATTATAATCCAAAAGTAGTGTGAAATGCACTCATAAGCAACATGTAAATAGAGGCTTTTTTGCTGGCATTCTATAAGAACTCCCCCTTGTTCTGCCACCAACTTCCACACATCGCCCTCATGCGGCAATGTTTGCAAACACAGAAAGGGGTCTATAGGCTAGTACAGAATACAGACCAATACAATACTGAAGAATATAAAAAGTCTTGAGTAGAACAATGGAACTGCCAAATGTGTGCACAAACACATTTGTTGGTCCAATTAGACAATGTGATATAGACATAGGGTTGAGGCTGGTAGTGAATAAGTACTGGCATGAGAGGTTTCATCTTTTACCTGGTGAAGACGGGATGGACTCTCTGATCAAGGACAATGATGATGTCACCAGGCTCTAGTTCTGGCTCCTGATCTCCCTCCCCATGGAATACTAGCTTCTGTCCATCCTTCATACCTGCAACAACAATTTAGGATTTATTTAACTCAACTGGCCCGTATTTAACTGCATTAAGAGAAGACAGATCAGAATTATCTGGTAAACGCCGTTGACACGCAACCATGCCTTGGAACATTTAGGGTAGGGTACTTCCACATATCCCTAGATTATTTGGATCCTGGAGCGTTTGGTAACCAGATCCACGCTATAAAGCAGATGTGGAAGTGCTAACCAAACCTGGCCCTGTAATGCAGTAGTGCTTGTCGCATTAAACTTAGTTACAGAAATGATATCCAGAATCTGTTAATTTCCATTGTCGTCAAAGCAAACCTTATTTTGTTGAATTCTCAAAAATGCTCCAGGGTACCAAATTCATATGTGAAAAGGTCCTGGGGATGTCACTATGCCTGTCCATTGGATAAATTCACAAAAGATTTTAGTAGCACAACTCAAGGATACACCACGTGAACTTGCTGAGTGATCTTTCTTAAAGGGCAATTCCACCCCTTTTGATTATTTCCAGCACAATACCAGTGTCTACATGTGAAAACAGCACATTTCTACATTTTGTAGAAAAAAAAGTTTAAGTTCTACCTGATGACATCAAAAGTTAACATTGATTTTCAAACAGGTTCATGGGGAGCAAGAAAATACCCTCCTTCTGGATAGAAACTTGTTGTAGGTTTTGAAAATTAACATTTGTATTACTTTTAATCATACACTGCAATGTTATAGAAACATTTATTTTTACTTTTTAACTACAGATCATAGAAACACCATTTTCACATACAGGTAACTACCAAAATAAAAGAAAACGCAAACGTAGTGTCTTAATAGGACGTTGGGCCACCCAAGCCGCCAGAACAGCTTCAATGTACCTTGGCCTTGCTTCTACAAGTGACAGGAACTCTATTGCAGGGACATAGTTCCAGACCATTCTTTCATAAGATATTCCATAATTTCTTGTTTTGTTGATGGTGGTGGCAATGCCGTCTCAAGCACCGCTCCAGAATCTCCAATAAGTGTTCAATTGGATTGAGATCTGGTGACTGACACACTTTAAACCCCCTATGCTCCTTTGAGAACCGTCTAGCCATGGTAGGAAAAATAATGTGCAACTGGGCATTTTTATACATGACCCTAAGCATGATGGGATGCTTTAATTGTGTAATTAACTCAGGAACCACACCCTGTGGAAGCACCTGCTTTCAATACACTTTGAATCCCTCATTTACTCAAGTGTTTCCTTTATTTTGGCAGTTACCTGTATGTAGACACTGATATGGTGCTGGAGAAAAATGAAAAGGGAGGTTGAAAAGTGGCAGGATTGCCCTTTAAGCTGTGTGTGAACGTACAGTGCATTCGGAAAGTATTCAGAACCCTTGACTTTTTCCACATTTTGTTACATTACAGCCTTATTCTAAAATTGATTAAATAGTGTTTTCCCCCAACACACAATTCCCCAAAGCAAAAACAATTTACATTTTGGGGAATGTATATAAAATTGAAATCACATTTACATAAGTATTCAGACCCTTTACACAGTACTTTGTTGAAGCACCTTTAGCAGCAATTACAGACAAGTCTTTTTGGGTATGATGCTACAAGCTTGGCACACCTGCATTTGGAGAGTTTCTCCCATTCTTCTCTGCAGATCCTCAAGTTCTGTCATGTTGGATGGGGAGCATCGCATTACTGAAGAGCGGCTTCCGTCTGGCCTCTCTACCATAAAGGCCTGATTGGTAGTGCTGCAGAAAGGGTTGTCCTTCCGGAAGGTTCTCCCATCTCCACAGAGAAACTCTGGAGCTCTGTCAGAGTGACCATGGGGTTCTTGGACACCTCCCCCAATTGCTCAGTTTTGCCTGGCGGCCAGCTCTAGGAAGAGTCTTGGTGGTTCCAAACTTCTTCCATTTAAGAATGGAGGCCACTGTGTTCTTGGGGACCTTCAATGCTGCGGACATTTTTTGGCACCCTTCCCCAGATCTGTGCCTCGACACAATCCTGTCTCGGAGCTCTACAGACAATTCCTTCGACCACATGGCTTGGTTTTGTCTCTGACATGCACTGTCAACTGTGGGACCTTATATAGACAGGTGTGTGCCTTTCCAAATCATGTCTAATCAATTGAATTTACCACAGGTGGACTACAATGAAGTTGTAGAAACATCAAGGATGATCAATGGAAACAGGATGCACCTGAGCTTAATTGAGTCACATAGCAAAGGGTCTGAATACTTATGTAAATAAAGGTTTTGTTTATTTTTAATACATTTGCAAACCTTTCTAAAAACTTGTTTTGGCTTTTGTCATTATGGGGTATTATTTGTAGATTGAGGAAACATTTTCATTTAATCCATTACAGCCTTATTCTAAAATGTAACAAAATGTGAAAAAAGTCAAGGGGTCTGAACATTTGTCATCACCTGTTTTTGTCATCACAAATGTCATCACCTGTTAAATCCACTTCAAATCAGTGTAGATGAAGGGGATGAGACAGGTTTAAGAAGGATTTTTTTAAGCCTTGAGACAATCGAGACATGGATTGTGTGTGTTTGCCATTCAGAGGGTGAACAGGCAAAACAAAAGATTTAAGTAGTTTTGGACGGGGTACACCAGGCACACCAGTTTAAGTGTGTCAATAACTGCAATACTGCTGGGTTTTTCGTGTGTATCAAGAATGATCCACCACCCCAAGGACATCCACCCAAACTGTCAACTGTGGGAAGCATTGGAGTCAACATGGACCAGCATCCCCTTTCGACACCTTGAGGCTGTTCTGAGAGCAAAAGGGGTGCAACTCAATATTAGGAAGGTGTTCCTAATGTTTTGTACACAAGTTGATATGTAGCCAGCATTTTGTCAATTGACTGCCATTCTACACTATAGGGTCAAACTGAGCTGTACTGGGCTGGACTGGTTAATACTGGGCTGGCCTGGGTAAGGATCCACCACAGATCCTGGAAACGTTTTGGAAAGGACAATGTGAAAAGGAAATATGTGAGCCAGCACACAGTATGTTTTCGTTGGCCCTGTATGGTGTAAATCAGGCACTGATATGTCACTCCCTATGTCATCTTATCACAATGCTCTTCATTCCTGGTCCTAGAAGACTGCAGTGTGTTGCATGCCTTTGTCTCTGCCCAGCGCTAGAAATACTGATCCAACTAATAATCCAGATTTTCACTACATGAATCAGGTGTATTAGCCGTGCAGCTCTCCAGGACCAGAAGTGAAGAAAATGTAAGTTGTATCACATAACAGACATCCAAAACTCTGGTTAAATTGACAAACGTCTAAAACCTCCTACATCCACAAAATAGAGTAAAAAAATCTTCACAATTTTACCTGGAAAATTGGCAGTCGCTCTGCTAGCATTCTCATCCACAGGTAGCTTGGTCTGTCAACAGGGCCCAGGGCCATGGCGCATCCCGTGTCAAAATGCTTAACCTCTATGGGACCGGCGGGACAAATTCGTCCCACCTACGTAACAGCCAGTTGAATCCAGTGGCGCGATTTTTAAAACGTTTGAAATACTATTACTTCAATTTCTCAAACATATGACTATTTTACAGCTATTTAAAGACAAGAGTCTCGTTAATCTAACCACACTGTCCGATTTCAAAAAGGCTTTACAACGAAAGCAAAACATTAGATTATGTCAGGAGAGTGCCCAGCCAGAAATAATCAGACACCCATTTTTCAAGCTAGCATATAATGTCACAAAAACCCAAACCACAGCTAAATGCAGCACTAACCTTTTATGATCTTCATCAGATGACACACCTAGGACATTATGTTATACAATACATGCATGTCTGTTCAATCAAGTTCATATTTATATCAAAAACCAGCTTTTTACATTAGCATGTGACGTTCAGAAAAAGCATACCCCCGCAAACTTCCGGGGAATTTACTAACAATTTGCTAAATTACTCACGATAAACGTTCACAAAAAGCATAACAATTATTTTAAGAATTATAGATACATTACTCCTCTATGCACTCGATATGTCCGATTTTAAAATAGCTTTTCGGATGAAGCACATTTTGCAATATTCTAAGTACATAGCCCAGCCATCACGGGCTAGCTATTTAGACACCCGGCAAGTTTAGCCTTCATCAAAATCATATTTCCTATAAGAAAAATGGTCTTACCTTTCCTGTTCTTCGTCAGAATGCACTCCCAGGACTTCTACTTCAATAACAAATGTAGGTTTGGTCCCAAATAATCCATCGTTATATCCAAACAGCGGCGTTTTGTTCGTGCGTTCTAGACACTATTCGAATGGTAAAGAAGGGTCGCGCGCATGGCGCATTTCGTGACAAAAAAATTCTAAATATTCCATTACCGTACTTCGAAGCATGTCAACCGCTGTTTAAAATCAATTTTTATGCAATTTATCTCGTAACAAAGCGATAATATTCCGACCGGGAATCTGCAATGAGCTAAACAGCCGAAGGAAAATACTCCACGGGGTCGAATCGCGCACGCGCCTAATTCTATTGTCCTCTGATGCGACACTTGGAAAAGGCGATAATGTGTTTCAGCCTGAGGCTGCCTCGTCATCGTTCAGGTTTTTCCCGGGTTCTGAGAGCCTATTGGAGCCCTAGGAATTGTCACGTTACAGCTAAGATCCTTACTCTTCAATAAACAGAGACAAGAACGACTCCTTGTCAGACAGGCCACTTCCTGCATGAAACCTTCTCAGGTTTTTGCCTGCCATAGGAGTTCTGTTATACTCACAGACACCATTCAAACAGTTTTAGAAACTTTAGGGTGTTTTCTATCCAAACCTGAACAATAATATGCATATTCTAGCTTCTGAGTTGGTGTAGGAGGCAGTTAAAAATGGGCACATATTTTTTCCAAAATTCTCAATGCTGCCCCCTAGCCCGTAGAGGTTAACCAACCCCGCCCCCCCCCGTCGCTACACAAAAAAATACATTGAAATAAGTATATGTAAATTGTAAGCTGTGGAAAGGCTTCTCTTGATGGACAACAATTAATCAACCGCCTCACCTTTATCAATGTGGACCTCCAGGATCTTCTTCTGCCGCAGGATCTTGCGTCCACTGCAGGCCTTGCAGCGGTCCTTGTGGCTGATGCGCTGGCCCTGGCAGCCCCCACACACGGTGGACACCTGCTGCACCATGCCCGGGCCCAGCTGGTGGAGGCGCACCTGCATGCCCGTGCCCCGACAGGACATGCACATCTCCACCAAGCCCTTCCTTCCCCCGCGACCTACCCCAAAACACAGCCATGTCAGTCCATATCACCCCCGTCGTTTGCAGCAATAACTCTATTATTACATCACCTTTTAAACAGAATGCCACATGCTGCGTTTGACAGGGCAGTAAATGCTAGTCAACAGATTGTGATTCTGTGGCTTAACGATCCACTGTAAAAATGTACTTTGAGGTAAACAAGAACATTTATGTATGCATTTTATAATCAGAGCAACAACAAAAAATGGAACCAAACAATACAGTTTGGGCATCGTATGACGATCTCGGAAATGTTTTATCCTAGCAGAGGCATTTACCTCCTTCTAACAGTCAATTGTTTATAATGTGATCTTGTGAAAACCTTATTTCACTACATCAAAGTATAATGACATCCAATCCATGCATGATCACACAGGGCTATTGAACCTGATGACTTTAGGGTCACTACACTGGTCATTTTCATCCATCCCTTTTAATAAGGGACTGATCAAGACCAAGGTTAACCAACAATGTAACATGTGCAGTAATGTAGCACCTTCACATCGATCGCAAATAACATTCTTCTGGACAGCAAGTTTCCTCGTGGCGCCATTGAAGAGGTCTTCCAAAGAGACTGTGAGCTGATGTACAACATTCTTTCCTAGGTTTGGAGAGCACATTGGGGCAAAGCATTAGCTTTAGAGATGTTAAGAAGAACCACAGAAAACCAAAGGCCAGAATTTGAAGTCTGACA
Organism: Salmo trutta; assembly: GCF_901001165.1. Classification (NCBI taxonomy): domain Eukaryota; kingdom Metazoa; phylum Chordata; class Actinopteri; order Salmoniformes; family Salmonidae; genus Salmo; species Salmo trutta. The sequence continues at coordinate 34,182 of NC_042967.1, read as the reverse complement.
TCTGTGGAAGTTAATATTTGTCTCTGTACTATTTTGTTTTACCTCTCCTCTCCCGGTGCATTCGGCCACCTCCTCCAAAGAACATGTCAAATATGTCCATGGGGGATCCAAAACCCCCACCACTGCCCCCTCCTTTTATGGCTTTCTCCCCACCCTGGTCGTACACCTCTCTCTTCTGGGAGTCCGATAGCACCTCATATGCCTGAGAGATCTGCTTAAACTAGGAAGAAAAAAATGAATTATCCATTCTCAAAGCACAAACTACTAATAGAAATCTCAACTAGTACTCAAAAATATTAAACAACTTGCTAGAAATGTCTCACAGAACTGTAGAAACAATTTATGTATTTTCCATATTCATCTCTTAAAATAACCTTGCATAACCGGTATCAGTGTGCTGGATTAGCATATCGCTGCCTCCCTGAACTTGCCTCTGACTGGGCTTGAACCAGGGTCCTCTACCTTGCCAACACACGTGACCACCCGCTCGATAATGTGCAAACCGTTTGAGCTATACAAAATTTACCAATTGGATAGCTCCATCTGCGACATTTCAAGCTAGCTGTGGAGTGAGTTTACTGTAAGTTCTTAATACCCTCTACACTGGCATGCATAACTTTCCTCCACTCAACCACTGGTAATAAATCAGAACCTATTTATAGAAGCAGTCTCAGATTGTTTATAACATACACAGCTCAGCAAAGTTAAAGGTGGTACAGAAAAATGTACTCTGTGACTGTCGTGGATGCAAAGTGGTTTTCTGAATACATCCACTCACTTTCTCCCCCTCCGTAGGGTTCTTGTCAGGGTGGTACTTCAAGGCCAGCTTACGATAAGCCTTTTTCAGCTCATCTGGAGTGGCATTGGGCTTAACACCCAACATATCATAAAAGCCGGTTTCCTTCACCATTGTTGTTTGTTACAGACTGCAGAAGAAAAAGAAATGCTGTTCACACAAGTGTCCATTTCTCTTCCTGTATGACATATAGTGCCGGCTCGATTACAAAGAAATAACGTTTTCAAATGTATTTTTTTTGGGGGGGGGGTCTTACGCAGTCTGACGAAATCACTATTTAGTAGTTCAAAGTAAATATGGCATACTTTTACGACTGCTGAATACCAACTATCAATCTCTATCCCTTTCGATCGTGCGTTCTTGTCTCTTCTCTCCGTCCGGACAAGTAGGCGCGCAATGGATTATGTTCATTGCAGTTAATTACCACATTTTCTGTTCTAAACTATGTAGAATATTGGCCTGTTGGAAACATTGCACAGTTGGGCTTGATCTGATCAAGAAAAATGGTGCATTGCACTCTCACAGGAAAAATTTAATTCAAATCAAATAATTGAACCTAAACTTGGTCAATTAGTTGCTTAAAAAAAAAAGTTGGTTAATCGCTCAGAACTAATGACATTATTTGCATTTGAAACCACTTCTTGGTATGACAACTTCCTCCCCCACCACAGCAATTTGACAATAGAAATCTCCAGATAGCATTAGAAACCACAAAATTGGTGAATAGCAACATGTATTTCAACATGAGGGGTTAGCTCTTAACATCTGATCAAACCAATACCACAGAGTTTCTGAACCCAGAAGCGCAACATGGTGAGACCTCTGAGAACGCTTGCGAAACAGGTCAGAGGGGTGTCCTACAAAGTAAGCTAGATCTACTCAGGGTTTTCTAAAGCTAACCAGCTTCAGTTAGCTTCACATTCCAGCTTCATCCATCCTACAAAAGTATTTATTGCTCGTCCACCTGCCACTAACTCTAGCAGGCTTATAAGTGCACATGGCTAGTCAAAACACTGAACTCTTCATTGAGGCAATGCTGAAACAATCCATGGGCAAGACCATGCCACATTCATGTGCCGAAATCAAAATGAGAAAAATTATCTTGCAAATTTGGCAGGCTATGGTGTAAAATAGAAGTGCCGTCTTTATTTTATTTCTTACCATTAATGCTGACTTGTGCTTTTCAATGCACAACAAGTATATTCCCCCCCTCTCCTATCGATCAAATAATTGTATTGTCAAATTGTCAAACAAAAGTATTACTGTGTGTGAAGTTTAAAATGCATTCTGTCATTGCTAAATGTGCAATGTGATTTTAACATTACTCTTTTTTAACACAAACATTTGATTTCTCCCTACAGTTTTCAGCAGTCAGCTTCGCCCAGGACTGGTTCATATGAACTACAATCCTGACGCTGTGTTTTAACATCAATAATCATCGCTTGGGAAACGGCTTTCAAAACATATGGCTTTCATCAGCAAGAAAGAATCTTTAAATAAAGAGATACACTTACTGTAGCAGTTATGCACAGATCCATACAGCTATGGTAGCTCAATATTGGACTAAAGGTGCCTAACACTACTCCTTAGATAAAGGATCATAAATGTTCTGTTTAAAGGGCGAATTGGCTCTTTCAGCCAAAACAGCCAAATGTGCCATTTAAACGTGAATCGATACTCAATTGCGGTATGGTTCTAGAAATATAAATACCTTTACTTTCAAATCAACAAAATCATTTCACAAATGCTAAAAACAATTACTGTACACTTTTAACACAATTGCAGAGCACAGTATTTTTCAGTGACACATTTGGGGCTCCCGAGAGGCACATCGGTCTAAGACACTGCATCTCAGTGCAAGAGGCGTCACTACGGTCCTTGGTTCGAATCCAGGCCGTATCACATCCAGCCGTGATTGGGAGTCCCATAGGGCGGCGCACGTCCGGGTTTGGCCGTCATTGTAAATAAGAATTTATTCTTAACTGACTTGCCTAGTTAAATTAAAGGTTAAATAAATAAAAACGTTTTTAAAAAATGTGGCGTTTGTCTTCAGTTTACTCACAGGTAACACGTTAGGTGTTCAGAGCCGAAGATAGCTAAGTAATTAGCACAGGTAGTCCATTGACTTGTGTCCGTAAACAAAAGCGCTATTATTTCTCTGATATCAAAGATAAAATCCTCATGCTACCAAAACCGTACCGCAAGCGATGTGTTCAGACCGAGCGTCGGGGTTTAACAAAATATCCCTGTACAGAAGACGCATTCTTCTAATTACTCTTGTATGTGTAATGGAACTGAGTCATAATCAAGGGCTAGTATTAATGGACCTGTGTCATGATCAAGGGCTAGGAGGTGATCTCTCGTATTGGAGAAGCAGTTTCTGTCAATCTTCATTACTGTAACGTTAACGTTACTGTCTTTGCCAATACTCTAGAAGCGCTAGCTAGCGTCGAGCGTTAGCTACATTAACGTTAGCTAACGCTGGCTAGCTACATTATTTTACTAAACGCTTATAGGACAAGAGACCAATCTAGCTAGTTACCAGTATCCAACATAACGTTAAGTTAGCTAGCAAGGTAACTTACCTAGGTTTGGTAGCTAGCTAGGCTAACGTTAGCTGGCTAGCAATCCCCGACCTAGCTGAGAGTGGTAGTAGTAGCTTAGCTAGTAGTTTGTTACCAATTAGGAACATTACTTTTTTGCAGAATGAAAACACCATTATATTGCGATTAGCTACCTGTTACAATAGACGTCCGTAGAGAGAACTTTTTTACTTGTTTTTAATATATATTTTTTAAACTTAGACCCCCCCTCTCGTCCTGGCGATGAACTTCCAGAACCTTCTACTTGCACCGCCTACTTTTGTGCTGCTTTCAAGACAACTCGGGAAAAAACGAGGTCAAACCATGATGTCGGTGATTTTCAGGGCGGAAAGTCGGAGCTATAGAAAGATGCCCGAGTTTCCGACTTGAGATTCCGAGGTGGATGGCCGTTCAAAACGATTTTTTCCAGTCGGAGCTGGGTTTTTTTTTCTCCAGAGTTCCCAGTTGCCTGGAACCCACTGAAGTCGGAGATTTCCCAGTTCAGAGTTCCCAGTTGTTTTGATTGCCAAGGGAAGCCAGGCCTAACAAAAAAATTGACCAAGGAAAAAAAATCAATATATTTATACTTTGTCTCTGTGTGTTTCATAATTTTCCTTAAATTCACAAGAGGCTGAATGTATATCACCAGAAAAAGCATCAGAGTGGGTGAAACAACACCCCTCTGTCTCTATGTGTAGGCCATCTATCTGATGCTGGCTGGACCAAAAGAGTAATAGGCTGACCACACCGCTCGCGTCGCGTGCACGAGCGTTGCAAAATATATTTAGAAATCTATGTTATTCAATTATTGCACCCACACTGCTTGCACACGCCAACAAGCGTCTGCGTTGCCAAGGGCTAAAATAGAAGATCAGTTTTGCCTCTCCCATCTCCTCATTGGTTTGTAGAAGCAGCTACCCACGTGCCATCTCCTCATTGGTTATACCCATGTGGGTGACTGAAGACGAACGAGGTCAGTGGCGGTAATGTACCTAATTTATGAAAGTTGCCAATCGCAATATAAAGTCAAGAGAAGAAAAAGCCTGGAAGGAAGAGTGATGACTAGAAACGATTCGGTTGACCGTTTTATGTGTGGATTAATTGTCGGAGTAGAGGACCGTGGGCATTTCAGGTAAAATAACAACTCAATGTTTATATCCAAGGACAAATTAGCTAGCAACAGCAAGCTAGCTAAATGGACAAATTAGCTAGCAAGCGCAAGCTAGCAAGCTCAATTGCCATAAATGTTTAATGCTTTTCGACCTGTCACCAAATTAATGTAATTGGTTCAGAGTTTGTTTTGATATTTTAAACTGCGTGTTGTGATCACGTTTGGTGTGGGGGGACAAAATAAATGTATGCACGATGGCATACGTGCGCAGCCGGTTTGCGTTCCCTGTAAGACAGGGGTGTCAAACTCATTTTAGCTCAGGGGCCACATGGAGGAAAATCTATTCCCAAGTGGGCCGGACCGGTAAAATCATGGTATATATATATATATATATATATATAACTTAAAAACAACAACTTCAGATTGTTTTCTTTGTTTTAATACGGTCAACATAAAACATAAAGCTGGAGCCTGAGGACAGTGTGTCCACAATAGTACAAGCACATCACTATTAATCATAAAACACCTCAAGTTTATTTGAAAATTCTAAAGAAAAAGAACACACAAACACACAATGCCTCAGTGATTCACAAAAGTATATCACAGAACTATATCAGGGTGTCTCATGCAGCACTTTAAGTGGGGTTGCATAGTTTATTTGACTCCTGATACCAGCGCATCAATATCAGGCGTCACATCCTGAGTGGCAGCCAACTTCAGGATGTGATTCAAGTGCTTGTGCGTGAGCCTTGAGCGCAGCTTTGTTTTATTTATGCTCATTACAGAGAACTTGCTCACAAAGATATGTGGTTCCAAACATGCACAACAGTTTTGCAACGAGGGCTGTCAAGTTGGGGTAACCTGGCAAGAGATTCTGATAAAATGTGTCCAAGCCAGCTGCGGCAAATTTGCCCTTCATATCCGAGTCACACTGCAAGTCTATTATTTCAAGTTGGATGCTGACGGGCAGATCAGAGGGATTCACGGTGAATGGCGAGCAAAAAACGTTGAAGTCTTTCTCCAGTTCACCAAAAATCTGAAAGCGTTGCTCAATCTCCCGTAACAGTCCCGTTATTTTATCTTTGAACCGCTTCATGTCTGCCACATGTTGGGTCGCGCACACATTTTTCAGACAGGGGAAGTGAGCTGCATCAACACCGGCGAGTTGCGTCTCCCACAATGACAGCTTCAACTTGAAAGAACGTATGCTGTCATAATACTGCATGACAACTTTTTTGCGCCCTTGCAGCTGTTTGTTCAAGTTATTCAGGTGCTCTGTAACATCCACCATAAATGCAAGGTCCTGCATCCATTCTGCGGAATGAAATTCTAACACTGGTTTGCCCTTTTCTTCCATGAACTGTTCAATTTCTTCTCGTAAATCAAAGAAACGCCTAAGCACAGCACCTCGGCTTAACCATCTTACCTCAGTGTGGTATGGCAGGCCATAGATGTGGTCTTTCTCTCTGAGAAGGCTGTCAAACTGACGGTGATTCAGGCTTCTGGATCGGATGAAATTAACAGTTTGGATGACCACCTTCATGACGTTATCCATCTTTAATTACTTGCAACACAAAGCCTCCTGGTGCAAAATACAGTGAAAAGTCCAAAAATCACGTCCTCCATTTGCAGATTGCACTTTCTCTCTGAACTTTGTCACAACGCCTGCATTTTCCCGATCATTGAGGGCGCACCATCTGTAGCCAGGCTGACAGCGCGGGACCAGTCCACTCCGACCCTGTCCAGCGCGCCGACGATTGCGGTGAAAATATCAGCTGCTGTCGTTGTATCTGTCATCGGCACCAACTCCACGAACTCCTCGGTGACGGTCAATGTGTCATCACCTCCGCGGATGAAAATGGCCAGTTGTGCAACATCTGTAATGTCCGTGCTTTCATCAATTGCAACTGAAAACCCAATAAATGACTTTACTTTTTGCTTCAACTGGCTGTCCAAATCCACTGAAAGATCGGAAATCCTGTCTGCAACTGTGTTTCTTGTCAGGCTGATATTTGCAAAAGCCTGCCGCTTTTCAGGGCACACAATCTCCGCTGCCTTCATCATGCATGTTTTTACAAATTCACCCTCACTAAATGGTTTTGAAGCCACTGCGATTTCATTAGCAATGAGGTAGCTAGCTTTCACTGCAGCATCACTGATGTCTCGGCTGTGAGTAAACACTGACTGCTGTTTCTTCAGACCCGCCAACAATTCATTCACCTTCTCTCTTCTCCGCTGTCCTTGAAAGTTGTCATATTTGTCGGCATGAAGACTCACATAGTGGCGACGAAGGTTATACTCTTTCAGCACTGCAACATGCTGTGAACACACCAAACATACAGCTTTCCCATTCAATTCCGTGAATAAATAGGAGGATGACATTTTTTCTTGGAACACTCTGCACTCTGCGTCCACTTTTCTCTTTTTTGACAGAGACATATTGGGGCAATGAGGGTGCCAAAGCACATAATGTTAAAAGTAGAAGCCGTAATAAATATTGCGGGCAAAACAAAGTAGCGCATCCGGACTGGCTGCACTTGCTTGACCTACTTGCTCTGCTCCGGTATAAACAGTTTGCTTGCTTAACACAATTGCTATTGCGCCATCCAGTGGACGCAATTGGAACAGCAGTTTATTTTATTGAAAAATTGCAGCTCATTTTTATACTTTACAAAATCATCTCGTGGGCCGGATTAAACCCTTTTGCGGGCCTTATCCGGCCCGCGGGCCGGACGTTTGACACCCCTGCTGTAAGACATTCTTGCCGCTGCAGGGTGCAGTTCGGCCTGGGCTCAATGTGGGCGGAGTCAAAAGTCAGGGCGGGCTCAATGTGGGTGGAGTCAAAGTCGTTTATCCCGATCCCTTCCCATCTCTTTCGAGGTCACCCAAGTTGAGGTAAACGTCGACGGTATCAACGAGAGCGAATCTTAATCGAACCTAACCTACATGGATAAAAATATAAACCATGGAAGTAAGTGAGGCTGTCATTATGCAAAATGTACTTTTTAATATTCATGTTATACCAGTGCAGTGGTATTTTTATATACATTTACATTTACGTCATTTAGCAGACACTTATCCAGAGCGACTTACAAATTCGTGCATTCACCTTATGATATCCAGTGGAACAACCACTTTACAATAGTACATCTATCTTTTTTTTAAACTTTTTTTACTTTTTCAATTTTTTAAATGTATTTTTTTCGGGGGGGAGGGTTAGAAGGTTTACTTATCCTATCCCAGGTATTCCTTAAAGAGGTGGGGTTTCAGGTGTCTCCGGAAGGTGGTGATTGACTCCGCTGTCCTGGCGTCGTGAGGGAGCTTGTTCCACCATTGCGGTGCCAGAGCAGCGAACAGTTTTGACTGGGCTGAGCGGGAACTGTGCTTCCGCAAAAGTAGGGGTGCTAGCAGGCCAGAGGTGGATGAAAGCAGTGCCCTTGTTTGGGTGTAGGGCCTGATCAGAGCCTGAAGGTACGGAGGTGCCGTTCCCCTCACAGCTCCGTAGGCAAGCACCATGGTCTCCACTGGCTTCAACTGGAAGCCAGTGGAGTGTGACCAACTATATCACCGATGTTAGCATAGCATTAATTTGCACCCATTTGCAGGTGACCTAGCTAATTGCTCACAATTGTGCTGCTGCTCCAGTTCCAACTGTTCTGCCTGCAGCTATGGAACCCTGACCTGTTCACCAGACGTGCTACCTGTCCCAGACCTGCTGTTATCAACTCTCTAGAGACAGCAGGAGCGGTAAAGATACTCTCAAAGATCGGCTATGAAAAAGCCAACTGACACTTACTCTTGTGTTACTGACTTGTTGCACCCTCGACAACTACTATGATTATTATTATTTGACAATGCTGGTCATTTATGAACATTTGAACATCTAGGCCATGTGCTGTTATAATCTCCACCCGGCACAGCCAGAAGAGGACTGGCCACCCCTCATAGCCTGGTTCCTCTCTAGGTTTCTTCCTAGGTTTTGTCCTTTCTAGGGAGTTTTTCCTAGCCACCGTGCTTCTACACTTGCATTGCTTGCTGTTTGGGGTTTTAGGCTGGGTTTCTGTACAGCACTTTGTGATATCAGCTGATGTAAGAAGGGCTATATAAATACATTTGATTTGATTTTAAATGCGGGAGTCTTATTTGGACAAATTTGCCTACTTGAGCAGTAAGCCTAGGTTTACATGTACAGTTATGTAATTGATTTGATCGTTGATTTTTCTGTGTTTCTTCAATGTATGGCTTGTTGTGTTTGGCTGGCTCTAAATGTGTATCGTTTATGCCATTCCCTTAGTTACAGAGTCTACACAGCCTACACATAGTATATACAATAATGAAATCACCTGGTCCCAACATGCATGGTAAGTCAAGAAAAGTTATTGTAACTTGTCCACACTGCAAACTGAAGATAAATAAGAAAAACTTCAAAACACATTTAGGAAGAAAGCATACACATTGCTTTGAAACAGTGTCAAAGGAAATATTTTTGGCATGTGAGTGCATGGATGTGAGAAATTGTGTGTTTGCAGTCCAATACATTTTCTGGTCTAGCAACACCCATACATGTTGTGAAGAATACTTGGGCTTTTTATACTTCAGCATGCATAACAGTTTTGAACTGTTATGCATGCTGAAGTATAAAAAGCTGTTGCATTGTACTTTTTCTTTACTTTCACATACACTGTGTTCACAGAAACAGTGCTCGGATCTTGTCCCCTGGACCTTGGAGGACTTTTGGTGTGGATGATGTTCAGGTTAGATATTCCTTTAAATTATTCCACTGAATTGTACCATTTGATTGTTATTCCTTTATTGAAAATTGTACCTTGTTCACACCACAGGGCCTACCAAAGCAAGATTTCTCAAACAACTGTGTGGTGTTTGTTTTGATGGTAAGATGCTTGCTATTGTGTATATTATATTAGTCCTATTTTCTGTTATAACATATGAAAAGTTATTATTTCTGTGCTTGCAGCATGCAAAGCACACTATTGTTATTGCTCATACTTTTTCTTGTTTATTCTTCTTTTTGGGACCTATTTCCTACAGTTTTTACACTACATACACAATTCATACATCAAACTCCTGCAGAGCTGGATGCTGCTGTGACATGCTCTGCACTTTTGGTGGGGAGATGTCTTCTACATCCTGAAATATATTCCTGGAGGGGTGGGGGGGGGGGGGGGGTGGTATTATGATTGACTATTATTGTTAGCATAACTATCAAACTTATAAACCTATTCTTAACTTACTGTATGCTCTGTACATTGCAATGGAAGCACAGTGTGATTTCACTGAGGTATGTATAAATTATGAAATTCTCATCACCAGTGGATATAATGTTTTTTCGGATACTCATTTGATTGTGTGATTTTCTTTTTCAAAGAAAAATAAGCAGCAAATTAGGTGACGGTGGTGCCTAGTTCTCCTGCAGAACTTTCCCATGCTGTAAGTCTTGAACATTATAAAAATGTTTCATTTGCATCCTTAAAATCACTTGTTTCATTGTAGCCAGACTGACCTGAAAATATGTTCATATTGAATGTATGTCATTCACTCACTAAAGTCTGAAGAAGAGAGGTTGAAAGATCTAAAAAGGCGGCGAAAACAAAACGCACTACAGGTAGGAGTCGTATGATGAGTGGTATAGTCTTAAACCAATGTTTAACCTCTTATGGCTAGGGGGCAGTATTTTCACGGCTGGATAAAAAACGTACCCGATTTAATTTGATTATTAGTCCTGCCCAGAAACTAGAATATGCATATAATTATTAGCTTTGGATAGAAAACACTCCAAAGTTTCTAAAACTGTTTGAATGGTGTCTGTGAGTATAACAGAACTCATTTGGCAGGCCAAAACGTGAGAAGATTCTGTACAGGAAGTACCCTGTCTGACCATTTCTTGCCCTTCTTTGTCATCTCTATTCATTACAAAGGATCTCTGCTGTTACGTGACACTTCCTACGGCTCCAATGGGCTCTCAGAGCCCGGGAAAAACCTGAATGACGTAATTCAAAGCCCTGGCTGAAACACACGAGCGCTTTTGCTAAGTGGTCTATCAGCAGACAAAAGGCTTAGGCGCGTGCACTGGCCGCCCCCGCCTTTCTGTTTTTCCCTCTTTTTACCGAAACGCAGATTCCCGGTCGGAGTATTATCGCTTTGTTACGAGATAAATTGCATAAAAATTGATTTTAAACAGTGGTTGACATGCTTCGAAGTACGGTAATGGAATATTTAGAATTTTTTGACACGAAATGCGCCATGCGCGCGACCCTTCTTTACCATTCGAATAGTGTATAGAACGCACGAACAAAACGCCGCTGTTTGGATATAACGATGGATTATTTGGGACCAAACCAACATTTGTTATTGAAGTAGAAGTCCTGGGAGTGCATTCTGACGAAGAACAGGAAAGGTAAGACCATTTTTCTTATAGTAAATCTGATTTTGGTGAAGGCTAAACTTGCCGGGTGTCTAAATAGCTAGCCCGTGATGGCTGGGCTATGTACTTAGAATATTGCAAAATGTGCTTTCACCGAAAAGCTATTTTAAAATCGGACATATCGAGTGCATAGAGGAGTTCTGTATCTATAATTCTTAAAATAATTGTTATGCTTTTTGTGAACGTTTATCGTGAGTAATTTAGTAAATTGTTAGTTAATTCCCCGGAAGTTTGCGGGGGGTATGCTAGTTCTGAATGTCACATGCTAATGTAAAAAGCTGTTTTTTGATATAAATATGAACTTGATTGAACAAAACATGCATGTATTGTATAACATAATGTCCTAGGTGTGTCATCTGATGAAGATCATCAAAGGTTAGTGCTGCATTTAGCTTTCTTCTGGGTTTTTGTGACATTATATGCTAGCTTGAAAAATGGGTGTCTGATTATTTCTGGCTGGGTACTCTGCTGACATAATCTAATGTTTTGCTTTCGCTGTAAAGCCTTTTTGAAATCGGACAGTGTGGTTAGATTAACGAGAGTCTTGTCTTTAAAATGCTGTAAAATAGTCATGTTTGAAAAATGGAAGTTTTCGGATTTTAGAGGAATTTGTATTTCGCGCCACGCCCATCATTGGATATTGGAGCAGATGTAAGAGGTTAAAGACTTAACCTCCCCCTGCAATATATTTCAGGATGATGTAGAAGATGTCCCCCCCAAGAAGTAACATCAGCATCCAGCTCTGCAGGATTAGGTACTGTATAGGCTATTAGCTAAAGTAAGGTGCATTCTTGTACACACATCCCTAGAGGTTTCCTTACATTACATTAATTACCACAATCTGTTTTCTTTCTAGACAATACTGAAAACAAATTGCACAGCGAACTGGGAGCTGTGAACTGAGTATGTAGTCTACTGTGTGTAATGCTGAAGGCTTGATGCATTGCAACATATAATAGTTGTGATGACTTGACTTTTGTTTGCAAGGTGGTATTGTGAAAGTGGGGTGTAAATTTGACTTGATCACCCAATGAGGCACTACTCTTAATATGTATTCTTCCTTTTTCTTCAAGGAAGCAGATGTTCTTCTAAGGGACACCCTAGAGGCAGCAAGGTGGTGCGAACTCCCAAAAATATTTTAAAACTATTTTCATGAAAAAGTGCAGATTTTAGTTTTTTCATATTTGTGACCCAAAAAAGGTGACTCCGGTCATGCCGAACTAGCGACATTCTGGATAGGCCTAAAAACATATTTTAAAACCATTTTCACGAAAAAGTGCAGATTTTTTTTTCATATTCATGACCCAAAAACGGTGACTCCGGTCATGCCGAACTAGCGACGCTCCGGGAACGCCATAAAAAAATATTTTAAAACCATTTTCACGAAAAAGTGCAGATTTTTTTTTTTTATATTCGTGACCCAAAGACGGTGACTCTGATCAGGACGAACTAGCGACATTATGGATAGGCCTAAAAAAATATTTTAAAAGCATTTTCACAAAAAAGTGCTGAAATTTTTTTTTTTTCATATTCGTTACCAGAAACAGTGACTCCAGTCATGCCGAACTAGTGTCATTCCGAAAAGGCCTAAAAAAATATATTTAAAACCATTTTCACGAAATAGTGCAGATTTTATTTTTTTCATATTCATGACCCAAAAACGGTGACTCCGATCATGACGAACTAGCGACATTCTGGATAGGCTTAAAATAATATTTTTAAACCATTTTCATGAAATGGTGCAGTTTTTTTTTCTTCATATTCGTGACCAAGAAACGGTGAATCCGGTCATGCCAAACTAGCGACATTCTGGATAAGCTTAAAATAATATTTATTACCCTCCCGTTGTCCTCCCATTCTGCCTACTCCCCGTGTCCCCGGCGGGTCACCCTGTCACGTCTCGGCTAAAGGCCCAGAGGGCACAAGTGTGACAGTACGCGTGCGAACAGCCTTTGCAGATGTATTTCTTACACCTGCAGCACGCCGTGTGTGTCTTGGCGTTCTTCTTGGGTGGGCAGAGCTGACGCCTCTTCCTCTTACTAGCCACTAGCGGGGCGGCGGCCGGGCCAGCGGCGTGCTCGCGGAGGAGCCGCGTCGTGGTCCGCACTCTGCAGGACTTTGACAAGCGCGGACGCGGCTTCGGTACGGGGAGACGCTGCCTTCTTTGTATCAAGGGCTTGACAAGCGCCTTTCCCAGCTGCTCCAGGAACACCCTCCTCTTGTTCCGCTTCCGAGGCATCCAGTCGGGCTTGATCTCTCGCCATATGACAAAGGCGTTGTAGGAGGACACGTTGAGGATATTGTGGAAGATGACCAGGGGCCAGCGGGCAGTCATCCGTGTGCAGCTGTAGGTGCCGACCACCTTGTCTAGGTTGTCCACGCCGCCCTTGTTGTAGTCTAGGATGAGGGCTGGCTTCCGGTCGCGGCGATCGCTAACGTCGGCCTCCGTGTGCAGCGTGCTCAGGAGTAGCACGTTCTTATTTCTCTTTGCCAGGTAGGACACCAGAGTGGCGGTGGGCGTGAAGGCGAACCTGGAGGACGAGACCTGTCTGCCCTTTGACTGGAGCAGCGCGGGAGGGAGCTCGGGCTTGTTCTTTCGCACCGTGCCGACCATGGTGAGGACGACGCGCGTGCCCTGGTTCTTCTCGGGGGCTCCGCTGGCCGCCTTACCGGTGTAGACTTGCATCTTCCAAGCGTAGCTGGACTTGGCGTCGCAGGCCACCCACGACTTGATGCCGTATTTGGCCGGCTTGCTGGGGATGTACTGTCGGAAAGGACAGCGCCCTTTTGGGAGAGGGAGAGGAAGGAGATTAGCGGCGGCGGCGTCGACAATGCTGCTACTGCTGCTGCTGCCGCTACCCCTCTATACTACCGCTGGCTCATCATTGGGGCGCACAGCGTTTATGCTGCTGCTGCTACTGCTGATGCTACCTTTCTATACTACACGTACACAGATACATAGACTACCTCTGAACGGGACCAGTTGTTGGTCCACCGTCAAGTCAGACCCCGGGTTGAGAGGAAGGAGATTAGCAGCGTCATGCTGCTGATGCTACTGCTGCTGATGCTACTGCCGCTGATGATGATGCTGATGCTGCTGCTGACGCTACCTCTCTATACTGTCGCTGGCTCATCATTGGGGGCGCACGGCGTATATGTTACACTCCAACGCTACCTCTCTATAGTGTGTGTACGTACGTACGTACGTAGTACGTACGTACAGATACACACAGACAGTACCTCTGAACGGGACCAGTTGTTCGTCCAGCGTCAAGTCGGACCCCGGGTTGTAGAGGGCCGGCAGCCGCTCCTCCCACAGGTCCCAGACCTCTCTTATGGCCGCCAGTCTGTTGGTGGCGGGTCTCGACCGGCGGTCGTCGAATCGCAGCAGCTTTGAGTACTTGTGAAAGACCTTGAGCGGCATGGTGGCTCGGAACACGGTCCTGCCGCTCTCCGCGTCCCATAAGTTGGCCTCGCCCCGGGACCTGTAGACGCCCGCCCATTTGTCATGTCCACAATGGTCCTTTCTATCGCCGGCGTGACAAACAGCCGGAAGGTGGACTCGATGTCGAGCGCGCGCGACGCGGCGTAGGCCGTGGGGCCAGGCGTCACCGCGGGGCCGGGATGGCGCGGGGCAGGTCCGGGCCGCGATAGGCCACGGAGGACCATTTGATTTTGCCGGTTTTTTTACAGCAACGTCTCCCTTCGGGCTTGGCCGGCTGCCGCCGCCGTGTCCTCTGGCTCTCTGTCTCGCTCTCGGGCAGCGGCCGTGTCGCCCTCTCCCTCTCACTCTTCCTCCTCCTCCTCCGAAGAGGAGCACGACCGCAAGGCCGAGTCATCCGCGTTGCGTTCGGGGTAGTATTCCTCGCCGTCTTCGTCTTCCGAAATGTCCTCTTCTTCGGAATCGCAGAAGTCTTCTTCGTCTTCTCGGTCGACACTGGAGGCTATCTGTTCCAGGACCTGAGCCGCACTGAAACCGGGACTGCGAGGCGTCGGCGGCCTCACGCTCGCCGGGGTCGTATTCCTCGCCGTCGTCCTCATCTTCTTTTTATTCTTTTTCTTTTTTCTTCTTCTTCCTGATAATATTAGTAGTCTCTCTACGGCCGGCCGACTGCACACTGACGCACCGCAGCTCCCAGGGGGTCGCTCTGACCCGGCCAACGGCAGGGGGGTTATAACATACACATTGCTAACGCTGCGCCCGGCCCGGGGGGTCGCTCTGACCAGGCCTGGACAATGGCAGGGGGGTTATAACATTGCTAACGCTTCCCCCGGGGTCTCTCTGACCTGGCCTGGACGCGGGGGAACAGCTCCTAACACATGGCCGGCCCAGGGGGTTGCTCTGACCCGGCCTAGACAACTGCAGAGGGGGTTATAACATATACATGGCCGGGCCCGGGGGTCGCTCTGACCCGGCCTGGACGCGGGGGAACAGCTCCTAACACATGGCCGAGCCATGGTCGCTCTGACCCGGCCGAGACAACGGGAGGGTTAAGCCTGTCCAGAATGTTGCTAGTTCGGCATGATCGGAGTCAATGTTTTTGTGTCACGAAAATGAAAAAAAATAAAAAACATCTGCGCTTTTTTGTGAAAATGGTTTTAAAATCTTTTTTTTAGGACTGTTCAGAATGTGACTAGTTCGGCATGACCGGAGTCACCGTTTTTGGATCACAAAAATAAAAATAAAAATGTACTTTTTGTGAAAATGGTTTTAAAATCATTTTTTTAGCCCTGTCCAGAATGTTGCTAGTTCGGCATGATTGGAATCATCGTTTTTGGTGACAAAAATATAAATCTGCAATTTTTGGTGAACATGGTTTTAAAATGTTTTTTTTAGGCCTGTCCAGAATGTCGCTAGTTCGGCATGATCGGAATCATTGTTTTTGGTGACAAAAATATAAATCTGCAATTTTTTGTGAAAATGGTTTTAAAATGTTTTTTTTAGGCCTGTCCAGAATGTCGCTAGTTCGGCATGAACGGAGTCATTGTTTTTGTGTCACGAAAATGAAGAAAAAAAAATCTGCGCTTTTTTGTGAAAATGGTTTTACATTTTCTTTTAAGGCCTGTTCAGAATGTGACTAGTTCGGCATGACCGGAGTCACCGTTTTTGGATCACAAAAATGAAGAAATAAAAATCTGAATATTTTTTTGAAAATGGTTTTAAAAACTTTTTGTAGGCCTGTCAAGAATTTTGCTAGTTCGGCATGATAGGAGTCATCGTTTTTGGTGACAAAAATAGAAATCTGCAATTTGTTTTTGAAATTGGTTTTAAAATGTTTTTTTAGGCCTGTCCAGAATGTCGCTAGTTCGGCATGACCGGAGTCACTGTTTCTGTGTCACGAAAATTAAAAAAAAATCAAATCTGCACTTTTTTGTGAAAATCGTTTTAAAATGATTTTTTTAGGCCTGTTCGGCATGACCGGAGTTGCGGTTTTTGGATCAAGAAAATAAAAATATGTACTTTTTGTGAAAATGGTGCTAAAATTTTTAATTTAGGCCTGTCCAGAGTGTCGCCAGTTCGGCATGACCGGAGTCACTGTTTTTGTGTCAAGAAACTGAAAAAATAAAATCTGCGCTTTTTTGTGAAAATGGTTCTAAAATGTTTTTTTTAGGCCTGTCCAGAATGTCGCTAGTTCGGCATGATCGGAGTCACTGTTTTTGTGTCACGAAAATGAAAATCAAAAATCTGTGCTTTTTTGTGAAAATGGTCCTAAATTTGTTTTTTTTAGGCCTGTCCAGAATGTCGCTAGTTCGTAATGATCGGAGTCATCGTTAATCGTGACAAAAATAGAAATCTGCAATATTTTGTGAAAATGGTTTTAAAAT
This sequence comes from Salmo trutta, assembly GCF_901001165.1. Lineage (NCBI taxonomy): Eukaryota > Metazoa > Chordata > Actinopteri > Salmoniformes > Salmonidae > Salmo > Salmo trutta. The sequence goes on along the minus strand of NC_042967.1, from coordinate 17,425 downwards.
GTTTTTTTTAGGTCTGTTCGGCATGAACGGAGTCACGGTTTTTGGTTCACAAAAATAAAAATATGTACTTTTTGTGAAAATGGTTTTAAAAACTTTTTTTAGGCCTGTCCAGAATGTCGCTAGTTCAGCATGACCGGAGTCACTGTTTTTGTGAATAGAAATCTGCAAATTGTTTTTGAAATTGGTTTTAAAATGTTTTTTTAGGCCTGTCCAGAAAGAGTTCGGCGTGACCGGAGTCACCGTTTTTGGATTACAAAAATAAAAAAATAAAAATCTGCAATTTTTTGTGAAAATGGTTCTAAAATGTTTTTTTTTTAGGCCTGTCCAGAATGTCGCTAGTTCGGCATGATCGGAGTCACTGTTTTTGTGTCACGAAAATGAAAAACAAAAATCTGTGCTTTTTTGTGAAAATGGTCCTAAATTTGTTTTTTTTAGGCCTGTCCAGAATGTCGCTAGTTCGGCATGATCGGAGTCATCGTTTTTGGTGACAAAAATAGAAATCTTCAGTTTTTGGTGAAAATGGTTTTTAAATGTTTTTTTAGGCCTGTCCAGAATGTCGCTAGTTCGGCATGACCCGGAGTCACCAATTTTGGTTCACAAAAATGAAGAAAAAAAAATCTGCAATTTTTTGTGAAAATGGTTTTAAAAATTTTTTTTAGGCCTGTCCAGAATGTCGCTAGTTCGGCATGATCGGAGTCATCGTTTTTGGTGACAAAAATAGAAATCTGCACTTTTTGTGAAAATGGTTTTAAAATGTTTTTTTTAGGCCTGTTCGGCATGACCGGAGTTGTGGTTTTTGGATCACAAAAATAAAAATATGTACTTTTTGTGAAAATGGTTCTAAAATGTTTAATTTAGGCCGGTCCAGAATGTCGCCAGTTCGGCATGACCGGAGTCACTGTTTTTGTGTCAAGAAACTGAAAAAATAAAATCTGCGCTTTTTTGTGAAAATGGTTCTAAAATGTTTTTTTTAGGCCTGTCCAGAATGTCGCTAGTTCGTAATGATCGGAGTCATCGTTAATCGTGACAAAAATAGAAATCTGCAAAATTTTGTGAAAATGGTTTTAAAATGTTTTTTTTAGGTCTGTTCGGCATGAACGGAGTCACGGTTTTTGGTTCACAAAAATAAAAATATGTACTTTTTGTGAAAATGGTTTTAAAAACTTTTTTTAGGCCTGTCCAGAATGTCGCTAGTTCAGCATGATCGGAGTCACTGTTTTTGTGAATAGAAATCTGCAAATAGTTTTTGAAATTGGTTTTAAAATGTTTTTTTAGGCCTGTCCAGAAAGAGTTCGGCGTGACCGGAGTCACCGTTTTTGGATTACAAAAATAAAAATAAAAAAATCTGCAATTTTTTGTGAAAATGGTTCTAAAATGGTTTTTTTTAGGCCTGTCCAGAATGTCGCTAGTTCGGCATGATCGGAGTCACTGTTTTTGTGTCACGAAAATAAAAATAAAAAATCTGCAATTTTTTGTGAAAATGGTTTTAAAATGTTTTTTTAGGCCTGTCCAGAATGTCGCTAGTTCGGCATGACCGGGGTCACCGATTTTGGGTCAAGAAAGTGAAAAGATAAAATCTGCAATTTTTTGTGAAAATTGTTTTAAAATGTTTTTTTTAGGCCTGTCCAGAATGTCGCTACTTCGGCATGACCGGAGTCACCAATTTTGGGTCACAAAAATGAAAAAAAAAAAATCTGCAATTTTTTGTGAAAATGGTTTTAAAATGTTTTTTTAGGCCTGTCCAGAATGTCACTAGTTCGGCATGACCGGAGTCACTTATTTTGTGTCAAGAAACTGAAAAAATAAAATCTGCGCTTTTTTGTGAAAATGGTTCTAAAATGTTTTTTTTTATGCCTGTCCAGAATGTCGCTAGTTCGGCATGATCGGAATCATTGTTTTTGGTGACAAAAATATAAATCTGCAATTTTTTGTGAAAATGGTTTTAAAATGTTTTTTTTAGGCCTGTCCAGAATGTCGCTAGTTCGGCATGAACGGAGTCATTGTTTTTGTGTCACGAAAATGAAGAAAAAAAAAATCCGCGCTTTTTTGTGAAAATGGTTTTACATTTTCTTTTAAGGCCTGTTCAGAATGTGACTAGTTCGGCATGACCGGAGTCACCGTTTTTGGATCACAAAAATGAAGAAATAAAAATCTGAATATTTTTTGGAAAATGGTTTTAAAAACTTTTTGTAGGCCTGTCCAGAATGTCGCTAGTTCGTAATGATCGGAGTCATCGTTAATCGTGACAAAAATAGAAATCTGCAATATTTTGTGAAAATGGTTTTAAAATGTTTTTTTTAGGTCTGTTCGGCATGACCGGAGTCACCAATTTTGGGTCACAAAAATGAAAAAAAAAAAATCTGCAATTTTTTGTGAAAATGGTTTTAAAATGTTTTTTTAGGCCTGTCCAGAATGTCGCTAGTTCGGCATGATCGGAGTCACTTATTTTGTGTCAAGAAACTGAAAAAATAAAATCTGCGCTCTTTTGTGAAAATGGTTCTAAAATGTTTTTTTTATGCCTGTCCAGAATGTTGCTAGTTCGGGATGATCGGTGTCATCGTTTTTGATGACAAAAATAGAAATCTGCAATTTTTTTGTGAAAATGGTTTTAAAATGTTTTTTTAGGCCTGTCCAGAATGTCGCTAGTTCGGAATGACCGGAGTCACTGTTTTTGTGTCAAGAAAATGAAAAAAAAAATCTGTGCTTTTTTGTTAAAATGGTCTTAAATTTTTTTTTTTTTAGGCCTGTCCAGAATGTCGCTACTTCGGCATGACCGGAGTCACCAATTTTGGGTCACAAAAATGAAGAAAAAAAAAATCTGCAATTTTTTTTGAAAATGGTTTAAAAATGTTTTTTTAGGCCTGTCCAGATTGTCGCTAGTTCGGCATGACCGGGGTCACTGTTTTTGTGACACGAAAATGAAAAAAAATAAATCTGCAATTTTTCTTGAAAATGGTTTTAAAATGTTTTTTTTAGGCCTGTCCAGAATGTCGCTAGTTCGGCATGACCGGAGTCATCGTTTTTGGTGACAAAAAAAAATCTGCAATTTTTTGTGAAAATGGTTTTAAAATGTTTTTTTAGGCCTGTCCAGAATGTCGCTAGTTCGGCATGACCGGAGTCACTGTTTTTGTGTCAAGAAAATGAAAAGATAAAATCTGCGCTTTTTTGTGAAAATGGTTCTAAAAATTTTTTTGGGGCCTGTCCAGAATGTCACTAGTTCGGCATGATCGGAGTCATCGTTTTTGGTGACAAAAATAGAAATCTGCATTTTTTTTGTGAAAATGGTTTTAAAATGTTTTTTTAGGCCTGTCCAGAATGTCGCTAGTTCGGCATGACCGGGGTCACCGATTTTGGGTCAAGAAAGTGAAAAGATAAAATCTGCAATTTTTTGTGAAAATTGTTTTAAAATGTTTTTTTTAGGCCTGTCCAGAATGTCGCTAGTTCGGCATGACCGGAGTCACCAATTTTGGGTCACAAAAATGAAAAAAAAAAAATCTGCAATTTTTTGTGAAAATGGTTTTAAAATGTTTTTTTAGGCCTGTCCAGAATGTCACTAGTTCGGCATGACCGGAGTCACTTATTTTGTGTCAAGAAACTGAAAAAATAAAATCTGCGCTTTTTTGTGAAAATGGTTCTAAAATGTTTTTTTATGCCTGTCCAGAATGTCGCTAGTTCGGCATGATCGGAATCATTGTTTTTGGTGACAAAAATATAAATCTGCAATTTTTTGTGAAAATGGTTTTAAAATGTTTTTTTTAGGCCTGTCCAGAATGTCGCTAGTTCGGCATGAACGGAGTCATTGTTTTTGTGTCACGAAAATGAAGAAAAAAAAATCCGCGCTTTTTTGTGAAAATGGTTTTACATTTTCTTTTAAGGCCTGTTCAGAATGTGACTAGTTCGGCATGAACTAGTCACCGTTTTTGGATCACAAAAATGAAGAAATAAAAATCTGAATATTTTTTGGAAAATGGTTTTAAAAAGTTTTTGTAGGCCTGTCCAGAATGTCGCTAGTTCGTAATGATCGGAGTCATCGTTAATCGTGACAAAAATAGAAATCTGCAATATTTTGTGAAAATGGTTTTAAAATGTTTTTTTTAGGTCTGTTCGGCATGAACGGAGTCACGGTTTTTGGTTCACAAAAATAAAAATATGTACTTTTTGTGAAAATGGTTTTAAAAACTTTTTTTAGGCCTGTCCAGAATGTCGCTAGTTCAGCATGACCGGAGTCACTGTTTATGTGAATAGAAATCTGCAAATTGTTTTTGAAATTGGTTTTAAAATGTTTTTTTAGGCCTGTCCAGAAAGAGTTCGGCGTGACCGGAGTCACCGTTTTTGGATTACAAAAATAAAAAAATAAAAATCTGCAATTTTTTGTGAAAATGGTTCTAAAATGTTTTTTTTTTAGGCCTGTCCAGAATGTCGCTAGTTCGGCATGATCGGAGTCACTGTTTTTGTGTCACGAAAATGAAAAACAAAAATCTGTGCTTTTTTGTGAAAATGGTCCTAAATTTGTTTTTTTTAGGCCTGTCCAGAATGTCGCTAGTTCGGCATGATCGGAGTCATCGTTTTTGGTGACAAAAATAGAAATCTTCAGTTTTTGGTGAAAATGGTTTTAAAAATTTTTTTTAGGCCTGTCCAGAATGTCGCTACTTCGCCATGACCGGAGTCACCAATTTTGGGTCACAAAAATGAAAAAAAAAAATCTGCATTTTTTTGTGAAAATGGTTTAAAAATGTTTTTTTAGGCCTGTCCAGATTGAGTTCGGCGTGACCGGAGTCACCGTTTTTGGATTACAAAAATAAAAATAAAAAAATCTGCAATTTTTTGTGAAAATGGTTCTAAAATTGTTTTTTTAGGCCTGTCCAGAATGTCGCTAGTTCGGCATGATCGGAGTCACTGTTTTTGTGTCACGAAAATAAAAATAAAAAATCTGCAATTTTTTGTGAAAATGGTTTTAAAATGTTTTTTTAGGCCTGTCCAGAATGTCGCTAGTTCGGAATGACCGGAGTCACTGTTTTTGTGTCAAGAAAATGAAGAAAAAAAATCTGTGCTTTTTTGTGAAAATGGTCCTAAATTTGTTTTTTTTAGGCCTGTCCAGAATGTCGCTACTTCGCCATGACCGGAGTCACCAATTTTGGGTCACAAAAATGAAAAAAAAAAAAAATCTGCATTTTTTTGTGAAAATGGTTTAAAAATGTTTTTTTAGGCCTGTCCAGATTGTCGCTAGTTCGGCATGACCAGGGTCACTGTTTTTTGTGACACGAAAATGAAAAAAAATATATCTGCAATTTTTCTTCAAAATGGTTTTAAAATGTTTTTTTAGGCCTGTCCAGAAAGAGTTCGGCGTGACCGGAGTCACCGTTTTTGGATTACAAAAATAAAAAAATAAAAATCTGCAATTTTTTGTGAAAATGGTTCTAAAATGTTTTTTTTTTAGGCCTGTCCAGAATGTCGCTAGTTCGGCATGATCGGAGTCACTGTTTTTGTGTCACGAAAATGAAAAACAAAAATCTGTGCTTTTTTGTGAAAATGGTCCTAAATTTGTTTTTTTTAGGCCTGTCCAGAATGTCGCTAGTTCGTAATGATCGGAGTCATCGTTAATCGTGACAAAAATAGAAATCTGCAAAATTTTGTGAAAATGGTTTTAAAATGTTTTTTTTAGGTCTGTTCGGCATGAACGGAGTCACGGTTTTTGGTTCACAAAAATAAAAATATGTACTTTTTGTGAAAATGGTTTTAAAAACTTTTTTTAGGCCTGTCCAGAATGTCGCTAGTTCAGCATGATCGGAGTCACTGTTATTGTGAATAGAAATCTGCAAATAGTTTTTGAAATTGGTTTTAAAATGTTTTTTTAGGCCTGTCCAGAAAGAGTTCGGCGTGACCGGAGTCACCGTTTTTGGATTACAAAAATAAAAAAATAAAAATCTGCAATTTTTTGTGAAAATGGTTCTAAAATAGTTTTTTTTAGGCCTGTCCAGAATGTCGCTAGTTCGGCATGATCGGAGTCACTGTTTTTGTGTCACGAAAATAAAAATAAAAAATCTGCAATTTTTTGTGAAAATGGTTTTAAAATGTTTTTTTAGGCCTGTCCAGAATGTCGCTAGTTCGGAATGACCGGAGTCACTGTTTTTGTGTCAAGAAAATGAAAAAAAAAATCTGTGCTTTTTTGTGAAAATGGTCCTAAAAATTTGTTTTTTTTAGGCCTGTCCAGAATGTCACTAGTTCGGATTGATCGGAGTCATCGTTTTTTGTGACAAAAATAGAAATCTGCAGTTTTTGGTGAAAATGGTTTTAAAATGTTTTTTTTAGGCCTCTCCAGAATGTCGCTAGTTCGGCATGACCCGGAGTCACCAATTTTGGGTCACAAAAATGAAGAAAAAAAAATCTGCAATTTTTTGTGAAAATGGTTTTAAAATGTTTTTTTAGGCCTGTCCAGAATGTCGCTAGTTCGGCATGATCGGAGTCACTGTTTTTGTGTCACGAAAATGAAAAACAAAAATCTGTGCTTTTTTGTGAAAATGGTCCTAAATTTGTTTTTTTTAGGCCTGTCCAGAATGTCGCTAGTTCGTAATGATCGGAGTCATCGTTAATCGTGACAAAAATAGAAATCTGCAAAATTTTGTGAAAATGGTTTTAAAATGTTTTTTTTAGGTCTCTTCGGCATGAACAGAGTCACGGTTTTTGGTTCACAAAAATAAAAATATGTACTTTTTGTGAAAATGGTTTTAAAAACTTTTTTTAGGCCTGTCCAGAATGTCGCTAGTTCAGCATGATCGGAGTCACTGTTATTGTGAATAGAAATCTGCAAATAGTTTTTGAAATTGGTTTTAAAATGTTTTTTTAGGCCTGTCCAGAAAGAGTTCGGCGTGACCGGAGTCACCGTTTTTGGATTACAAAAATAAAAATAAAAAAATCTGCAATTTTTTGTGAAAATGGTTCTAAAATGGTTTTTTTTAGGCCTGTCCAGAATGTCGCTAGTTCGGCATGATCGGAGTCACTGTTTTTGTGTCACGAAAATAAAAATAAAAAATCTGCAATTTTTTGTGAAAATGGTTTTAAAATGTTTTTTTAGGCCTGTCCAGAATGTCGCTAGTTCGGAATGACCGGAGTCACTGTTTTTGTGTCAAGAAAATGAAAAAAAAAATCTGTGCTTTTTTGTGAAAATGGTCCTAAAAATTTGTTTTTTTTAGGCCTGTCCAGAATGTCGCTAGTTCGGATTGATCGGAGTCATCGTTTTTTGTGACAAAAATAGAAATCTGCAGTTTTTGGTGAAAATGGTTTTAAAATGTTTTTTTTAGGCCTGTCCAGAATGTCGCTAGTTCGGCATGACCCGGAGTCACCAATTTTGGGTCACAAAAATGAAGAAAAAAAAATCTGCAATTTTTTGTGAAAATGGTTTTAAAATGTTTTTTTAGGCCTGTCCAGAATGTCGCTAGTTCGGCATGACCGGAGTCACTGTTTTTGTGTCAAGAAAATGAAAAAATAAAATCTGCGCTTTTTTGTGAAAATGGTCTTAAATTTTTTTTTTTTAGGCCTGTCCAGAATGTCGCTAGTTCGGCAAGACCGGGGTCACCGATTTTGGGTCACAAAAATGAAAAAAAAAAAAATCTGCAATTTTTTGTGAAAATTGTTTTAAAATGTTTTTTTTAGGTCTGTCCAGAATGTCGCTACTTCGGCATGACCGGAGTCACCAATTTTGGGTCACAAAAATGAAAAAAAAAAAATCTGCAATTTTTTGTGAAAATGGTTTTAAAATGTTTTTTTAGGCCTGTCCAGAATGTCGCTAGTTCGGCATGACCGGAGTCACTTATTTTGTGTCAAGAAACTGAAAAAATAAAATCTGCGCTCTTTTGTGAAAATGGTTCTAAAATGTTTTTTTTATGCCTGTCCAGAATGTTGCTAGTTCGGGATGATCGGTGTCATCGTTTTTGATGACAAAAATAGAAATCTGCAATTTTTTTGTGAAAATGGTTTTAAAATGTTTTTTTAGGCCTGTCCAGAATGTCGCTAGTTCGGAATGACCGGAGTCACTGTTTTTGTGTCAAGAAAATGAAAAAAAAAATCTGTGCTTTTTTGTTAAAATGGTCTTAAATTTTTTTTTTTTTAGGCCTGTCCAGAATGTCGCTACTTCGGCATGACCGGAGTCACCAATTTTGGGTCACAAAAATGAAGAAAAAAAAAATCTGCAATTTTTTTTGAAAATGGTTTAAAAATGTTTTTTTAGGCCTGTCCAGATTGTCGCTAGTTCGGCATGACCGGGGTCACTGTTTTTGTGACACGAAAACGAAAAAAAATAAATCTGCAATTTTTCTTGAAAATGGTTTTAAAATGTTTTTTTTTAGGCCTGTCCAGAATGTCGCTAGTTCGGCATGACCGGAGTCATCGTTTTTGGTGACAAAAAAAAATCTGCAATTTTTTGTGAAAATGGTTTTAAAATGTTTTTTTAGGCCTGTCCAGAATGTCGCTAGTTCGGCATGACCGGAGTCACTGTTTTTGTGTCAAGAAAATGAAAAGATAAAATCTGCGCTTTTTTGTGAAAATGGTTCTAAAATTTTTTTTTGGGCCTGTCCAGAATGTCACTAGTTCGGCATGATCGGAGTCATCGTTTTTGGTGACAAAAATAGAAATCTGCATTTTTTTTGTGAAAATGGTTTTAAAATGTTTTTTTAGGCCTGTCCAGAATGTCGCTAGTTCGGCATGACCGGGGTCACCGATTTTGGGTCAAGAAAGTGAAAAGATAAAATCTGCAATTTTTTGTGAAAATTGTTTTAAAATGTTTTTTTTAGGCCTGTCCAGAATGTCGCTACTTCGGCATGACCGGAGTCACCAATTTTGGGTCACAAAAATGAAAAAAAAAAAATCTGCAATTTTTTGTGAAAATGGTTTTAAAATGTTTTTTTAGGCCTGTCCAGAATGTCACTAGTTCGGCATGACCGGAGTCACTTATTTTGTGTCAAGAAACTGAAAAAATAAAATCTGCGCTTTTTTGTGAAAATGGTTCTAAAATGTTTTTTTTATGCCTGTCCAGAATGTCGCTAGTTCGGCATGATCGGAATCATTGTTTTTGGTGACAAAAATATAAATCTGCAATTTTTTGTGAAAATGGTTTTAAAATGTTTTTTTTAGGCCTGTCCAGAATGTCGCTAGTTCGGCATGAACGGAGTCATTGTTTTTGTGTCACGAAAATGAAGAAAAAAAAATCCGCGCTTTTTTGTGAAAATGGTTTTACATTTTCTTTTAAGGCCTGTTCAGAATGTGACTAGTTCGGCATGACCGGAGTCACCGTTTTTGGATCACAAAAATGAAGAAATAAAAATCTGAATATTTTTTGGAAAATGGTTTTAAAAAGTTTTTGTAGGCCTGTCCAGAATGTCGCTAGTTCGTAATGATCGGAGTCATCGTTAATCGTGACAAAAATAGAAATCTGCAATATTTTGTGAAAATGGTTTTAAAATGTTTTTTTTAGGTCTGTTCGGCATGAACGGAGTCACGGTTTTTGGTTCACAAAAATAAAAATATGTACTTTTTGTGAAAATGGTTTTAAAAACTTTTTTTAGGCCTGTCCAGAATGTCGCTAGTTCAGCATGACCGGAGTCACTGTTTATGTGAATAGAAATCTGCAAATTGTTTTTGAAATTGGTTTTAAAATGTTTTTTTAGGCCTGTCCAGAAAGAGTTCGGCGTGACCGGAGTCACCGTTTTTGGATTACAAAAATAAAAAAATAAAAATCTGCAATTTTTTGTGAAAATGGTTTAAAAATGTTTTTTTTTAGGCCTGTCCAGAATGTCGCTAGTTCGGCATGATCGGAGTCACTGTTTTTGTGTCACGAAAATGAAAAAAATAATCTGTGCTTTTTTGTGAAAATGGTTTTAAATTGTTTTTTTTTAGGCCTGTCCAGAATGTCGCTAGTTCGGCATGATCGGAGTCATCGTTTTTGGTGACAAAAATAGAAATCTTCAGTTTTTGGTGAAAATGGTTTTAAATTTTTTTTTTAGGCCTGTCCAGAATGTCGCTAGTTCGGCATGACCGGAGTCACTGTTTTTGTGTCAACAAAATGAAAAAATAAAATCTGCGCTTTTTTGTGAAAATGGTTTTAAAATGTTTTTTTTTAGGCCTGTCCAGAATGTCGCTAGTTCGGCATGACCGGAGTCACTGTTTTTGTGTCACGAAAATGAAAAAATAAAATCTGCAATTTTTTGTGAAAATGGTTTTAAAATGTTTTTTTAGGCCTGTCCAGAATGTCGCTAGTTCGGAATGACCGGAGTCACTGTTTTTGTATCAAGAAAATGAAAAAAAAAATCTGTGCTTTTTGTGAAAATGGTCTTAAATTTTTTTTTTTTTAGGCCTGTCCAGAATGTCGCTACTTCGCCATGACCGGAGTCACCAATTTTGGGTCACAAAAATGAAAAAAAAAAAATCTGTATTTTTTTGTGAAAATGGTTTAAAAATGTTTTTTTAGGCCTGTCCAGATTGTCGCTAGTTCGGCATGACCAGGGTCACTGTTTTTTGTGACACGAAAATGAAAAAAAATATATCTGCAATTTTTCTTGAAAATGGTTTTAAAATGTTTTTTTTAGGTCTGTACGGCATGAACGGAGTCACGGTTTTTGGTTCACAAAAATAAAAATATGTACTTTTTGTGAAAATGGTTTTAAAAACTTTTTTTAGGCCTGTCCAGAATGTCGCTAGTTCAGCATGATCGGAGTCACTGTTTTTGTGAATAGAAATCTGCAAATAGTTTTTGAAATTGGTTTTAAAATGTTTTTTTAGGCCTGTCCAGAAAGAGTTCGGCGTTTTTGGATTACAAAAATAAAAATAAAAAAATCTGCAATTTTTTGTGAAAATGGTTCTAAAATTGTTTTTTTAGGCCTGTCCAGAATGTCGCTAGTTCGGCATGATCGGAGTCACTGTTTTTGTGTCACGAAAATAAAAATAAAAAATCTGCAATTTTTTGTGAAAATGGTTTTAAAATGTTTTTTTAGGCCTGTCCAGAATGTCGCTAGTTCGGAATGACCGGAGTCACTGTTTTTGTATCAAGAAAATGAAAAAAAAAATCTGTGCTTTTTTGTGAAAATGGTCTTAAATTTTTTTTTTTTTAGGCCTGTCCAGAATGTCGCTACTTCGCCATGACCGGAGTCACCAATTTTGGGTCACAAAAATGAAAAAAAAAAAAATCTGCATTTTTTTGTGAAAATGGTTTAAAAATGTTTTTTTAGGCCTGTCCAGATTGAGTTCGGCGTGACCGGAGTCACCGTTTTTGGATTACAAAAATAAAAATAAAAAAATCTGCAATTTTTTGTGAAAATGGTTCTAAAATTGTTTTTTTAGGCCTGTCCAGAATGTCGCTAGTTCGGCATGATCGGAGTCACTGTTTTTGTGTCACGAAAATAAAAATAAAAAATCTGCAATTTTTTGTGAAAATGGTTTTAAAATGTTTTTTTAGGCCTGTCCAGAATTTCGCTAGTTCGGAATGACCGGAGTCACTGTTTTTGTGTCAAGAAAATGAAGAAAAAAAATCTGTGCTTTTTGGGAAAATGGTCCTAAATTTGTTTTTTTTTAGGCCTGTCCAGAATGTCGCTACTTCGCCATGACCGGAGTCACCAATTTTGGGTCACAAAAATGAAAAAAAAAAAAATCTGAATTTTTTTGTGAAAATGGTTTAAAAATGTTTTTTTAGGCCTGTCCAGATTGTCGCTAGTTCGGCATGACCAGGGTCACTGTTTTTTGTGACACGAAAATGAAAAAAAATATATCTGCAATTTTTCTTCAAAATGGTTTTGAAATGTTTTTTTAGGCCTGTCCAGAAAGAGTTCGGCGTGACCGGAGTCACCGTTTTTGGATTACAAAAATAAAAAAATAAAAATCTGCAATTTTTTGTGAAAATGGTTCTAAAATGTTTTTTTTTTAGGCCTGTCCAGAATGTCGCTAGTTCGGCATGATCGGAGTCACTGTTTTTGTGTCACGAAAATGAAAAACAAAAATCTGTGCTTTTTTGTGAAAATGGTCCTAAATTTGTTTTTTTTAGGCCTGTCCAGAATGTCGCTAGTTCGGCATGATCGGAGTCATCGTTTTTGGTGACAAAAATAGAAATCTTCAGTTTTTGGTGAAAATTGTTTTTAAATGTTTTTTTAGGCCTGTCCAGAATGTCGCTAGTTCGGCATGACCCGGAGTCACCAATTTTGGTTCACAAAAATGAAGAAAAAAAAAATCTGCAATTTTTTGTGAAAATGGTTTTAAATTTTTTTTTTAGGCCTGTCCAGAATGTCGCTAGTTCGGCATGATCGGAGTCATCGTTTTTGGTGACAAAAATAGAAATCTGCACTTTTTGTGAAAATGGTTTTAAAATGTTTTTTTTAGGCCTGTTCGGCATGACCGGAGTTGTGGTTTTTGGATCACAAAAATAAAAATATGTACTTTTTGTGAAAATGGTTCTAAAATGTTTAATTTAGGCCGGTCCAGAATGTCGCCAGTTCGGCATGACCGGAGTCACTGTTTTTGTGTCAAGAAACTGAAAAAATAAAATCTGCGCTTTTTTGTGAAAATGGTTCTAAAATGTTTTTTTTAGGCCTGTCCAGAATGTCGCTAGTTCGTAATGATCGGAGTCATCGTTAATCGTGACAAAAATAGAAATCTGCAAAATTTTGTGAAAATGGTTTTAAAATGTTTTTTTTAGGTCTGTTCGGCATGAACGGAGTCACGGTTTTTGGTTCACAAAAATAAAAATATGTACTTTTTGTGAAAATGGTTTTAAAAACTTTTTTTAGGCCTGTCCAGAATGTCGCTAGTTCAGCATGATCGGAGTCACTGTTTTTGTGAATAGAAATCTGCAAATAGTTTTTGAAATTGGTTTTAAAATGTTTTTTTAGGCCTGTCCAGAAAGAGTTCGGCGTGACCGGAGTCACCGTTTTTGGATTACAAAAATAAAAAAATAAAATTCTGCAATTTTTTGTGAAAATGGTTCTAAAATGTTTTTTTTTTAGGCCTGTCCAGAATGTCGCTAGTTCGGCATGATCGGAGTCACTGTTTTTGTGTCACGAAAATGAAAAACAAAAATCTGTGCTTTTTTGTGAAAATGGTCCTAAATTTGTTTTTTTTAGGCCTGTCCAGAATGTCGCTAGTTCGGATTGATCGGAGTCATCGTTTTTTGTGACAAAAATAGAAATCTGCAGTTTTTGGTGAAAATGGTTTTAAAATGTTTTTTTTAGGCCTGTCCAGAATGTCGCTAGTTCGGCATGACCCGGAGTCACCAATTTTGGGTCACAAAAATGAAGAAAAAAAAATCTGCAATTTTTTTGTGAAAATGGTTTTAAAATGTTTTTTAGGCCTGTCCAGAATGTCGCTAGTTCGGAATGACCGGAGTCACTGTTTTTGTGTCAAGAAAATGAAAAAAAAAATCTGTGCTTTTTTGTGAAAATGGTCTTAAATTTTTTTTTTTTTAGGCCTGTCCAGAATGTCGCTACTTCGGCATGACCGGAGTCACCAATTTTGGGTCACAAAAATGAAGAAAAAAAAAATCTGCAATTTTTTTTGAAAATGGTTTAAAAATGTTTTTTTAGGCCTGTCCAGATTGTCGCTAGTTCGGCATGACCAGGGTCACTGTTTTTGTGACACGAAAATGAAAAAAAATAAATCTGCAATTTTTCTTGAAAATGGTTTTAAAATGTTTTTTTTAGGCCTGTCCAGAATGTCGCTAGTTCGGCATGACCGGAGTCATCGTTTTTGGTGACAAAAAAAAATCTGCAATTTTTTGTGAAAATGGTTTTAAAATGTTTTTTAGGCCTGTCCAGAATGTCGCTAGTTCGGCATGACCGGAGTCACTGTTTTTGTGTCAAGAAAATGAAAAGATAAAATCTGCGCTTTTTTGTGAAAATGGTTCTAAAATTTTTTTTTGGGCCTGTCCAGAATGTCACTAGTTCGGCATGATCGGAGTCATCGTTTTTGGTGACAAAAATAGAAATCTGCATTTTTTTTGTGAAAATGGTTTTAAAATGTTTTTTTAGGCCTGTCCAGAATGTCGCTAGTTCGGCATGACCGGGGTCACCGATTTTGGGTCAAGAAAGTGAAAAGATAAAATCTGCAATTTTTTGTGAAAATTGTTTTAAAATGTTTTTTTTTAGGCCTGTCCAGAATGTCGCTACTTCGGCATGACCGGAGTCACCAATTTTGGGTCACAAAAATGAAAAAAAAAAAATCTGCAATTTTTTGTGAAAATGGTTTTAAAATGTTTTTTTAGGCCTGTCCAGAATGTCACTAGTTCGGCATGACCGGAGTCACTTATTTTGTGTCAAGAAACTGAAAAAATAAAATCTGCGCTTTTTTGTGAAAATGGTTCTAAAATGTTTTTTTTATGCCTGTCCAGAATGTCGCTAGTTCGGCATGACCGGGGTCACCGATTTTGGGTCAAGAAAGTGAAAAGATAAAATCTGCAATTTTTTGTGAAAATTGTTTTAAAATGTTTTTTTTAGGCCTGTCCAGAATGTCGCTACTTCGGCATGACCGGAGTCACCAATTTTGGGTCACAAAAATGAAAAAAAAAAATCTGCAATTTTTTGTGAAAATGGTTTTAAAATGTTTTTTTAGGCCTGTCCAGAATGTCACTAGTTCGGCATGACCGGAGTCAATTATTTTGTGTCAAGAAACTGAAAAAATAAAATCTGCGCTTTTTTGTGAAAATGGTTCTAAAATGTTTTTTTTATGCCTGTCCAGAATGTCGCTAGTTCGGCATGACCGGGGTCACCGATTTTGGGTCAAGAAAGTGAAAAGATAAAATCTGCAATTTTTTGTGAAAATTGTTTTAAAATGTTTTTTTTAGGCCTGTCCAGAATGTCGCTACTTCGGCATGACCGGAGTCACCAATTTTGGGTCACAAAAATGAAAAAAAAAAATCTGCAATTATTTGTGAAAATGGTTTTAAAATGTTTTTTTAGGCCTGTCCAGAATGTCACTAGTTCGGCATGACCGGAGTCACTTATTTTGTGTCAAGAAACTGAAAAAATAAAATCTGCGCTTTTTTGTGAAAATGGTTCTAAAATGTTTTTTTTATGCCTGTCCAGAATGTCGCTAGTTCGGCATGACCGGGGTCACCGATTTTGGGTCAAGAAAGTGAAAAGATAAAATCTGCAATTTTTTGTGAAAATTGTTTTAAAATGTTTTTTTTAGGCCTGTCCAGAATGTCGCTACTTCGGCATGACCGGAGTCACCAATTTTGGGTCACAAAAATGAAAAAAAAAAATCTGCAATTTTTTGTGAAAATGGTTTTAAAATGTTTTTTAGGCCTGTCCAGAATGTCGCTAGTTCGGAATGACCGGAGTCACTGTTTTTGTGTCAAGAAAATGAAAAAAAAAATCTGTGCTTTTTTGTGAAAATGGTCTTAAATTTTTTTTTTTTTAGGCCTGTCCAGAATGTCGCTACTTCGGCATGACCGGAGTCACCAATTTTGGGTCACAAAAATGAAGAAAAAAAAATCTGCAAATTATTGTGAAAATGGTTTTAAAATGTTTTTTTTAGTCCTGTCCAGAATGTTGCTAGTTCGGCATGACCGGGGTCACTGTTTTTGTGACACGAAAACGAAAAAAAATAAATCTGCAATTTTTCTTGAAAATGGTTTTAAAATGTTTTTTTTAGGCCTGTCCAGAATGTCGCTAGTTCGGCATGATTGGAGTCATCGTTTTTGGTGACAAAAAAAAATCTGCAATTTTTTGTGAAAATGGTTTTAAAATGTTTTTTAGGCCTGTCCAGAATGTCGCTAGTTCGGCATGACCGGAGTCACTGTTTTTGTGTCAAGAAAATGAAAAGATAAAATCTGCGCTTTTTTGTGAAAATGGTTCTAAAATTTTTTTTTAGGCCTGTCCAGAATGTCACTAGTTCGGCATGATCGGAGTCATCGTTTTTGGTGACAAAATAGAAATCTGCATTTTTTTGTGAAAATGGTTTTAAAATGTTTTTTTAGGCCTGTCCAGAATGTCGCTAGTTCGGCATGACCGGGGTCACCGATTTTGGGTCACGAAAGTGAAAAGATAAAATCTGCAATTTTTTGTGAAAATTGTTTTAAAAATGTTTTTTTTAGGCCTGTCCAGAATGTCGCTACTTCGGCATGACCGGAGTCACCAATTTTGGGTCACAAAAATGAAAAAAAAAAAATCTGCAATTTTTGTGAAAATGGTTTTAAAATGTTTTTTTAGGCCTGTCCAGAATGTCACTAGTTCGGCATGACCGGAGTCACTTATTTTGTGTCAAGAAACTGAAAAAATAAAATCTGCGCTTTTTGTGAAAATGGTTCTAAAATGTTTTTTTTATGCCTGTCCAGAATGTCGCTAGTTCGGCATGACCGGGGTCACCGATTTTGGGTCAAGAAAGTGAAAAGATAAAATCTGCAATTTTTTGTGAAAATTGTTTTAAAATGTTTTTTTTAGGCCTGTCCAGAATGTCGCTACTTCGGCATGACCGGAGTCACCAATTTTGGGTCACAAAAATGAAAAAAAAAAATCTGCAATTTTTTGTGAAAATGGTTTTAAAATGTTTTTTTAGGCCTGTCCAGAATGTCACTAGTTCGGCATGACCGGAGTCAATTATTTTGTGTCAAGAAACTGAAAAAATAAAATCTGCGCTTTTTTGTGAAAATGGTTCTAAAATGTTTTTTTTATGCCTGTCCAGAATGTCGCTAGTTCGGCATGACCGGGGTCACCGATTTTGGGTCAAGAAAGTGAAAAGATAAAATCTGCAATTTTTTGTGAAAATTGTTTTAAAATGTTTTTTTAGGCCTGTCCAGAATGTCGCTACTTCGGCATGACCGGAGTCACCAATTTTGGGTCACAAAAATGAAAAAAAAAAATCTGCAATTATTTGTGAAAATGGTTTAAAATGTTTTTTAGGCCTGTCCAGAATGTCACTAGTTCGGCATGACCGGAGTCACTTATTTTGTGTCAAGAAACTGAAAAAATAAAATCTGCGCTTTTTTGTGAAAATGGTTCTAAAATGTTTTTTTTATGCCTGTCCAGAATGTCGCTAGTTCGGCATGACCGGGGTCACCGATTTTGGGTCAAGAAAGTGAAAAGATAAAATCTGCAATTTTTTGTGAAAATTGTTTTAAAATGTTTTTTTTAGGCCTGTCCAGAATGTCGCTACTTCGGCATGACCGGAGTCACCAATTTTGGGTCACAAAAATGAAAAAAAAAAATCTGCAATTTTTTGTGAAAATGGTTTTAAAATGTTTTTTAGGCCTGTCCAGAATGTCACTAGTTCGGCATGACCGGAGTCACTTATTTTGTGTCAAGAAACTGAAAAAATAAAATCTGCGCTTTTTTGTGAAAATGGTTCTAAAATGTTTTTTTTATGCCTGTCAAGAATGTCGCTAGTTCGGCATGATCGGAATCATTGTTTTTGGTGACAAAAATATAAATCTGCAATTTTTTGTGAAAATGGTTTT